>NC_140291.1:9419074-9434074 GCF_964030765.1 Micromesistius poutassou
AGAGACGGATTGTGGGGTAAATCCACACGATAGGGTCCGTGGTTCCATCAGCAGGGGGCTATTAGTTCTGATGTTGGCCGTTGGCAGGTAGACGGTGCAGTAGGAGGTATGAGATACTGTGGTCCTGTTCTGTAGAGACCACACTCATTACAGTATAACTACGTTATACGTTCGTTTTGAGGAGGCTTCCCTATGAACCAGAGGAGCATTGAAATGATAAATGATGCACATTGATATATACAGTATATATATATATATATATATATATATATATATATATATATATATCTAGTACCAGTCAAAAGTTTGGACACACATTCTCATTCAATGGATTTTATTTATTTGTTTTTTCAACATTGCAGATTAATATTGAAGACATCACAACTATGAAGGAACACATGGAATTATGTGGTAAACAAAAAAATGCTCAACAAACCAGAATATGTTTTATATTTTACATTCTTCAAAGTAGCCACCTTTTGCTTTGATGACAGCTTTGCACACTCTTGGCATTCTTTCAATTAGCTTCATGATAGTCACCTGGAATGGTTTTCAATTAAGAGGTGTGCCTTGTCAAGAGTTAATTTGTGGAATTTCTTGCCTTCTTAATGTGTTTTAGACCATCAGTTGTGCTGTACAGGGGCAGGTTTGGTGCACAATTCTATACAGTGAAAAGGCCTATTCGACTTCAGTTCAAATCCATATTATGGACTACTCAATTAAGTAAATATAAACGACAGTCCATCATTACATTAAGACAGGAAGGTCAGTCAATCCGAAAGATTTCAAGAACTTTGAATGTAGTGCAGTGGCGAAAACCATCAAACGCTATAATGAAGCTGGCACTCATGAGGACTGCCCCAGGACAGGAAGACCAAGAGCAACCTCTGCTGCTGAGGAGAAGTTCATTCGAGTTACCAGCCTCAGAAATCGCAAATCAACAGCACCTCAGATTAGAGGCCACATAAATGCTTTGCAGAGTTCAAGTAGCAGACACATCTCCACGTCAACTGTTCAGAGGAGACTGCGTGAATCAGGCCTTCATGGTCGAATTGCTGCAAAGAAGCCACTGCTGAGGAAGTACAACAAAAAGAAGAGACTTGCTTGGGCCAAGAAACACAATGAGTGGACTTTAAACCAAAGGAAATCTGTACTTTGGTCTGATGAGTCCAAATGTGAAATTTTTGGTTCCACCCGCCGTGTCTTTGTAAGACGCAGAAAAGGTGAGCGGATGGTTTCTTCATGTGTGGTCCCCACCACAAAGCATAGAGGAGGAGGAGGAGTGATGGTGTGGGTGCTTCGCTGGTGACACTGTTGGGGATTTATTCAAAATTCAAGGCACACCTAACCAGCATGGCTACCATAGCATTCTACAGCGACATGCCATCCCATCTGGTTTGCGCTTAGTGGGACCCGGATTTGTTTTTCAACAGGACAACGACCCCAAACACACCTCCAGGCTGTGCAAGGGCTATTTGACCAAGAAGGAGAGTGATGGAGTGCTGCGTCAGATGACCTGGCCTCCACAATCACCCAACCTAAACCCAATAGAGATGGTCTGGGATGAGTTGGACCGCAGAGTGAAGGCAAAGCAGCCAACAAGTGCTCAGCACCTCTGGGAACTCCTTCAAGACTGTTGGAAAACCATTCCAGGCGACTACCTCATGAAAGTGATTGAAAGGATGCCGAGAGTGTGCAAAGCTGTCATCAAAGCAATAGGTGGCTACATTTCAGTGGCGGCTGCTGGTCTTTCAAAGAGGGGAAGCTCATTTTCGGCCTACATCATATAGATTGTCAATTTATGTATATGTAAATTCATTCTAAATTCATACCAACTAGCTGTATTCTCCAGTGACTTGACCAGTGTCCTCTCAATGGCCAGCAGAGCTAGGCTGCTTATATGGCCTTGGCCCATTGTGTTATTGGTGTAGGACTTGAGCCACTTTGAATAGGAGAAGCTCCTTTCTACACCTGCAGATGTAGCTCCAATTGTTGCCACTAATGAGAACAGTTTGTAAGGCTGAGGCATTGCACTGTCCAACTCCATGTCTTTAAGGAACACCAAGAAATCACACAGCTTTCCCCTGTCACCCTGCACGTCCTGATCTTAATACAGGACTTGAAGTTCAGACCTCAGGCTCTAACGCATTTTTAGTAAATTTTTAGTAAATGAAATGTTAACACAACAATATATATTTGACCATTTAGTTTTGGAAATTTGAGGGGAAGCTGAGCTTCCCTTGCAGTCTTAGAGAAATCGCCACTGATATATGTTGGTATGTTACAATTCCCTCATTTGGAAGTGACGTGAACAGAACAAACAACGTTTAAATACAAACCTGGTATTTATCACAGAACTTAGATGTCCCTGGAGTGAAATGTGTAGGGGACATGGGGGGAGGGGGGTCCTCCCTTCTCCCAACAGAGGCTCTGACTGGGAGAGACTCTGGGGGAGGCTCTGACTGGGGGAGGCTCTGACTGGGAGAGACTCTGGGGGAGGCTCTGACTGGGAGAGGCTCTGACAGGGTTAATACAGATTAACTGAATATTTACTCAACATATGGTCCATCACTAGGGCCAAACAGCGGCAGAGTCTTGACGTAAACAATACAATACCTCTTTAAATGTCAAACAATGATTCTCAGTATATGTGATATTGTTCTCTTTTTAACTGAAACACACATCATTTTTTTTTACAAGATCTGCAGTAGCCATCCTTTTTAGGACAGCGTGACCTTAGTGTATTATCACTCACTGCTACTTTAACAGACTACACTGCAAACTTTAAGCTGAATCTGTTTAAATGTTAACAAATACTAACAGATGTCTTAGGAAAGTTTAAGACATTAACAGGAGGAGTGACAGACAGAAATAAAATAATAAAAAGAAAACCGATGAAATAGGGCAAAACCAAGATAAGTCAAAGAGGCGGTAATTCTTTCCTACTGTTTTTCAGCCACTTGTGTTTTGAACATTAGTGCGGCTGACCCCTGGCTCGCCGTGATTTAAGACTCTAAAAGCAGAGGAAGACAGCCAAAAAAAGCAGCATTTATGGGGGGGCGGCAGGAAATACGACAACACACTGTTTGAACTCCCTCGTCCGGCATCGCTCAGGCCAATGGGGATCCCCCACACCGGCCCGCCCCCCTTTTAGCACCGCGGACATCTTTGGAAGTCACAGAATATGTGTTTATATTATTTAGTGTATGTTTGGATGAATGGCGTGGCAGATGGTGGGAGACTTCATGGGACCAGCGAGGACACGAGGATGCTGGAAGTTTTCCAACGTCCCAGAACAACAGCCCTATTGTCATATTCCACGAGCAGAGAAATATAAAGCATCTGAATGGGCATGAAACCTTCTTTAAAACGTAGGCAGCACAACATCTGTACATATATGGTGAAATAAAATGTAGACATTTCCAGAGACATAAGTTTAAACGTCTAAATTATGATATTGTATCTAAATGATATTGTTTGTTCTGTGTCCACAGCCATTCATTCATCCAACCAAAAGGTTTCAATGCAGTGCACCAACATTTGCATGGTGGCACCACTTAGCCCGTTAAATCATGCAGACATTTGCAGCTGATGAATTTTCATGGGTTGGCCGGGATTGTTAGCGTTCTTTGCAACAACATCAGAGTTCAAATTATTCTCAACCTCTGCCAAAATCGCAGAGGCCACAAGAGTCAGAGAATGAAAAGACCAGTCATATCTCAAACAGTGGAATATATCCCATAATGTGTGATGACTGTGATGAAGATCAACAACAGAGGGCCTGTTGACTGAAAACAAAGGCCTTGTTTACCGCTTGCAGTAAGTGATCCATATGCGGTCTGTTGTCATTTTATTGTCTAAAATACTGATTCCAATGAACAGAAGGACTTGTGTTAGTGTGTGTGTGTGTGTGTGTGTGTGTGCTTGTGCATGTGTTGTGTATGTATGTGTGTCAGTATGCTAATACCGGTCACCAAAACGATCACTTGCTCCATTCAGTGGGGTTTGGCTTCAGCTCATTCAGAGGCATGTCTTTCTCCGTCTGACTTCTCCGCTATGTCAGTCATGCACATTTCTGAGCAATCAGGAAATAATAATGCCTTTATGTCAGGGAAACAGTGGTACAGGCAAATATCAAACATCTTTCTCAGTGGATCCCTGGATGACCAGAGGTACTGAGACAATGCAATCGACTCGGATCTATGGAGCCACTCAGAGCAGGCGGACTGAGATGTGATGTGTGTCTGTGGAGGTCACCACAGTGGTGACCTCCACAGACACACATCACATCTCACTTTTGATGAGCACAGTTATATAATTATATAGCACAGCTGATATATTTATATAAAGATATAAAGATATCTGTCCGGATGAACATGAACTATGAACACAACATTTAAGGGCAGTTTTGTTTATTCTTAGAGTAGAATAAAGGAATAATATCCTGCAGCCGTTGAGCCATATGCACTCTTTTCATATGAGCTCTCTGCTCTCAGAAATACACACAGCTCTCTGTGACAATGGACCTCTGTTCAAGAGCAACCTTAATTGACTAACATCTATGGAAGTTGTGTGTGTGTGTGTGTGTGTGTGTGTGTGTGTGTGTGTGTGTGTATCTAGATGAGCGATGAGCTGTCCTCATTATTTCTCAAGAGGAGCCCTCTTCATTTTGAAGACGTCACTCACTCTCACAGGCGCACACACACACACACACACACACACACACACACACACACACACACACACACACACACACACACACACACACACACACACACACACACACACACAAATACAATCATGCATGTATGGAGAAGATAAGAACCCACCTTATTCACAAACACAACAGTTTTACTATGCACGATGACGCACAATGTACACACAAACACACACAGACCAAGGTCATGGATTTCCAGTGACACGGTGAACATTCATTCATCTTTATTCATTACATGCATTATCAATTAATAAATAATACATAATAATATTGTGAAATAATAATTCGATGATAATATTTGATATAATATATTTCAGACTGATTATGTACTGACATCAGGTTGTTAACTTATAAATGGCGTTTTCTATTGTAAATTCAGTAATAAAGTCGGACAGCACGAACGAATGAACTCTTGTTAAAAGGTCGAGAGGATATGATGGAGGAGAGCAGGGTGGGGGAGGGTCGGGTTCAACGGCCTGTCTTGCCTTGCCCTCGGAAACCCCGTGGTCCTCCCGGGGCTCCTGGGAAGTGTAGTCTCACCGAACTGTAGCCGACATCAAAGTCGAACGAACGTGGAGAATAAGTGATATGTTTGATTTAACCCATTACATATAACATATCTGAGAGTAAATGTGATGCATCAGTTTGTCCAATAGCTTTGTTTACACGTGTGACAGAGTTATATTTCACTCATAAACTGCAAGTCCCAGAAGAGATCGAGTTTCCTGCGCAAGCGCTGTGAGCTGCTGAACTTGACGCGCAGGCCCTGGCGGGAGCGCGCGTGGGGAGAAGAGACGGGTGGAGAATGAACGGAGGATGGCGGCTCTCTGGAGGGGACATTTAGACGGTTTTATCACGGATTGTTCTGTTCTCACACCGGATATGTTGTAGTGTGTAACCCTCCGCCTGCATGAGAGCCTGTTTTAAGAGCTTCCTTCCTGCCCAAAGTCTCATCGATGTTCTTTAAGACCACAAGATGTCCCGGGACAACAAAACCCCCCTCATCCAGAGGATAGCGAACCAAGCCCACCGCACGTTCAGCGGCTCGGAGCCGGCGGCGGGCGGCGGGGAGGAGGAGGACTTCTCCCAGAAGCATAGCGAGCTCGTGGCGCTGATGACGGCGCTCAGGGCGGCGGACCTGAAGCTCGCACCCCGGAGCAGAGCGGCGGGATCCAACCCGGACACCGCCAACCCGCCGGTCACGTACATGCACATCTGCGAGACGGACGCGTTCAGCATGGGGGTGTTCACGCTGAGCAGCGGTGCGTCCATCCCTCTTCACGACCACCCCAGCATGCACGGGATGCTGAAAGTGCTTTACGGCAAGGTGAGCATCCGGTGTTTCGACAAGCTGGAGCAGGGCACGAGCGCGACCGAGCCGCCAGTGTTCGCCCCCCCGCTGGCCCCGCGCCTGAGGGACTCCGTGCGGCGCGCCCGGCTGCGCTCGGTAGGCGAGTACTCCGAGGGCAGCGGGCCGTGCCTGCTCACCCCGCTGCGGGACAACCTGCACCAGATCGACGCGCTGGACGGACCGGCTGCCTTCCTCGACATCCTCGCGCCGCCGTACGACTCGGATGACGGGCGGGACTGTCATTACTACCGGTTGCTGAGCAGCGCTGCGCCCCTGGGGGCGGAGCGCGGGCATGGGCACGGGGATGAGCAGCAGGACGGGCCGGAGGAGAAGGAGCAGGAGACGGAGACGTGGCTCCTGGAGATACCGCAGCCCGAGGACTTCTGGTGCGGCGGGGAATCGTACCCAGGCCCAACTGTTTCTGTGCAGAAAATAAATATTAAGTGAAGTAAAAACTTTGAGAAAGTAGTATTGAGCAATTGCCTGAAAACCACGAAGTTGCCTGCAGAACCGTTTTCAGCGACCTGATCACCATGGACACAAAGCGAAACCAGCTGATGTTGCTGACAGCATTCCGCTGAGAAATGCTCTTAAATGAACATGTCAAAATGTTGGGAACTCAATGTGTGGCCTTTCTGATAGCATCTTATATCTTTGTATTTTAATACTTTAATACCTTTTCCAAATATACTGAGATGTTTTATTACAAGAGTTAAAAGTGATTTTTTTTCTGCCTAATTTAATTCAATGTATTCCTGTACAGCTCTATCATTTCTTTGATTTAAGTGTGCATGACAACTTTATTTCACAACAAGGACTTTTTATTTGATAGCCATGAAAGGCTCCACACTAGGATGACTGTTCCACTGTGAAATGACAGTGTATTGTGGAAATGTACAATCATAATCAAATTGCATAACTGTTAAAAGTTAAATATGAGACACATGCAGAATGTTTATAGTAATCACTATTTATGCTGTTAGATGTATAACTGCCTAAATCTGATGGTAAACGTTCAACTATATATTGGATGTGCTACATTATATTCGTTATATCTTACATATGCATTTGTATTGTACATCTTTATTGTTTTGAGATCTATTGCATATAAATTATATAAATGAATATGCACAATTATTATGTCATATTTCTCATTAAAGTCAGGTTCAATAATAGTACAATGCAACACTATTAATAACATTGGTCTAGACACAGCTAGGTATTGATAGTACTGACAACAGTAAAAAAAAAAAAAAAGAAGCAGTCTAAGTTTTGAGAGTTTGCAGTTATTCAGAAATTAAGATTTTATATTATTTGTAAATGCGTTCCCATTGGTTGCTAATTGTATCGCTTGGCCCCGCCCTCAACCATGCTCCTATTAGCTGCAGGTCACACCCTTTCACACACCACAAACATGACCCACTATGGGGTTCAACTACTAGCACGATGATACTACATCTCTAACACAATGAATAATAACAAGTGACATTAATTGACATGCTACTGGGTGATGCACACTCATTGGCTGTGTTTATACTAGAGAAATATATAGATTGCAAGCCGTTTTTGAATTTCAATGTACTGTATCTACATTCAAATATTCACCTTTATAATGAAACAATCGCTGAACGGTCTCAGTTAACATCAGGAGTGTTTACCAGAGAGCCCCCTTGATATGCAGAGGCTTCTACAGTTTACGTTTGTACCAGTTGGTTTCACCATCTCTGAACATACCGACTGTGCCTACCAGTTCAAAATAATGCCACACATCTTGTTTAAAGATCCCATATTATACTTTTTTAGGGTTAATAATTGCATTTGGGGGTACTACTAGAATAGGGTTATATACCTTGGTCGAAAATTTAGGGGCATTCTCGGTGGGCACCAATACTCCCCCTGGCCCGGATTTTTCTAGTTTAGCAGACGTAAAAATGTATACATACGTCATATAACAGTTTTAAGCAAAGGGAAAAGTCTAAAAAGCATGATATCACCCTTTTAATAATATAAATACAAGGTCCGAACGAAGCGGATTACCTTCCAACCATTTTCAATTTGAAGAAAGATTCAAAATGCTGTCAAGTCAAATGTGTAGACTAGTTTGTTTACCGCCCTAACCCAAGACTGGAGAAGACCAAAACGTCTTGTTTTCAGTTAATTATATGATTAGATAGGCTTTTTCTACCAGGGAACTGTTCTTTCTAAAATTAACTTAAAACTCTCCTCCTCAACTTGTGTAATGAGATAGTATTAAAAGATTCAGACAAAATTCAGTAGCTTTAATATGCAAATCAGCGTATCCACAAACGTCCAACACTGACTCATAAATGACAATCTTTTTATTTGTCCTCCATCAATCCCATAAAGCATTTTATTATCCAGCTTCATCTTTCTCAACAGCAAAATGAGATGAAAGAATTGAGGTGGCCTTGTGTGTATTGTCTAAGATCATCAGACCATCAGCATCCCACACCACCAGGGTGGGCCATCTATTCTTCGTACCAGTCATCAGCTCCAGGAAGTGGAGGCCTGTTCATTTGACGTATGGATGTGGATACAGGTTCATCACTCATCTCTGAGGAGCCCTGATCACACACCTCAGTCCGGCGCGTTCCAGACTGGAAAGGCGTTCAAATCTGACCAATGAAACTCAGTGCTTTAAGAGGGACTCCAGCCAGTCACATGGTTCACTGACCATCTTGGTCGTTCCCCTCACTCCGCTGTAAACAAACACAGTATGATGACTGCTGTTCCTTTGGTCTGGCTCTGCAAACACTGCATGCTGTCCATGAAGACCTTTAGTGTTCCACTTGGAGGAGGCTACCAGTTGGTTGTCACCTCTTACTGCTGTTTGGCGTGTGTCCGTTTTTGGACAAACTTGAAATGTAACACTCTTACTTTTTAGGATATTAGCATGTTTCTTATATCGTGTTGTTCGGCTTGAGACAGAGATACCCTAATCAATGTTTCCAACTGGTCTGGCTCTAGTTAACCAATGTTAATTGAGGATTCCAACTTGTCTGACACCAGTTAACCTTGGTTAATTGATGATTCCAACTGGTCTGACTCCAGTTAACCAAGATTAATTGATGTTTTAAACTGGTCTGACTCCAGTTAACCAAGGTGAATTTATGTTTTCTTCAACAGTTTATCATTTAACATTTAATATATTTGCTATGTTTCTCTTCTTATTTGCAGATCACATGTGTCTCATTAACTTTATCTTAACTTGATACTACCTTCACTCACGATAAGGACATAAAGGGGTGCAATTTAATTCACTATTAATCAACCAGTCAACCAATCAGTTAATTCAATAATATAGGCTATATACCATTTGCATATGGGTTAGGGGTAGGGTTAAGGTTAACCCTATCAATGAACTATCCCCATGAACTAACATTTATGAATGGTTCATCAATGTACCCTTATTAAGTGTTACCAATTAAAGAGTTCATCTTTGCTCTCCATGCTAAAACCACAATCAATGTTCTTCCGAGGCAAGAGCCCAAATCATCCAATCACACACTCATCACACTCATCTTTCATTGTTTCACCATGGATGGTAGTAAAAGCTCTCTTTGGGAAAGTTTCATTTTCCGGCAGCACCTGGATCCATGGGAGTTCTTTATACATGATCTAGGGTCTCTGGCTGCCTTCAGGCTGGTCTCTGGGGCTTCTGAAGTCACTGCATGTACCCCTTCACCCCCTCACCCTCACCCCCTCACCCCCTCACCCCCTCACTCCCCATCCCTTCACCCACGTCAGGGGCTTCCAGGAAATAGGACCAGTTAATGACCGGTGTCATCAGCACAGTTCATCAGCAGCACTGGTTTCCAGGGCGCCGTCCAGACCAGACAAAGCAGGGTTGTCAGCGTACAGAGATCTCCATTCAGGCCGAGGGGAGGATCCACTAGACAGGGGGGGGGGGGGGGGGCATGTCCCCACTTATAGAAAGGTTTCAGCCCAAACCGCTTTTGATGACATGACATCATGAATTATCGTCACATTACGATATATTCATCTGACACCTAACAGATCGTTTTTCACAATGTAATATAAATGTCCTGCATCGACCCGCCTCTTCAGGCTGTCCGAGCGGTTCTAGAAGGCCAGAGAAAGTCAAATGTCATCTTTACTTATTTTATTATTTATGGGTATTTATGCACCTGTTAATATAACTCATAAATACAATTTGATAACTCCAGACCGAATGCATGCATCACCATTTGTATTTGAAAGGGAAAAAAAAATTCACCCAAACTTTAGATTTCACTCATTTCAAGCGAGCTGACTGGATCGGCTGCTCTCCAAAGCTATAGGGGGAGGACTTGAATCAATCCAACTCACGGCTTTTAAACACTTTTTCTACAAGCAAAATATATGTATTATTTTTGTTCTCAATAGCATCCTAGAGCGATGCAGGAAAACGCTTTCTGCTGTATAACGACCTAATGGAATTAATAAGTTAATTGATTAATTATTTAATTAATGAGTGTCCTACTGGAGGCTCCGGGAGTCGGAAGAGGTGTTTCATTGTCGATTATTCAAACATTATATTTCTGTTGTGATTTACTTTATCATAAACTTTTGATTTCTTTAGAGTTGTGTCCTGTGAAATGTTGGGTTTGTATTCCGTCTGTCTTTGTATTCCAGCGGCTGAGCGCTCGGCTCTGAGAGGGATAAGGAATCACGCACGTGGAGTCGATCCGTTTTTATTTTTCCAACAACAGCACAAATGTGTGGAAGTGATTTGTCTTTATGTTTGTGTTCGATATATGTTTTGTCCTCTTGCATGCGGTTGATATTACATTGAACACAGACATTTGGAAGCATATTAAACTCCTACACCACAATGTGAATGTGAATCTTATTTACATCCAACGTTACATCCCCACAGTAGTTGTACACGTAAAACACACTTTGCGTTAACACCAAACATTTGTACAAAAATATACGTATGTTCAACATTTCTATGACAAATGTACATTGCATGTAAAACGTCCTCGAATCTCTCATCTTAAAAAAGACAAGCAGAAACAGGCAGCGCAGGGGTAGCGACCCACACACACGTTAGGATGGACACTTCAATAACTTAAAACACATTTCCCTTATTCCAAACTATTATTGCGGTTATTTCACATCACGACGCGCAGCTCTGGTTGGATAAATATCTTCTTTAATATCACGGCCCTTACTGTTATGAATTAATGGCTGCTGGGGAGCCGATACTAGTAAAGACAAAAGTGCATAAAAGGGCCACACATCTCGAAGGGCCCCTCGTCGGAACCACGGGAGTGGAAATGTTTCAGACCCGCCAGAAGCGCGCGTCCCCCAGTGCGTCCCCCGGTGCGTCGGTCACTGTCCCGCGGTCTGCGTCGACCGTAGCCTACCCCGGGTCAGATAATCTCAAGTCCAACACAACATTCACCTGTTATAAGAGTCTCTTATGTCTGACCCTAGGAACAAACCCCCGCAGTGCCGCCCATGCCTGAGGACCGTTCCAGGCCCGAGCTGTTGGACGATGAGGTGGAAGAGGAAGAGGAGACGGTGGACGACTTCCTCTCCTTCTGCCGCAGGTGGATTTTGGTGTGTCTCTTCCGCTCGTCGCTGCGCGCAAACTTGCGTCCGCAGAAGTCGCAGGCGAACGGCTTCTCTCCGGTGTGCGTGCGGATGTGCGTGGTGAGGTGGTCGCTGCGGCTGAAGTTGCGCATACAGATGCGGCACTGGAAGGGCTTGTGGCCCGTGTGGATGCGGATGTGTCGGGTCAGCTCGTCGGAGCGCGAGAAGCGCCGGTCGCAGCCCTCGGCGGGGCAGGGGTACGGCCGCTCGTGGATGGGCGTCTTGCTCGGTCTGTTCGGGTACTTTCTGGGTCTCAGGATGGGCCTGAGAGGCAGGTTCTGTGGGCTGTACGCGGAGGGAAGTCTCGGGGGCCCTCCCTCGGAACTGCTTCCACCCGGGCCCCCAAGCGTGTAGTTCCTGATGGTGTTCAGTGGGGTCAACGGCGGGGGCACGCGGAACGAGTCGAGCGGGCACGGGCCGAAAGGCTTCCTCTCCGGGAGGGCGGCCGCCTGCATCTCCCGCTGGCACGCCGCCGGTGGGAAGAAGGTGGAGTAGTCGGACACGATGGGAAACAAGCCGGGCGCGTCGGAGCAGGTTATAGGGGGCTTCGGGGAGGAGTAGGAAGGCGGCGGGTACGGGGAGGAGATGTGGCAGGTGGAGGTGGACAGGAACGCCGAGGGGTCCTGGTAGTGCTCCCCCCCGCAGCCGGAGGAGGAGTAGGGGGGTGGAGGGGAGTACAGGTGGTGGTGGTGGTGGTGGTGGTGGTCCATGTCGCCCTGGCTCTGCCCCGCCGCCATGGTGCAGCTCAGAGGACCGCCGGAGTAGTGGTGCGGGGAGCCGGAGGAGGCTGGAGAGGAGGAGACGGAGGAGGAGGGGGGAGGAGGGGGAGGAGGAGGAGGAGGCATGCCGAAGATGCCCGCCGAGACGATGTTGATGACCCCCTCCGGGTTCCAGTTGCCGGTGTACTGGGAGGGGTCGATGGAGAACTTGCCCATGTAGGTGAAGGTCTGGTTGCGGTGGGAGGCGGGCTGGCTAAAGCCAGAGTACGGAGAGAGGTCCAGGGAGCGCTTCTCTGCTGCCAGGGGGTCTCCGTGCATCAGACCGTCTGCAGAGAGGGAGAGGGGGATGTTAGTGCGACCACAACCAAACATCACAAATCACTTCTCTTTGAACTAAATCAAATCCGCTCAACGTGCGGCGTTAGTGACTCTTAAGCCGGAAAACCTTGTGTACAACTATAAATAAAGCTGTATCTGGGTTTCATCGCCAGCGATATGTCGATGGTTCCTGCTCTTGCCATTTCATTTAGATATCCACACTCACAAAAATAGATTATTTAAACAAAAACGGATTATTTAAATACATAATTCTTTAATTTGCACAACATTTTTGCACTAGAATCAACCGTTCAGTACCACTGCCACTTCTGCTACTTATTTCTACATATTTTTATTGTTACTTATCTTTATTTACTTCACCTTGTATTGTTGCTGCTATGTGGCTGTTGAGGAACCAAGCCGAATAATTGCACTCTTGTGTACAATAAGATGTTTTAAAAGTAATTCTGATTCTGATCTGATTCTGATTCTGATTCTCACCTGTTGCTCCGCTCATGTGGTCGTAGTGCCCCCCCAGGTCGGCGGGTGGGAACCCCGCCACCGAGGCCATCTCCTCCCCGTACACCGTCTCCGAAGGATGCACGAATCCCCCGAGACTCACCGGGACTTTCTCCAAAGTTTTGGCCGTCATGGTCCGGGTGTTACAGCGCTCCCGCAGTCAGGCGCTCCGAGGATAAGTGTGGGCCGAGCTTTATTCCCGCTTCCCTTTAACTGAGAGTCAGACCGAGTGATGGATCATCTGAGGACCCGGTGGCACCGCGCGCTACAGGCTGCTGGGATGGAGAGGACACGCACCGGTCTGGGGAACAGGGGCGCTGCCTCCGCTTTGTATATAAGGGAAACCTTTTCAATGCGCCGCGACGTCATTACCCATATAAGGACCGGGAGAGGGGGCGGGGCCGCCTGATAGGAGCGCTAATTGGCTGCCGCGTCCCGTGACGCTAGGAGAGGAATGACTTGTCAATGGAGAACCCACTTAAACAAAACAAGTTGAACCGCGATCGGATGCTCTCATGTTCCGCCCTCCAAACATGATGAACTCATCCTACAACAGAACCGTAAAACTACAGGGGCCTCACAGGGGTCACAGCGCTGCCGCTCCGCCAGCATCTCAGGTCCCGGGCCTGGAGAATGAGTGCTGTTGTTATTATTATTATTATTATTATTATTATTATTATTATTATTATTAGGTGCCAAGCACAAAGTGCGAGGCAACTTATTGTAATCGTTAGTTTTATTATTATTATTATTATTATTATTATAAAGTCACTGTCTGATCACTCCACATCCATATCACGAGAGGAATTCATGTTGATCTGTTTGAACCATAAAAGGTTCATCCGGTGTGAACGGAGAACCCCTGCCGCCATATTTGGGCCGATTCCGGAGCTCAGCGGAAAGTGAGCGGAGGAGAGACGCGTTGACACAAGACCTCAAACCACAACAACATGACACAACATGACGGAACTTATTCATCTGGATCTTTTTTTTTTTGTTTACCATAAACCTACATTTAAATCGCATGCTATTCGGAAAGTTGCGATTGGAAGATATTAGTCTTATTTGAATAGGTTAGGGTAAAAATAGAAATTAAGAAGCCAACTGTGCGATAGGTTAAACCACACAGCCTACAGGTTCATCTTAATTGACTTATTTAGGCATTTTTTACATTACATTTCCATTAAACCTCTGAAATATACCTATGACCCCATCTCCTCAAAAATAAAGTTTTACCAATGACCCCTAACGGAGTTACTTCTGTTGGGCGCGTGCTCAGGGTCCAGGTCCCCTCGGTGGCCCCCCGGTTCCCCTGGCGGTAACCCCCGGCAGGAGGTTAGGTGAGCGCGTCTCTGCGTCGCTCCAACCTGCGCGCGCACCGACCCCCGGTCGAGCAGAGGAACCGTTCTGGTTGTTATCTGGCTGGGTAAAGTCCCGCCGTGGGCTGAGGCGTCTGAAGGTGTGTGAGTCAGAAATAGACGAAGATGAAGAGATGTTGAGTTCCGGCGGAGGATCGTTTCCAACTGGCCGACCAATCAGCCCGTTAACCATCAGATATGGAAATCAGCTTCTCCGCTGTGATGAGGACAGAATGGTTTATGAAGCCCACGGTGTGCAACGGAAAGTCTGCTCACCGCCCACAACACTGGCAGCGGGTCAGGAGGACATGGGCATCGAACCCAATCCAACAGGCGCACAGAAATAGAACCAATTTATTCACCGGGATTCTCTTGATTGGTTTGGTGCAACACGAT
>NC_140291.1:9439074-9449074 GCF_964030765.1 Micromesistius poutassou
TATATTATTTACTATGATACAGCTGGTATTTTATTAAGCTGGTATATTATTTACTATGATTCAGGTTGTATATTATTTACTGATACAGGTTGTATATTATTTACTGTGATTTAGGTTGTATATATAATTAAGCTATGAGTCAGCTGGTATATTATTAACTATAATACATATTATTATATTATATCATAATAATATATTAGATATATTATTATTATATTATTTACTATGATACAGCTGGTATATTATTGATAGGTGGTACATACTGTATATTATAGATTGTATTTAGGGGGGAATGGACGTGAAGCTTTGTGTTAGGTGTTCACACTTCATTCGGTCTAACACTAACCTCATTTCCTCGTGGTAAACTAGTATTTTTGTGGGCTAGCAGGGAGACAATAATAATAATAATAACATAATAACAATGCAAAGGGGAATTAAAAATAAGATTTTTGGCATACAATTTCTCTGGCAGCGTATTCAATCCAGTGCCTAAAATGCTAATTGTATTAATCTGCTGATTTAATATTCAAAGAATGCTGCAATGGCCATTCTCTCACAACATGACACTCTAAACCCACACAGAAAGAAGATTCAACAAAACAAAAATGAAAAAGCCCCCATGCCATTTTAAAAGCTCTCCTCCATGTTGTGTATGTTCATGTACTCAGCTGAGCCCCCTTCCTAAAAGCTCGTTCAGAAAGCCTCTGATTCTGTCATTGGGATTCTGCCTAAAAGCTGTGAATCCTGAAACGCACAGAAGCAGTACAGCACTAAGAGCAGTAGAGAGGGACAGCACCATTACAACACAAAATAGAACCACCACAACTTCTCTACTGCCCAAAGTGTAGAAAGCTACTAAACAGTTCAGGGATGGCAGAGAACCTGAGAGGGAGTGGATGTGTCAGTGTATCAGTGAACTCTGATGTGTAGAACTCTGATGTGTAGAACTCGGTGTGTAGAACTCTGATCCCAGGGCCGTGGTCGAGTCCTGAGAGTGTGACACTCACTCTGTGCTGCTGGAGACGACAGCCGCTCAAACTCCAGAGCTCCAGTTAGCAGGAGTCCTCCCACGGACTCTCACACATTATACTGCTGCTGTCTGTCTCACCGCAGAGCTGCATTGTCTAGTGTGTGTGTGTGTGTGTGTGTGTGTGTGTGCGCGCATGTGTGCGCGTGTGTGTGAGTGTGTGTGTGAGTTTGTGTGTGTGTGTGTGTGTGTGTGTGTGAGAGAGAGTCAGAATGTTGGTGTGTGGGTGTATGTTTTTGGTGTGTGTGTGTGTGTGAATGTGTTTGTGAGTGTATGAGTGTGTATTTGTGAGGGTGTGAGTGTGTGTTAGTGAGGGTGTGCCTGTGTGTGTGGGTGTATGTTTTTGGTGTGTGTGTGTGTGTGTGTGTGTGTGTGTGTGTGTGAGTGTGTGTGTGTGTGTGTGTGTGTGTGTGTGTGAGGGAATACAATACGGCAAATGGGCGGGGGGTTGACAGAACGTAGGTGAGGGCTAAACGCTGCACTGTTGAGACAGCGCCGTACTGAGAAGAACAAAGGCAGCATGCGTGTGACCAGGACACACGCCTAGGACACACGCCTAGGACACACACTTAGGACACGCCTAGGACACACATCTAGGAGACATATCTTCACTAGTTTAGTCGTCTGCCCTGGTCCCTTCACGGCAAAAGAACCAAACTGTGTGTTCTGAGCAACGCCTGCTTTGTCCCACAACGTTTCTAAATTGTAAGGAAGCTGATTTTAAACTGAGTTGAATTCTATACTGAATATTAAAGGAGGATGTTAAAGTCAATAGGCCTCACCTAGTATAAAATGTAAAAAAAGCTCATCTAAATAATATAAAAACAGAATATATCCAGCATCCAACCGCAGAGAAGCAGTGCACCAGGTTGGGTTGAGCTCTTACTGCCTCCCTCTCAGTGGCCGGGCAGATGAATGCTTTACTGACACCTTTCTGACGCCAATATATGTCCTCTGTGAGCCCAGATCTCTCCTCCATGTATCTCCTGCAGCGGGTTCCATTCCTCCATCAGACGCAGTACAGAGAGATGAGCCGGTCAGGACTAATTCATGGAATCCATTACATTGATCAGCCATTAGGAGCGCCATGCATCACATGGGCTCCATTGACTTTTGACTTTTGCTCAATCAGGTGAGGACATTAATGATAATGTCTGGAAACGGCCATAAACCCGTCATAGGGACCTGGGTGTGTGTGCGTGCCTGCGTATGAGTGTGTACTGTATATGTGCTTGCATATGTGTGCGCTTGTGTGTGCCTGCTTGCATGCGTGTGTGTGCTTGTGTGTGTTTGTGTGCGTGTGTCTGTGTGTGTGTGTGTGTGTGTGTGTTGGGGGTTGGGGGGGTTCCCTCAGCCCCTGTCAGGGTCAGAGTCGTTTGGTACAAAGAGCAGAAGGTAGCAGAAGGTCCGTGTGAAAGTGGAACATAATGGATTAAATGTCAAGTAGTTCATCTTAATCTCAACCCTGAATCCTGATTACACTTTTAAGGGCCTCAGATATACACCCACATTCCAATAATACGTGTATCCATATTCAAACGCAGTGTCAGTGTCTGTGTGTGTGTGTGTGTGCGTGTGTGTATGTGTGTGTGCATGTGTGTGTTTAGGTGCATGTGTGTGTGTGTGTGTGTGTGTGTGTGCGTGATGATTTCAGAAGGTGTACCATGCTGTGTGTATACACCAGGCCGCTCCACAGAGCAGTAGACCTTGCAGAGTAGACAGTGGATGAACACACTCTGCATAGTAAGTGTAGCCGGAGCCTCAAGGCGGGATGAGAGGTAAGACGAAGACACAGGGAGGAACGGACAAGGTAGGGGAGACATTAAGCAAATAGCATCATTAAGGACAGTTTATCTTCACCTGCGTCCACTTAATACTTATGTAGCACTCCATTTGTCTTCCTGTGTCTCCCAGGAGCTTGTCACATGTCAGACAACAGTAACAAATGACCCAGAGTAATCGCTCTCTAATTTACTGCCAGCAGACAGAAAAAGCAAAGGGCTAGTTATGGGTCTAAAAACTGGCCTTCCAAAAGTGTGTGTGTCTCTGCGTTCTTGTGTTAACGTGTGTGTGCGTGTGTGTGTGTGTGTGTGTGTGTGTGTGTGTGTGTGTGTGTGTGTGTGGTGTGTGTGTGTGTGTGTCTGTGTGTGCATGTGTGGATGTATGTGTGTCTGTGTGCTTGTATGGGTGTATGTGTGTGTGTGTGTGTGTGTGTGTGTCTGTGTGTTTGTGTGTGTGCGCGTGCATGTGTGTGTGATAGTGTGTGTGTGTGTGTGTGTGTGTGTCTCCCTGAGAGGCAACACAGCTAGATAAAGTCTGAAAAGTAAGTACATTTATATATTAAGCCCAAACTGATAGTTAAATATTCTATAACATTTGTGACCGCAATAGTTTAGTTTGGATTCTTTCTAATAACAATTTGCCTTGAGCATTAACATGTGTCTATTTCCATTCCAGAGAACCTCTGAATACCTCCTCATCCCATTAACAGGAGTCTAGCCGCCTCAGTCGGTTTCGCTCGTCTCAACTCATTCAATAAAAGCATTCTGTATTGATGGATGGAAACGTATCAAAATAATCACATCATATTGAAACATGATGGAGTTTGATATTTTTTGATGCATCTAAATTGTTTCCTGAAGAATTGGAACCAAATTGAATCATTGTGCGACGTGAGATTCAAAGCCGGAACGCACACTGCGCCACCAGGCTGAGATCATCTGTTTAAGGATTCACGCAGGTTCATTTTTAACCCAGTTCCAAACACCATCACGGAACATTAGCATAAACACAGAATTATTTATATATCATGGAAGAATTATAAAAATTCTTCCATGATATATGGAAGAATCCAGTTAAAAGTTGTTCTGTCTATCTGCATTTCAGACCGTTCGACACTGTGTGGAATGGTCTCTCAGCTTCTGGCTCGCTGATGGATGAAGAAGTGAAATACGTAGTGCAGTATTCATCCCTCATAAACCACACATTCATCCATTCATTCTCCATGTTTAACCCACTGAAGACTCCAACCTCAATGAAAACCTGAGCACAACCAAAACACTCTGATGGTATGTTTGTGCATGTAGGAACTCACCATGGCAACCCAACACATTTCATATATCATTCATCTCAAACAAATACTTACAATATAATACAAACACTACTTAACACAAATGATGAAACACATGAAACCCTACTCTATTGTAAGGAGCTAATTCCCCCTCCCACCTGAGCCACCATCTCCCTCTGATGATCCAGCTACATATCTAATTACAGCGACACCACACATCATAACCACTTTCATTACAATGCATAATGAATGGCAAGGGCAGTATTTATGATTTAACCCCCTGTAGGAGCATGGTGGAGACGTAGCCACCAGCTACATGAAGCATGACCCTGTCTGATTAAAGCCCTCACACACACACACACACACACACACACACACACACACACACACACACACACACACACACACACACACACACACACACACACACACACACACACACACACTCCACATTAATGTGCACACATCCTAACACACGCACACACACAAATTGGGTACTACTATCAACAATGCTGAGGCTATTAAACTGCCCCAGTTAAACATACTTTGTGGTGAATCAGAAAACAACACTTTTGTCTTCATTCATTGTCAGCATTTGTCTTCACTCGACAAGTGTAAAGTGTAGAGCAGACATGTTGCTATGCTAACATAAGATTTTGTTTACAACATGCTTTATTATTAGCATTTTCTATTTGTAGCATAAATCGCTTATGGGATGTGATTTTCTTGATAATACAATATTGACAATATTGAAACTGGTCAGAATGGTTCAGGCTTGAACTTTGGACTAGGTACATCCAGGTCGTTTTTAGCTACGAGATAAATCTGCATACATTTGCAGGTTAAGCTAAACCTTAACCTGCAAAGTCAACTGTCCATTGACTCTTACTTAAACTCTGTAGGAATATATTGAACAGCAGTTTATCCCTCCCATCGCCTTCACCCTGGACTGTTTCCAGTCAGGCTTCCCTGCCAGGAAACCTTCCTCAAGCGGCACAAGGTCAACAAAATAATAGGTTTTAAATTATAAAGGTTAATTCAAAAGCATGATAAAAAATAATTTTAACAATATCCCAAAAATCTAAATTTTTGAAATTCATCATGACAAAATAAATTATTGTAAAAAGAACATATAGTAAATATAGAAATGGTGGAGGTAATTAACCTAAACAGGGAAATGTGGAATTTTTTTTTAACCTATTTTTATTCTCACAGATAAACTCAGATAAACGCCTTGATAATCCTAATTTCAAATGATGTAGAAGTGTCATCACTTTCTCTTTCTCACACACACACACACACACACACACACACACACACACACGCACACACACACACACACACACACACACACACTCCCCATGTTCTTAGATAGATCATACAGATCAACCATGAACACAAATACAAGCCTGCCTCTCTATTAGCTTCCCTCCGTTTGACTTTAATGGATCCAAAGCTAATTGCTGTGACTTGTGGTGCGTAGCCGCGCTATTAACGAGGAAAGCGAACCACACCAGCTAATGTGGATACGGGAGGCTGCGGGGGGAGGGGTCAGATGGATCAGGTTCTGGTTCAACCGCCAGCGTGCTTCACTGTGTTCCTGTGAAACACACCTCACCGACAGGGCAGGAGGCAAGGCAGCTATTCTGCATGGAATACCTGTATATCGATGGACGCGGTTCACACACACACACACACACACACACACACACACACACACACACACACACACACACACACACACACACACAGGCACTTACACACACACACAAACAGTCACACACTCGCAGACACAAACGCACAGGCACAGGCACACACACACACACACACACACACACACACACACACACACACACACACACACACACACACTCACGCAGCATATCTCTAGATGCAGAGGGCACCCTGGTTCTTGTGCCGTTGAGCTAGACTCCCCAGTTTAATTCAGCACACTTCAATAAATAACTCCATCATGTTCTATATTTAGCCTCATGGCCTGTTTTACATATAATTGTAAAATACTGAAACAGTTTATGGCGGTTTTTATGTTGTTGTGTGCCCGTGGGCCACACATTGACGCACCTAGCCCTAAGCTTCCCGTTGCCCAATCAAGGTTTTTTAAATCTAAATAAAATGACCTCACTACGTGTTGTAGTGGCCGATTAAATCAGTTCCTCTGTGATTGATCCGGCTCCCCGGTAGGGGCCCGACCGACAGCCCGCAGCTCTCCCAGCCTCCGCACGATAGGTGAGTGGTGTGTGACACAAACGGGGTTGATGGTGGCTGGTCCGGAGAGTGAGGCAATACAAAGAGGTTCAGACTTGTTCCCCGCTTCGTGGCCCACAGGGACTGAGGTGGTAAGAGACACCCCAGAGTTCGGTCAAAACGCGTGTAGCCTAAATTTAGCTTAACCTCGTAGGGGCTTAAACGAGTGACCTGTGTTGGCCACATAGACCAGAGTCTCCCTCCACCGAGCTTAGCCGGGGATCTCTAACACGTACAAAGAGGGCCGGCGCAGGTTAAGCCCCAGGGCTGAAGAGAAGCCAGTATAGGGTACCCCCCCTCCTAGACGTCAGGAGAGGTCTTCCCACCTAGTGCGACTGAAGGTTCTCCCACAGCCCTCATGCTATAAAAACCCATTATAGGCAAAACACTCGACAATGTATTTTTAAATAGTTATAGCATCACTTAAAAAAATGACAAATTAAAATATTGACATGGTGGATTGTTCTGTTCGGTCTCCTGATTGGTTTAGGCCAATGTTTTATCAGGACCCCATTCAGGTGAGGTATAGACCTCTGAGCCTTCTGTCTCTCTCTCTCTCTCTCTCTCCCCACTCTCTCCCTCTCTCGCCCTCTCTCACTCTCCCCCCTGACTTCCTCTCTCTGCCTCAGCAGTTATCCGTGACGTCTTGTCGCTGGTGTCTTGTCCTGGGGGAGAACAAAGCCCCCCTGCTGGCGTGGAGGGGCCCCTGTGTGTCTGTGATGAGGGCCCAGAGCCTCCGTTCACACAGCAGGAACACAGTTTACCATTGACAACGTTTCATTGTCTCTTTGTCTATTTGGGATATATGATTTGAATGATGCATTTTTTAAATCAAACTTGATTGTATTGGCTGAAATACAATCAAGTATCTATGTTTGATACTCAAAAATACTACATTTCAAAAGGACGTCTGACTCTAAACATCCAACATTTGTTCTCCTCTCGCTCTCTCTCTCTCTCTCTCTCTCTCTCTCCCTCTCTCTTTCTCTCTCTATCTCTCTCTCTATCTGTCTCTCTGTCTCTCTGTCTCTCTGTCTCTTTGTCTTTCCCTCGTTCTCTCTCTCTCTCTGTCTCTCTCTCTCTCTCTCTCTCTCTCTCTCTCTCTCTCTCTCTCTCTCTCTCTCTCTCTCTCTCTCTCTCTCTCTCGCGCGCGCTCTCTCTCTCTCAGGAGTGATTTAGGAGGCTCAGCTGAACCATTGTCCTGGTGCGTGGCGTATTTGCTCGTTCTTTGGTTTCTCTCCACCTTGGTACTTCCTCTCTCTCCTGCAGTGAGTTCCTGCCGGCCAGAGAAACCCCGTAGCAGGTCGTTATGTCTGACGTCGCTCCTGTCTGACTGGGAGGGGACAATGACCCCCGAGACGGATGGACCCCGGCCTCTGATGTCCTGGGACGGGCCAGTGGGGGCACGCAGTACACATGGTGGAGAGGGAGGGGGCCGGGACATCAGTGTCACTATTCATATATTTATTACATTTGGTATGTTTATTATACATTTCATTTTGACCAAACAATCTGCTCATCGTTTCTATTTAGTCTGACATCTTTCATTGGTCTGAGATCAACGCGATATGAAAACACACAGACGGCCGAGACCTGTAATCAAGGACAAATACCAACATATACACTAGAGGTCGCATGGAAATAGTTACACACACACAAACACACACACACACACACACACACACACACACACACACACACACACAGGGCCCCACGGGGGGCCTGCTGGGGGCCAGGCTGTGGCAAGGCGTGGCTGCTGTCAGGGGAAGATGGACGTGGAGACACTCTGAGCACCAGCTCTGTGTGTTTCCAAGCCCATTCCTCATGTTTAGAACAGTATTAGTGACTTAGCTTTAAACACATTATCACATCATCCATGAAGTATATCATCTTTTTTTTTTTTTTTTACATGCATTTAAGAGGCATTTAATGCATGGCCGGTAAGGTGACAGGGGTGGGGGTGGGCTGGGTGTCGGGGAGGAGAACAGGAAATGAGTCTCCATTCTGCCCGGTGTAGCACCAGGCTCTGGTTGAACATTAACCGTGGGGCTGCGGCCCGGCAGCGCCCACGTTAGCATAGTGTCATCTGAAGCACCCCGACACTTCCTGTCCGCAGAGAGCCACAGGAAGTGATGTGCGCTAGAAGTGACGTTGTCGTCACAGAGACACACAAAGAGAGAGAGAGAGAGAGGAGGAGGAGCGTCCCTCCACCGAGAGGGGGCCCCCTTTGTGTCGGTGGTCTCTTTGTGTTTCCAGAAGGGACATGACAGCACGCGACGCCGCGTCACCCATAATGGCTGTGTCTGTCGTTTTCTAACACTGCCGCAGGAAGTCCTTGAAGGGACGGGAGTGCACGGGTCCGATGGCGCGTCAACAAACCGCTGGGCTGGGTGAAGCTGGGACCCAAGAAAGCGCTGGTCCTCAGAAAACACGGGCACCGCTTCCTCTGATGACTCTGCCCGTCTCAATACTCTGGGGTCGCTTTTAAGGAAGCGCCAGGAAACAAACCTCGAATCAAGGGGACAGAGACTGCTGACGACGACACGTCTCTTAACAAGAAGCCCGAGGGGTCCCGGCAATCTAATCGGGCTGTGGGGCCCTGGCTGTGGGGCCCTGGCTCTGGGGCCCTGGCTCTGGGGCCCTGGCTCTGGGGCCCTGGCTCTGGGGCCCTGGCTGTGGGGCCCTGGCTCTGCCTCCGACCGTCTCACGGTGTCAGCCCCCCGAGAGCCAGAGGAACGAGGACACTAACCCCCCTGTGCTCAAACCCACTGCCGTGGTCTCATGTCAAGCAGAACGGTATTCACCCTTACCCTGGATCAACAGGAATGTGCTAAATGCCCGTTCCATCTTCCCACAGATATGAGTGCGGACGCGTCACAGACACCCAGCAGGCCGTCCATCTTGGAGCCCCTTTGTTGCCCTGGACGGGACAAGACGAGGCGACAAGACGTCAGCCATAATGGCCTGCTCTGGGGTTTCCCTTCATGGCTGCGAGGGGAGAGGAAGCGGGCTGAGGAAGGGGACTAAATGAAACGTCCACCATGTCACCTGACACAAAGGGGCTGCTGAGCTCAGCTTCAGGGCACCACAGTGTTCATGAGGATGGGGAGGACTGGAATATTTAGGCTTACAGCACAAAGCGTTTGTCTCTGAAGCCGGAGATAATCTGGCTGCTGGGATGTAGAGTGACATTAAAGGTCGAGTAATCACTCAAAACAAAAGTTTGATTCTTTTTTTGACATACCTCGGTTATTAGTAAAAAAAAAAGCTCAGGCGACCAGTCAGTCCACTTTTCAGAACCATACTGAGACGTGGTTTTAAATGAATGAACACATTGATTACAGCTAAATTTCCATTTCTCAGTGGAGGAGCTGGAACTATGCATTGTGGAATGATCTAAATGGCGGCTGTTCTAAAGATAAGACAAAGAGAGTCCAGCTGTGTGCCTACAGAGGACGCTCTGGGTGGCTGGTCAGCCCACGCTGCCGTACATCACAGGACCATCGACTGCTGAGGAGTTATGAACGAGGCCCATCGATCCCCCCCGCTCTGCTTAAAGCCTGCACACCAACAGGGACAGAAGGCCTGACCATGAATATTGAACAGAGGAAACCAAATCACATCTAATCAATTAGTTG
>NC_140291.1:9454074-9496267 GCF_964030765.1 Micromesistius poutassou
ACCCTGGTGGGCATCAAAAGGTGTTTCCCCTCGCGTGGGTGGGAGACGGCGTGGGCTGTCCCCTTACAGAGACCCTCTAAAGCCCACTGCTCACACACGCCTTTCAGCTCCGAGCACTATAGAGGAACGGAGGGGGGGGGTGTGTGTGTGTGTGTGTGTGTTAAGACATAGCTAAATACAATTTATGTGACTGAATCAGACTGTGTATGCAAAGACTGGTACTGTGTAAGGGCAAGTATGACAACTTACATTTACACAAATTCTCCAAACATACAGACACATTCTCTGGTGTGTTTCTTCCCTACCTCTCTCTCGCTCTCTCTCTCTCTCCCTCTTGCTCTCTCCCTCTCTCTCCCGTTCTCTCTCTCACTCTCTCGCTCTCTCCCCCTCTAACTCTCTTGATCTCTCTCTCTCTCCCCTTCTCTCTCTCTTTCCCCCTCTCTCTCTCTCACTCTCACCCTCCCTCTCCCCCTCTTTCTCTCTCACACTCTCCCTCTCTCCTCCTCTCTCTCTCCCTCCCTCTCCCCCTCTTTCTCTCTCACACTCTCCCTCTCTCCTCCTCTTTCTCTCCCTCCCTCTCCCCCTCTTTCTCTCTCACACTCTCCTCTCTCCCCCTCTTGCTCTCTCCCCCCCCCCCTCTCTCTCTCTCTCTCTCACTCTCTCTCTATCTCTCTCTCTCTCTCTCCCTCTCTTGCTTATCTTTTTTCAGATAAAGCAAGCTTGAGAAGTAGAAGATAAATCTAATTAATAGAGAAACATAAATATGGAGAATAGAAAAGTGTGTGTGTGTGTGTGTGTGTGTGTGTGTGTGTGTGTGTGTGTGTGTGTGTGTGTGTGTGTGTGCGTTTGGGTGTTTGGGTGTTTGTGTGTGTGAGTGGTCAGTGTTACAAAGTAAAGAATAGGTTCACTCCTACACACACACACACACACACACGCACACACACACACACAAAACACACACACATTCCTCTGTATTATCCAGTCAGCCAGTGGGACACAGACACATCCTGGACAGCTGCAGAGTGAAGAGCACACACACACACACACACACACACACACAATCACGCTCTCACACACACACACACACACACACACACACACACACACACACACACACACACACACACACACACACACACACACACACACACACAATCACACACACTGACACATTAGATGTGTGTAGGTGTGACAGCTTGGAGAGCTGCTAAGGTTGTAACCCCCAGCACCCTGTTAAGATAAGTTCTTAATAGGGTTGGCATGGCCTGACCCTATAAACATCCTTATTAGAGTGAGCAGAGCCGTCCGCAGGGTGGCCTAGCGTCAGCAAAATCCTCCATCAGGATGCCTGGTGCCCAGCCCTGATTTAAAGGCAGATTTTATGAACCCTTATAGCATTTGTTATCCTTTATATTGTTGATTAAAACATAAATTGATGGCCTTACAGGGTCATCAAAAAACAAAAGGGAAGTTTCAAAAAAGTGTAATTTCATTAGTAGATTTATAGATTTATAGATTTTTCCAGAATGATTTTTGATATTGCTGCAATATTCAATTGATGCAGGATAAAAACTCAGTTTGTGCTGTATTGATTAAAAATGAAACAACATAACAAACACAGGGTTGTGCTGTAAAATGGTGCTGCTTAAGTTTATCTTTTCTTGTTGATTATCCTAATCAGTGCTGTCAGTTAAACGTGTTATTAACGGCGTTAACGCGAACCAATTTTAACAGCGTCAATTTTTTTATCCCTTTTATTGACGGACAGTGTTACATTTGCTCCAAATGTGAATAACTGCTCCAAGTGAGAATGTTAGTGTGAAATTGAACACTACAGTATATGGCAATGTTGTTTTCAATGAAAAAAAAAGCAAGCCGATCCACTTTTCCATGTTGATAAGAGCATTAAAATGAGATAAAATAATGGGAGAAAAAGAAATCAAGGGACATTTAGAATAGATAAAAATGTGCGAAGTTAACTATGACATTAATGCGATATTGAGATATTTTGATCGTTTGACAGCACTAATCCTAATACATCCTTATATTTCAGAAATATTACGTAATATTTATTTTTCCAATTGCAGTCACCTTTATATATTATTACGTTTTTGTAATAATAATAATAGTAAGTTTGCTGAGTTAATATTCCCTGAGCATGCTAACATGCTAATGCCAGAGAGGCTAATGAGCGAGCCTGCTAAGCCTGCCTATGTACCCGGTTTATAGTGCCAACTTTGACAACTCTGAGTTGTTCACCTCGATGATCACATGATTTAAGTCACCGTTTTTTCCCCATTGTCTCCCACTATAAAAATTGCCCGGTGAGCACCTGCAACAGTATGTCCATGGATTTCAACCATCCATCCAACTCAGTGCAGTGACTTTGACTTGATTAATGTTGTATCTCTCAGAGAGCTGTCAAAAACCTTGCCCAAGCTCTTGACTGGCTTCTCTGAGATGGTTGGGATGGCTGTGCCTGTGATGTTAAAGCGGAACTTGTCTACCACCTTCCCTTTCCTCAGCACCATAGACCTTGATTTGGCTGGTTTGAATCGCATCCGGGCCCACTCCATCACCTTTTCGAGTCCCTTCAGAATCCACCGGCAGCCTGGGACCGATTCTGTCATGACTGTGAGGTCATCCATGAATGCCCTGATGGGGGGTTGCCGTTGTCCAGATTTCGATAAGGGCCCTCTGCACTCTCTCTCTCTCTGCTCACCAAGTCTGCAGACTTGGTGAGCATGTTCATGGCTAGGGAGAAAAGTGTCACAGAGATAGTGCACCGAAAATGAGGCAGACAAATAAACAATTTATTTATATAAAATAAACATGAACAACAGTGTAGCTTGCTTTGCAACACCATACTAATAAAAGGAAACATGGTGACAATAGTGTTGTAACACCACACTAATAATAATATAAATAATAGCAAAATGGTGGAGGTGATGTGAATTGGTAAATTGTGAAAGGAATGAAACTGTGTGGTATGTTTGGACAGCAGCAGAAACGGCGAGTGGAACGCAGCAGCCGGCCTCAGCATGCTCCACACTTTCACTTTGTGTCATCTGCTCTGATGAGAGATGAGAAGAGGATTTAAGTAGAGAGAGAGAGAGCGAGAGAGAGAGAGTGAGAGAGAAAGAGGAACAGAGGGAGCAAGAGAGGGGGGGAGAGATAGATAGAGGGAAGAGAGAATAGGAGAGAGATAGAGTGAGAGAGAGGAACAGAGGGAGAGAGAGAGAGAGGGAGAGAGAGAGGGAGAGAGAGAGAGAGCAAGAGAGAGAGAGAGGAACAGAGGGTGAGGCCACTACACTTGAAGCCCTGCGCTGTGCAGTTAAAAGGAACAATGATGCCACTACATTGCTATGCCTGATTCTGCGTAGGCCTAGCGCACAGAGGACACTACTCCTCACTCTGTGCCCCCCATTCAGTCCCTCTCCCCTCCAGATACAGCTCTCTGTGGATTGAAGTCCCGGTGTCATCTCCTGTGTCTCTTTGATTGACCTCTGTCTCTCTTGCTCTAAGTCTCCTTCTCTTAGGTCCAATCCCAAAGTCCGGACTCACAGACTCATGGACTTTGCTGCGCGTTCTCGCAAAATTAGTAATGTCTTAGGGCTGTCCCAATGTCGAATTTCAAAGGGCTTGAGGGTTTGAGTCTACACTTACCGAGCCCTTTCCGTGAATCTGCATCAGTGCAGACTTAACCTAAGGGAATTACCCACAGTTCAAAGCATTGTGACGTTTACCGCGGAGACCATAGGGAAATCCGGAAATTAAGAAGGTAAACAACAACAAACAAATGATTAATAATTAAGAAAGTTGTAAATATTGAAAAATATGTTAAATCAGGCAGCCGTCTGCTGTGCCTTGGTTGTGTGGAAAGCAACAAACTTAAAAATGAAAATTCATAAACCGTCAACCGGCAAGTGTCAGCAACATCTTTGTCATTAAACGTTGCCAAGGTAACATGCTCTCTCGTGAAGTGTGGTCCCAATCCCATTTTTACCTATCTGAGCCCATGTGGCCACTCACTCACTTAAGTTAATTAGCACCTGAGATCAATTAAGTCTGTGAGTCCTTAGTCCTCAGGGCTCACTTTGGGATTGGACCTTACCTAGTACCGGGTACTTTTTTTAGTACTACCTCCGTCGAGGTTCCAAGCAAGCGGAGTAGGTACTTTTGTGTGACGTAAACAGGCTGCTGGCAACGTTGCCTCCATCAGCGTTACTGTATGACAATAGACACGCAGTCATTGTTTCATTTCATCATTTATTTTAATTTTATTTTGTATCATAACCTTTCCCGGGAATCAGGAAATAGTCTTGATCAGATTCAGATTTCCCGGGAATCTCCTGTGTCTCCCGTGATTTAAACCTAATGACGACCCGCCCATGGTGGAGAGGTTCTTTTCTACGACCCGCCCACATTGAAGAGGTACTTTTTTAGATGGAAACGAGTCGAGGCAAGTTGAGTCAAGTTGAGCTGATACTGTCGGTGGAAAAGCAACATGAGTCTCTCCCCTTGTCTCTCTCTCTGTGTCTCTCTCTGTTTGTGTCTCTGTCTCTCCATCTTCACTGTCTCTCTATGTCTCTCTCTCTATATATCTATAGAGCGCAACAGTGTGGTGCCGGAAGTAAAAATCCCATTCATTTTCCCCGTCAAGATTTTGATTAATAGCCTTAATGTCGTAACCATCCAAATGATACGTTGGAATTGGAACAGTGCTTGGGCTACCACTGATGACGTTTATCGAGAACGCAAGTACACGAGAACACACAAGAACACGAATTGAGAAACGGCTTATTCCTTTAGACACTCTGCTGCTACTGAACTCGATCGCTTACCACAGCAACCACGATTTATATTAATGGAAAGTTAGAGTTGTGGTTAGAGCTGTAGAGGAAATTAGCTGTAACAGTGGAAAAATATGTTGATATAGAATATATGATAAAAATAAAAGTACAAATATATGATATGGCACTAGCAGTGCTTTTTAGTAATTTGGGTAGTATAAAATCAAAGGAATGCATAATGTTGGATGAATATGTAACTAGAATCTGAGACTGAATTCACATGTATTATAAAAACGAGTAACGTTATTACGCGGTGACTGCAGTCAGCAAAGGGTTAGTTGTCGATGACAACGCTACACACTATATGAAATACTAACACACACGCACACATACACTAACACACACATAGAATATATGACACAACTTGTATTAACAATATAATAATGACAAAGGTTATAAGATGCAAGAAACGCGCTAAACTATTGGGTTGGAACCATTGCAAAAAGGTTCACAATGCATCATGGGATGAGTAGTTCCTCACTCTGTCCAAAAAATAATGTACACAGTCTTGTACCTTTGCCTTTTCTTCTGTTTTCCAAATTATTTTTTGGCCCGAATCAAACATAATCTAGTCACGACTACCTTGACGAACGATTGGCTTGGTTCCAGGCTTAAAACTCTTTATATAAGGATTTTACAAAAAGTGGACGGGATAAATGCATGGGAAATTTACTTCTGGCACCAGAGCTGTTAAAAAAGGGGGCGGTCACTGTTACGCTCTATTGTACTATCATATTAATAATATACAATTATTAATAATGATACAATTTTTAAATAAGAATATTAATATTAATTTTATTTAGCCATAAATATTGTCTGTTTATTTTCACAATCAAGCAGAAAATGTATTTGTTACTCCTCTTTACTCTGTCTCTGGCCTGTCTCTCTCTCTCTCTCTCTCTCTCTCTCTCTCTCTCTCCGTATCCTTGATTCAATGAGTTATGACTCAATTCACATGTTGTCTGTTGTTTGCAGGTTTGCTCGCCCACAGAGTTCCACCGGGCCATGCACCCCCTCTCCCCATGTCACAGAGGGGTGTGTGTGTGTGTGTGTGTGTGTGTGTGTGTGTAAGGGGGGTTGCTGTTGCACAGGCTACTGTATGAAATGCAGGCCTGGTTTAGTTTAACATACACACAGAGTGAGAATTGATAACAGACTGAACATAATAGAGTAGAAATTAAATGTGGATGTTGCCATTTCTGATTTAGAGTTTAGATCACAAATTTGATGTCAATTTTTTCTCAGGAAGCTATTTAATATTAATAAATATTACATAGCCCTCCAACCCCTCCACCTCCCTACTAACACTGAAAACGCATACATATTTAACAATTTAATAAAAATGGGATGATATCTACCACAACAAAACTTAGTACTGGTAGCGCTTGTCTACCAAGAGCCTTGGCACTCTCTAATGAGCCCCATTGTATCGAACTTGGTTGCAGCTCCATTGGAATTCCACTGGGGGTGATCGCATGAGTGCAGATTGAATGGGGGTCTATGGGGCTTGACGGCTAAATGTATCTCTTTCACCTGCTTGTCATCGAAATATCGCAGATTTTATTGTAGATTCCGCAAGTTCAATATAGATTATAGTTCAAAAGTCGAATGAATGAGTACTTATGTCCTTTTGATTTCTTACAGTTTGGGCCATTGTTGGCCGTACACACTAGTGATGGGTCGTTTGCGACCGGATCAGTTAGAATGAACGACTCTTTAACAAGAACGAACCAACCTGATTCCACGTTTCAGTTCTCTCTCATTCGTATCGTTTGTTCTCTGAGACTTGACTCCCAGACCCACCCACTAGTCGCTGAGTCGCTGACGCTGAGTCGCGAGTCACTGTTCGTTCACTGACTGTTAAGTGGTGAAGACTCGAGGACTGAGATGTCACGAGAGCCAGGCGGGCAACAACATCCCGATTCCGAACATGAAGCGCTCCTCAGCTGAAAGGAACTTAGTTAATGTTGTGGTGATTGATGACCGTTTGCACCATTGCACGATCGTGATTCGTTTGAGAATGAGAACGAGGGAGGAGCCGAGTCTGACCGACTCAGCTGAGAACCATGCATTCAATGATTCACCGCTACCGGAAACGCGACTGAACGGACAAACGAACAAACGGCCATCTTGCCACAGTTAGCTCACTCACCCATAACAGTAGCTGTGTTCGAAATCGTTCCCTATCACGGATATAGTGCACTATATAGGGTGCTCGCCATGTTGTAGTGCTGTTCGAATTCTCAGCGGTTAATTTCGTGTGCACTATAAAATACCCAAAATTTGAGTGAACATACAATGTTCCCTACATGTTACTCCCGTATACCACAATGCAATGCGGTGGTGTTTTTCCGGAGGAGAAGAATAATCTGAATAACCGCGAAAAAAAAAAAAAAAAGATGGAACAGTCTCCGGCTTTCGTTTATAAATGTAAGTAAAGATAATTATCTTTTTTCTTCTCTGTATCACACGTTACACGCCAACCTTTAAACGCTTGAAACGATTTTCAACCGTTGTAAATCTGCAAAATGTGCTATTATTTGCTATTTGATGAAATACCCCTATTTTTTATTAGTATCTGTTAGCTAACACTAACATTGAAATATGCTCCAAGGGACTGAGGAGGATGTGGAGAAGTTAATTAAAATGAGGATCAAACACGATTGTGTTTTTCGGGGAAGCGCAATGCAGCAATGCACGGATGGGAGTAAGATCTATATAACATCTTTTAGTGATAACGTTACGTTTCGTTCCTTACTGAATAAAATACTTATGTCAAATAATGCTATAGTTTTAAACTCAGATTACCAGTTTCATCACTCCATCATAATCTGTAAATACACTATTTATAGGGAAACAATTACGAGCCTATTACTAATAAATGATGTGCAATATAAACATATATAATATTATGCTTTATATTTTTTTCAAACAATTAATTTGATGATGGCAAATGTAAGTAACCATTTGATTGTGTTAGCTAGAGTTGTCCTCAAAGAAATGGGCCTTGAGGGAGCCATAACCCCGGCCAGGGCATGGAAGAAATGGGAGAACCTCAAAAAAACCTACAAGGTATGATTTGTGTCAGCTCTTTGCACATTGTTTTACATTATCTCAAAGTGAAAATACATTTGCCTCATTGACAAGTCCATGCCTCCATCATGTCAAGGAGCTAAAAAAAAAAAAAACTGGCCAGGGGACAGAGTCAGGAGAGGACACTGCAGCGTCTTGGAGATGGTACTCCCTTATGGATGAGGCACTTGGTGGGAGGCCATCCATTACGCCTCCTGTCCTTGTTGCCTCAGCCTGGGGAGAAAGCTCCAGGCCTGCTGCAGTGTCCTCTGATACCCAAGGAGCATCCCCTGGGCCTGCAGCAGAGCAGTAGAGAATAGAAGAGACAGGGCCAGGGCCAGCAAAGAGGCAGAGGACAGACCCTGTCTTGGAGTTCCTGGAGGCTCAGACTGCGAGGGCAGAGGAGAGGGCAATGAGAGAGGAGGAGCGAGAGGAGAGGCTGCTGTCTCTTCTCGAGAGAATTGTTGATAGAATGTGAATGTGTGTGAAATTTGTCCAGCAGGTGTGAATGTGTTATTAAAATGTTTTTGGAGATTAAGAGTTTTTATATTTTTATATATCAAAAAGATATATCAAGGTCAACAGTATGCCCACTATGAAGGTCATTTAAACAAATGTTTTATTATGCCAGAATGTCTTTAAAAAGTGAACAGAGATATAAATATGGCTAAAGTAATTCAAAACCACGCCATTAAGAAAAAAGAAATGCATTAAATAACAAAAAGAAATAATAACATAACAAAAAATTAATATATATATACATATATTTATTTATTTTGTTCCCGATGGGAACAACATATCTGCAAAATAACTAATATGTAACATATAATTATGTATAATTATGTACAAAATTCTGTCTATTCTATTTTATGTGTAATCATGTTATGTAAAAATTCTTCCTATTTTATATGTAATCATGGACCTCCAGAGCTGCCACCAGAGCATCAGGCGCAGAGACAGCGGCAGCCAAATGCTCTCTGCTCCTGTCCCCACTCTGTTGGTCCTGGTTGTGATGCGACATGGCAGCATTGTCGTCGGCCTGACCTCCTCTTCTGGCTCCATGATGTCCCCGTTGGACAAACATATTATGCAGTATTGTGCAGCAGGCGATGACATCTGGCGCAAATGTGATTTTTACCTCCAGTACCTTGAGCAAGACGGACCTCCATCGAGTCCTCAAGCTGCCGAAGGAACGCTCGATAATTGATTGAGCCTTGGCGTGGTGGTGGTTGAACCGCCTGGATGTTTCCAGGCGGACTGGCTCTTTGTAGGGGGTGATGATGGCCACAGGTGCTGAAAGACAAGGGTACCCACCGTCCCCAAGGAGATAGAATCCTTGGGGTGGGTACAGTTGCCTGGTGTACAAAGGGCTGTTCTTATATACCCTGGAGTCGTGGCCAGACCCTAGCCTAGTCCTAACTAGACCTTCATACTCATTTCATTCATACCGATGGTCTAGAACTGCTATAGAGACGATTGCTCACTTGAAGGCGGGTGCTGTTGAAATTTAAAACCTATTGGCTCTGCCCAGTGCCACTCCGGATCTGCCTTAACCAATCGCTAACGTTTGGTCGTGACGTATTTCATGCTTAGCAAACTCCTTCACCAGCTGGAAAATTAAACTATTCCCGAATACCGTGGGAAGAAGCGCCACAACATCTTGACCACCAACAAAACTAAGCAAAGCCTGTTCCTGCTCCAGCTTTAATTTATCTATATTCGGCAGAGTTTCCACAACAGACCGAATAGCTTCGTTAGCATCTTTCTCCACGGTCTTCCTGCTGCTTCCTGGTATTCGTTTGACTACAACTGAAACTCGTGCACGACCTGTGCGTCACTGTTCTCAGGCCGCGCCTCCTGTTCGCTGATTGGAGGGACAAACTTGAGGGAAAAGAAATCGTTCGAACATACATTACACCCAGACCGAAGTACTGAAAGGAAATGAAAATTGAGCGGAAGTACGGAGGCGGGCGGAACCAGGCTAGACAGACCCTGGGTACCCGATGAAAATGTCCACATATTTTCCACGGTGGTCACAGACTGCCTGCAGCTGAATGAAGGGGAACAATTTCCTGTTTATATTGGCCATCGACAGAGGGAGGTTTTACATGAATTTGGCAGCCATCAATGCTGCCTGCTACCCTGGAAAATGCAGGGGATCCAGCCAGGCGGGCAAAGCCATTTCCCACATCCTCCAGGTCAGCAAGGGATGGGAAACAGATTACATGATTTTTAATCTTTTTTAATTTTTCAATTTCTTGGCAAATTTATGCACCATGTCGTGAACTGTTGTCCGTGGAATAGCATAGCTCCTCGACACAACGCGATAAGATGTCGCACTGGCCAGCCAGAATATGAAGACCAGCACCTCCAGGTAATGACCCCATCCATGGTCCTGCCTGCTGTGGGTTATGGCCTTCAGGTGCTCCAAGGACCCCCTGTTCAGCCTGTAGTCTGGTCTCAGGTCTGCCTCTCCGTCCAGATACAGCCGAAGGACTGGCATGGTGAAATTTAGGTGGCAGTACGTTTTGTAGTATACATTGTATACAAGCTCAATGTATACATTGAGCTTTTCTGTCACTACTCCAATCACAATGGTGTTCTGTATTTTGTTTTTGCAGTTGCTGTTTCCAGAGGGATTCTCTTGGGGATAAGGGAAACTGTCCTACTTAATACTGCTCTGTCACCAATTTTTGTTTTTCACAATAAAATATTCATTGAATTCACAAGTCTCTTCTGATTGACATGTTTATATTTATTAAATGTTAGTCCATTATTAAGAGTATCTAAATTATTAGAGTTGTTAGGGCTGTAGTAAACCGTTATTATTCATTAAAATAAATATAAACACAAGGGTTAGTTAGTAAGGACAATACGAAGTGCTCATATTAGGTAGCTTGTTAGCTTAGATTGGTTGATAAATTTTAATATCGGCGAATCAACACGAGACGCCTTAAATGCCAGATGAGCTTCCCTTCGCCTCCGTTTGTGTGCAATTGTGCCAGCAGCAGCCAGACAACAGGAACCTTTTTTTTTTTTTTTACAAAAGTTTTCTGGTTACTTGCTAGCTGTCACTAGTTACCATTTCTTACCAAACTACAGTTTTTACTCGCGAGCCAACAATTAGTTATAAGTTATATCTGTATCGCGAGCTACCTATAACTAACGTTACTTAGATCGCTCGTTAGGCTTGTTAACTAAACAAAATACATCGTGGGCTATTACAGCTTACAATCGGAACAGAAAACCATAGTTAACAAAAACACACTTTCACACCATCGAAATGTCAACTATTTATTTGGGATTTAACATAGCAAATGTAACATTCAACATCAATACAACCTCCAGCTTTCCTCGTGAGTTTGTTTACATGATGTGGGCGGCTGGGCGCATCCGTCTGCGTCACACAAATATCCGGCGCATTTACTGACGCAAATGACGTTTAGAAATGTTCCGCGTAGCGTCCGTTTGTTTGCCTCGTTTGTTCGTTCCCTTAGTTAGTTTACGTTAGTTCACTATTATACTATATATCATAAACACTATATAGGGAATAGTGAGTGAGGGAATAGGGAACGATTTCGAACACAGCTATTGTGTTGGTAGTGGTACATGCACTTTTTAAATAACCATAACTTGCTCAATTTTCAACCGATTTTCAAACAGTTTGGTTTCTTGCAAACTACTACTGTTTGTAAAGGGAAATCTTGTAGGCTACCTATTTTAGATTATTCTATTTTTTTAGAACATAACATAATTATTCATAAGTATGCAGTGTCATAACTACATCTCTGACGTTTATAACAAACCAAACCGTTTGAAAATCGGTTGAAAATTGAGCATGAAGTTATGGTTATTTAAAAAGTGCATGTACCACTACCAACACAATCGCTGTGTTCGAAATCGTTCCCTATTCCCTCACTCACTATTCCCTATATAGTGTTTATGATATAGGGAACGAACAACCGAGAATTCAGACACTAAGCTGAACGTCATTTGCGTCAGTAAATGCCCCCGCATTGCATTGTGGTACAAGGGAGTAGCATGTAGGGAACATCGTATGTTCACTTAAATGTTTGGTATTTTATAGTGCACTATATAGTGAATGAAATTAACCACTGAGAATTCGAACACCACTACAAAATGGCGAGCACCCTTTATAGTGCACTATATCCGTGATAGGGAACGATTTCGAGCTAACTGTGGCAAGATGGCCGCCAGTGCGGACGTTCGACTCCATTGGCCAGCACCGCGGACGAGACATCTAGTGTTCTATATATATATCTATGGTACGTGCCCCTATCATCCTACGAAAAAAAAGATTCGCTTACCGCAACTAGTTCAGAAACCGGAAGTCACAAGAGAGTGTCAGTTCTCTTCATATTAAACATTCTCTGGTACTGAGACGTTAACTTCAATGGGCTGTCCGTTTGAAATCATGGATCTTGGCCACTGACTTGCTGATTAAGGTGCAAAGGAACAGCCCGATTTTGAACCAGCGCCTAAAACACTAAAAGCCCAACACTAAAAGCGATAGAAGACCTTGTGATTGAGGAGAACAAGCATGCAATTGAATAACCGCGAGCGGGGATAGAGAATCAGACTTCTGACCAGTGACCAACCCACACTTTCATACTGGAGCCCCATCTAGTGGTGCAATGCTGCGTTGCTCTTTGAGTCCTCCACGATGTGGTCTGAATAAACACAGCACATGGCATGTTCATATCGAACTGATCATAGAACAAGACTGAAACGTTTCAATCACAGTGTGTCACAATGCACAACATGTCACTGTGGATGCAAGTGTGAGATGAGTTAAAGTGCCACATTTATTTTGGTTGTGAACAGTGGCGGATTTAGCAAATTTGGGGCCCAAGGCGAAGATATGTGGGGCCCACCTCATCCGATCTTTAAAATAGAACGAAGAAAAAAAATGTACAGACTGAATGGTGGATAGGCAGGTAAAGCTAATCTACGTGGAAAGGTTGGAGATGAGAAAAAAAATCTTCCCCTTTAAACCCTGCATACACTTCTTTACTCCAAAATGAAGATGGAAAGCAGAGAACACAAGTGTAGCACTACACAAACTAATAGTCACGATGGAACCCAACAGAGAATAAGGTTACAGATAACACCTGTCTTTGCCAAAATTCCAGGAAAACCAGCACTGTTTATTATTTTTTTAAGATCAAATCAATATCAATATAACAGCAAGACAAGTAGTTATGGTAAACCCCCACAGTCATATACTTAGTAAATATTGCCAAGAGGAATAATTGACTTTGTATGCGTGAGGTTGCAATTAGCATTGCACTTGAGATTGAACATTTCAAACAAACCTATATATTTATTTAAAAAAAGAAAAAGAGAAAGAGAGAGAAAAGATAGATTGTTCTCCACATCACACGCTTCTGACGCTTCTGAGTCCTACTTATTGACGTCTTCTCACAGGTCTTCACCTAGTGCCACTTCACAGCTAGCTGCTGTTGCTGTAGCGGCATGTTCAACGCTTTGAACATTGTTGTTCCTGTCTGTATCCCCAACAGGAGCCGTAAAAAAGTGTGTCATCTTTGGCAGCGTTGCCAAATACTTATCGGCGTCTTTTCGCTTTTTTCTTTAATTTGAGCCGCTTGGGTAACTTTATTTCCTAACCCATTTCCTAACCCTTTATTTTGTTTTCACGTTTAGACTCGTATTGCTTCGTCTCTGTTTGTCAACTTAAAAAAAAAGGCTGATTGGGGGCTCCCCTACTATGGGGGCCCCAAGCGGCCGCCTACCTATGCCTCTATGTTAAGACCGCCACTGGTTGTGGAACACCGCAGTACATTTTCTTAAACAAAAGGGGGTGTGAGATCAAACAGTGTTTGATCTGAGAAAGACATACACATTGAAACAACCAATCACATATCATAAGCAGGTAAACAATGTAGCTATAGGCTGTATGTGGGGTGCAATTCCACACACTGCTATAGACAGATTATACTATGTTAGAATACGACCATTGACATATTAACATGTTCTTCTTTAGAGCCATGGGGCAAAGCATCTACAACAAGGTACAGGTTGGGAAGGATATTATAGGACATTTCTCTCTTCATTCATTCACTTGTTGTTTCTGTTATTGAAACAATTAAAACCCTTACATTGTCCCCTCATGAATCACTTTTACAGATCCACTGTACAGATCATTTCCAAAATTATTAGTTATTAGTTGTCTATCTAGTATGCTTTTTTAACTTTGCCTTTATTTTCTATCTATTTTACTTTTTACTTATCTATTATTTTCTTTTATTGTATGACAATGTTTATATGTGAAGCACTTTGAGTCTGCCTTGTGTATGAAAAGTGCTATATAATTAAAGTTGCCTTGCCTTGCCTATAGACAGTACAGAGTATGTTCTCACATGCATGCAGTCTGTCTGGCATTCTAGGTTGAAAGGTTCAACCTGCACATACATCAACTTATATTGATTTATGGACAGATTAGAAAACTGGGTGGGGCTTTCAGACACAGTCTTAAATTGTTTTAGGTCCTACCTATGAAATAGGAACTACTTTGTTTCCATTGGCGACTTTGTTTCAGAATCAACAAACGTGACATGTGGAGTCCCACAAGGTTCGATCTTAGGACCCTCTCTATTCAACATCTACATGCTCCCACTAGGGCAAATCATGCAAAATAACAATATTGACCATCACTGCTATGACGACCATCACGACCATCACACGCAAATCTATGTATCGGTATCACCAAATGACTATCAGCCCATAGATCTGTTGTGCCAGTGCATTGAGCAAGTCAAAGATTGGATGTGCTGAAATTTCCTTCAACTAAATGAGGACAAAACTGAGATAATTGTATTTGGTGCTAAAACCGAAAGGCTTAAAGTTACCCAACACCTTCACTCTCTGTCCCTGAAAACCTCAATCAAAGCCAGAAATCTAGGGGTTATCATGGATTCAGATTTACATTTCAACAGTCTCATCAAATCAGTTACAAAATATGCATATTATCACCTTAAAAACATAGCAAGACTTAGAGGGCTCATGTCTACCGAAGACTTACAAAAACTTGTACATGCCTTTATCACTAGCAAGCTTGATTACTGCAATGGTCTCCTTACAGGTCTCCCAAAAAAAGCTCTAAGGCAACTACAGCTTGTTCAGAATGCTGCTGCTAGAGTTCTAACAAAGACCAAAATTTTTTAACATATTACACTAATTCTTAAATCGTTACATTGGCTCCCTGTATGTCAGAGAATTTATTTTAAAATCATGTTGCTAACCTATAAATCCCTACATGGTTTAGGGCCAAAATATTTAACTGATATGCTTCCACTACATAAGCCTTCTAGGCCACTAAGATCCTCTGAGACCAATCTGTTAATTATCCCCAGAGTCAACATGAAACATGGGGAAGCAGGATTTAGTTACTATGCAACAAATAGCTGGAATAAACTCCCTGAGGATTTAAGACTTGCCCCAACTCTGACAGCTTTTAAAACAAGACTGAAGACTTTTATGTTTGCTTTAGCTTTCTGCTAAATCTTAAATTTAGAATGCTTCTATTTTTTATTTTATTACTAACTTTGCCTTTATTTTCTCACTTTCTAAAATGCATTTTTTTTTACCTTTGCCTTTCTAAAATGTTTTTTTTAACTTTGCCTTTTTTCTATCTATTTTACTTTTTACTTATCTATTATTTTCTTTTATTGTATGACAATGTTTATATGTGAAGCACTTTGAGTCTGCCTTGTGTATGAAAAGTGCTATATAAATAAAGTTGCCTTGCCTTGCCTTATGTACATGATAATAATAATCATATTATAATAATTCTAATTCTAATGATAAAGACAAGCATATGAGTAGGAGAGTTCCTACACACAAGGGTCCTTGACATAATACAATATCTGGTCAATGGAAAGATTATACACAAGACAGAATACTCATTTGAAAAAGAAAAAAGGTGCATCTAACAAAGTCATTATTTGACTATTTACCTGCATCACATTTGATTAAACCTGCATGAAACTGTGTGTATCACTTTTGTTCCCAATAAGTTTGGTTCAAATGATGAGTTCAAAGAATAAAGAACATTCTCCCAGTTTAATCCAGCCTGGGACTAATCTAGGCTGTTTAGTATCTGGAGAAAGGCTTGGAATTCAATTTTTGAATAAATCCTTTACGCAGTGACAGACTAAATATGTCTGAACAGCTGTGTGGCATAGTCAAAGAATCGTTTCCTCTGCAGCGCTCATTTTACAGGCCCAACAAATATATCAGTGCATATACCCACATGAAAGGTCAACTATAATGCTGAAGAAAATGTTTGCTCAAAACACAATTAATAAACCCTGAACCAAAAGCAATATATTTCAGAACATAATAAAGATTTTTGCATATTAATGATACTGCTCAAATAACAACCATCCTACTACCAGCTAACCAAATTCATGCCTATATTTTTATGTTGTTTAAACCTTGTTATTTATTTCATTTTTCATTACCTCAGGAACCCTGCACATTGGCACATTTATACTTTTATACGGACAGTTACATGTATATAGTATGTTTTATCTTATTCTAATAGTTTATTATATTTTATTTCTAATTGGTAAATTTATTTGTATATATACTCTTGTTTTGCACTCTCTTTTCCCACTGTACTGCTGGTCACTTGAGAATTTCTCCTAAGGTGGATTTATAAAGGACTATCTATCTGTCTATCTATCTATGCCTAGAGGTTACATTGATACTTCAATTACTTTGTTGATGAGATCAACTTAAACTATATGTATGAGACTATATTAGGTTTTTCTCCCCCACAGTATTGTAAACTGCAGTACAGTACTGTATTCCAGTACAAGTCTTAGCACGAGTACGCAGCACACTGAACAATGGGGCTTAGCTAAATCTACAACAGAAGTCGACAAAAGGTGAAACACTTCAAGAAGCGGGATGAACAGTAGGGGGATTACAGTAATAATGCAATTTCCTTAAGCTTTTAAATCAAGTGGTGTAGCCTAGATGTGGAGATTCAGAGTAATATGGTACAGCAGCCGGTCAGCTCTGGGCCTTCCTGCTACTAAAACGCATTTCCATGTTCCTCTTCCTCCTCATGATCCATGTGAGGAGCTCCGTTAGCGTGGAAGAAACTGGAAGAGGAGAAAGAGTTTGACAAAGCATGCAACTGGGAGGTTGCATGTGAATGTGGCCAGTCGTCCCTCTGCCCCATTCCTCCCAGCCTCCAGGGGGCAGGCCTTGGTGAGAGGAGCCCCAGGGGGGAGGTGAGGTCGTAGCCTCTCAGTAGAAGGAGCCCCCATCCTGGTGAATGGGGACATATTTCTGGGCTTGCCCCGCCGCTATCTCCGCCACGTACAGAGCGCCCGTCTTCTGGTCCACATCCACCAAGTGGGGCTTGACATCATCTGGTAACCGAATCATGCCCACCACCTTGCACTGGCCGACCACGCCCACGGGCGGGGCCTCCAGCAGAGAGACCCGGTTGGCGTTGAGCTGGACGACCACCACGTACTTCTTGTCAGGGGTGAGCCGGACGGAGTAGGGCGCGTCCTCGGGGAAGCAGCTGCCCCAGGTGGCCAGCCAGTCCCCCGTGACCGCGTCGAACACCTGGATCCTCTTGTTGCCGCGGTCGGCCACCCAGACCCGCTGGTAGCTGTCCACCGTGACGCTGTGGGGGATGTAGAACTGAGCGAGGCCCGGGCCATGCTCACCGTGGACCCACAGCACCTCCAGGTCCTTGGACAGCTTGATCAGCCGGTTGTTGGCCCCGCCGTCCCCGTCCACCACATAGATCTCCCCGGAGCCGTGGACGAACACCTCGGCCGGCTGGTCGAACTGCAGGGGGCTGAGCCTGGAGCCGGCCGTGCCCGGGGTCCCCAGCACCTGGTCACCATCAGAAGCACAATAATAAATAATAATAATAATAAAAAATAAATTAAATAAACGTGACATTTGGATAAGATGTGTATATTTAAGTTACACTCCCGAGGTTTGTTCCAACATCCCACCTGAAGGAGGTTCCCGGAGGGGGAGTACTGTTTGACGCTGTGGCCATACGGGCCATTCCCCACGTCCGTGATCCAAACGGTGGGGTTAGATGACTCCGGGTCTGCTAGAAATATCCCATGAGGCATCTCCAAGGTACTGGTGTTCCAGGCCATCAGGAAGTCGCCACTGGTCGTGAAGACCAAGACCTTGGGTACAGAATCACCTAACAGGGGGAAAGGAGACCATACAATTCTGAGCAATAATAACTCGAGATCAAAACTAGCTGCGCTGATTAAGATTATTATCAAGATCAAAATGACCAATGCTCACCTCTCTGTGCCACATAGACCACCTCTCCGTAGTGGTTCACAGCCACTGCAAACACAGCACCTCTGAAGAGCTCCGGGTACTTTGGCCACGATATGTCCAGTTTGAACAGAGGTCTCCCAAGTAGCTGGTAGTCGTGTCTGAAAGGGGTGCTCTCTTGGTGCTGCTGGCTGCTGATGGAGCCGTACAGCACCATCATCAGCAGGAGGATGGAGGCCATGGTGGTCGCGAGGAGGCAGGTGTGACTTATCTTTTTCATCACTCAGAGTGACAGAAGACGTGATGGCGATGTGTCATTCACGCGAAGCTCATGTTAGTTAAACCCCTAAACCGCTCAACAATCAACGTTGCATTACAACGTTACATACGTGAGCTCATGTCGTCCCAGACCAGGAAGTCCTCGTCCTCCTCCGGGTCTTCAGCCCTCCCGCTGTTGCTCTCGGGATGCTGTATATGATGGTTCATTTACACGTTTAAACTCAATAATTGTGATTATCATTTCCTTGAGATTGGTACAGAGGCATGGAATGAAAATGAAAACAAAAAGCACGTGACATTAGGAGGGGGCATATCCCGGAAGTGACGTGGCGTATGCCCCCTGTGGAGCCGTCGCGTCATGACGCAGCTGCGCAGACCGAACCCGACCGCCGACTCCGACCCGTCTCCCCGTCTCCCGGTCCCTGATGTCGGGTTAAAGCTGCCTCACGCCGCGGTGAATGACAGTCCTCCGGGAGTACAGTGCGTGAGGTGTGGGTTCTCCGAGAGTCGTCTTCATGGAGGTGGAGGACAGCCCCCTCAACCTCGTGAGTATCTACTGATGTTGCAATAACGAGCTAATGCTTCAGTGGCTAGCAGCTAGCGCCAGGCTAAAGCTAAAGTTAGCAGCGTTAGCTTCCATAGTTGTTGATAGCCCCTCTCTTCCAGGGATGTTGTTGTTGTTGTTCTGTCATGAACAAAGAGCAGGACGGATCAGCTGGGATCTGACCTGCTTTCAGCTCCTACAACTAAAGACATCATTAATGATCTGTCCTACATCATAAACAACTAAAGACATCCTTTATGATCTGTCATCATGAACAACATCTAAGGTCTAAACTGGAACGTAGAGGAAAGGTGTTTCATATTGTATAATATAACAGTGATGCCTGTTCATGTAGTACTATGTTATACAACCTGTCTAATGTCATTGGTTCTTATGAATATGTGTCTCATTCCTCATCTCCATTCATGTGTTTGTCTCTCTTTTTGTTCCCCTCTTATGGTACTCAATCACCTGTCTTCCTCCCACCTGTACACTGCGGTCACTTAAACATCCTTGTTCTTCTGAACCACGTCCTCATGGCTGACCTGTCACCGACGGCCCCAGGCCCACCAGCAGTCTAGGAAGGCCGACCGTCTCCTAGCGGCTGGGAAATACGAAGCGGCCATCGCCTGCCACAGCAGCGCTGCAGGTGGGTCTTCTTATCGTGGTCCACCTGCAGCACGGTAGCTCCTCAAAGCTTCCAGGGGGATCAGCTGAAAGGCTGAGCCTGTTGAAAGTGTTAGCCAGGAGTGTATTTAGATCTCTACTGAACAGACTGGAACATACAGGTTGTCAGTGAGTTTGCAGGTAAACAAAGTTCTGTATACCAACACCATATTTATGTTTGAAGTTGCGTCCGATGTATTGATCCCAGATGGGAGATGAGTCCGTCTAAGCAGAAGGACAAGAAAGCGGCTATTCAAAAGAGACAAAATAAGATGATTATTAATAATGGGTCCAGTCGTAGTCCTTCGTATATCCACTGTAATGCGCGGTTGCATATTAAATGCACCCCACAGTGTGGAGTGTGTCCCAGAGTCTTAAAGGTGCTTCATCATATCTCTAACACAATTCATACACTTCTTGGACATAACAGTTATTTCTTCACATTCTGACGATGATTGTAGTTCATTTTTTAATGTTTTAAACAAACTTTCTTTCACGTTTAATATTGAACCCTCTCTTCGACGTACGCAACTATCAACTAGGGGAGGGCCATATGGACAAATAATCATATCCTGATAGACATTCAGATTATGTCCGTATTTGATCATATTTTTCAGCTTTCTTAAAAACATACAAAATCAATCACTTGGATCAGCTCCCCTCAAGAAAAATACTCTGGTCTTTGGTCAATTAAACCAGCAAAAAGATCTTAGGCTCAATTTTATTACATGAAAAGAGACAACTTTAAACAACAGTTTAAAGTTGAACAACAAACTTTAAACAACAGTGCATACCAATACAAATAGAGGAGAATTGTTCAAACCGAAAACCCTACATGTCTGCTGTTCTGCGTGAACCAGTGCCAATATCTTTTTTTATTAGCAAAACAGGCAAAAGTGAACAGCAATGTGAGAGCAGAATTGAGCGTCCCCTGGGTTTTGAACCCTCTGGCTGTCCCTCCTCCCCAGGCGAGGGCCTCTGTTTCGCCTGTCATCAGGCCCCAACGCACGTTGTTATCTTTCACCCAGTGCAGGGGACCAAGGAACATGTGTGTGGGGAAGATATAGGGTGAGGAGCTTCAGTGAAGTTACAATAAGGTTACCCTGGATCCTCTCGTCTCTTTTCATTACCAGATGTGAATATATCCTGTTACATGGATCCTGTCACAGAGGAAGTGAGAGCTCCTGAAAGAAGACGTTTGTGGAAAACGAGCAGGAGATTGTGTAGATTATATCAGGGCTGTAGTCAACCACATACAATCTCGGTCGACCTATGATCAATCGATTGGTCGATGTGGAAAAAATAATGATAAAAACAATCTGCACGATATGTGTAGATGAAGGGAATGTGCCACAGTGCACCTGCTCTACCTGCTAGCCTACACACCCCGTAGTGCTGTTGGTTACACATCGTATGTGTGAAGTCCACTTCAGGAAAAGGACCTTTTATTATTATATTGCGGGGGGAACAATACACAACAAACAATAACATGAAATGTAAACTAAACTTTTCTCTCTGTGGTGTTGAATCACGTAGTGTCAGCGCAGAGTACTCGATATGCAAGGGGCCGTTTCCTGGGATTGTTGATATTGATATCATTTGGCATCACTTGGGTGTTGCGTGCCTCCGTAAATCACTGGGGACTCAGGACCACCAGGAAACAGGACCACAAACTGGTGGACGAGACTTGAAAAAGATTGAGCCGATATTTGGAGCCGATACTACCCTGGAAAGCCAGAGTTCTCGCAAGAGCACAATTTGAATTTGCTCAGCGAGTCACTTTGGGAACGAGCAATATACTCACTCCCCAATTCCCCTGCTCCAGAACATTAACCAATCACATCGGTGTATCTGATATAGGTGGGCCAAAAGCGTTGCTGTTTTACCGACCGTATACGGCAAGAGTCTTATCTATAAGTCTCAATTTAAAAAAGGAACATTTATTTAACTGTCTGTAAATCATGGCAAAAAAAATTTTGACCGATACATGTAAAAAACGCAAATATCGGCTGATAATATCGGCCGGCCGATATTTCGGTCGATCACTAGTCTTAATATGGGAAAGCTGAAAGTCAAATTTGCTTAATTACATTTGAACTTTTGTTTGACAACATTGCTAATCCTATTTAAAGGACATGAATACTGTGTGTGTAAACTGATCCTAATTCCAGTCTTCCTTTCCTCTCATCTCTTATCCCTAATTTCTTCCTCAGATCTGTTGAGGGATGCGATGAAGTTAACAGAGTGTGAACAGGTGAGAACCTCTGCTTATCTCCACATCACACAGATGAGCTAATGTCCCAATCAGTGAGCCAACGTGAAACTGATTTGTCCCTGGCAGCTCCCTTGTACCCAATGGATGTCAGGGCCAATTGAATGTGGAGAGAGCAGGTCATGGTCCTGGTTAACATGGTGTGTTGTGATTAGGGTTGGGTACCGAGGACCGAGTACCGAGTGGTACCGGTGGCAACATGGTCGGTTCTACCCGGACCGAATGACTACATTTCTTTCGGTGCCTCATTTCGGTGACGCAACAATCCTCTCGCCCTCTTGTGGTCGGAAAAATTCCAGCTGCAGCCATCATGTCCAAAGTAAAACACTCTTTCTTTACTTTACTAAAACAAAAAATGACAAAAAATGAGCAGCACATGTAAGTGCAATACAACTATTTTGTGTAAGGGGGGGAAATACCTCCAATTTGATGAAACACTTAGTGTTTGGAATAACGCAGTTTAAAAGAACGTTAGGTAAAGGGCGTTAGGTAACGCCGTTATTTTTTCAGTAACGGGGTAATCTAACTAATTACTGTTTCCGTCGTTACAACGCCGTTATCGTTACTGAATGTTAAATGCGGTGCGTTAGTATGAATTGATATGAATTGATTAAACTGCGTAATCCGAACGCACCCCTGGCTCCACACACAAACTGCTAGTGAGGATGGAGACTGGGTGGGTTAATAACGAGATAAGCGATTATGATTGGCTATGGCGGGGTCATGTTTCATGGTAGCCAATCGGAGCCAGTGTTTTTACACACAAGCCAGGCCACGCGCACCACAATCACACACCAAACATATTTGAAGAAGCAGCAGAGATGGCGAGTCCGGAGCAATCCGATGAAAAGTTGGCATTTTCAAGGTGGAGATATAAGCACTACTTTTTTTTACAGTAACGCAAATAGTTACTTTCCCTGGTAACTTTTATTATACAGTAATTCAGTTACTAACTTAGTTGTGAGTAGTGAGTAACTATAACAAATTACTTTTTTTAAGTAATGTTCCCAACACAATATACTTACTGAGTTAGCAGCACTAGTAAAAAAGGCTGCAATTACATGTGATGGGTGGACCAGCCTGGCCCAAGATCACTACATCACAGTAACAGCACACTATGTTAGCCAAGGTACCTCTAAGCAGAAAGTGCTTCACACCAAAGCAGTGTATGAAACTATAAACAAAGAGACTATTTTTTTATAACCTACAGTGACAATTTTATTTGTTTAAATAGGTCTATACCTTTTCGCAAAGCCTAAGTTGCTCATGTCAAAGAAAAAAGTATCAATTTCGGAACCGTTTAGGAACCGGCATCGGTTTACAGGAATCGAAATCGAACCGGAATCGAAATATTTAAAACAGTGTGTGATTCATGGTGTGCTGTCCAGGTCCAGTGTGTGATTCACGGTGTGTTGTGATACAGTGTGTGATTCACGGTGTGTCGTGATACAGTGTGTGATTCACGGTGTGTCGTGATACAGTGTGTGATTCACGGTGTGTCGTGATACAGTGTGTGATTCACGGTGTGTCGTGATACAGTGTGTGATTCACGGTGTGTCGTGATACAGTGTGTGATTCACGGTGTGTCGTGATACAGTGTGTGATTCACTGTGTGTCGTGATACAGTGTGTGATTCACGGTGTGTCGTGATACAGTGTGTGATTCACGGTGTGTCGTGATACAGTGTGTGATTCACGGTGTGTCGTGATACAGTGTGTGATTCACAGTGTGTCGTGATACAGTGTGTGATTCACGGTGTGTTGTGACACAGTGTGTGATTCACGGTGTGCTGTCATACGGTGTGTGAATCCCGGTGTGTTGTCCAGGCCCGTCTGTCCATGGAGCTCCAGAAGGACAGCCACATCAAGCAGCAGCGGCTCATCCAGGAGCGCTGGAAGAGGGAGGCCCGCCGCGGGGCCAAAGCCTCCGTCCCGGCCCCCACCGCCCCGCCCCGGCCGCTGGCCCCCACCCATCAGGGCCCGGCGCCCGGGGGGCGGGGCGCGGGGGGCTCGGAGAGGGAGTATGACACCCTGCTCTACCAGCTGCAGAGCCGGCGCACCGCGGGCTCCCCCCCGGCCCCCGCCCGCGGGCCCGGCGGCTCCAAGACCGCAAAGGACGACAAGACCCGCCTGGAGGAGCAGCAGACGGCCATGGAGGACCTGCGCCACATGCTGGGCGCCCTGATGGACGAGAACCAGCGGCTGACCTCGGAGAACGCCCGGCTGCGGGCGGAGAACGGGCGGCTGCGGGCGGAGGCGGCGGACTCGGCGGACCTGGTGGAGCGCTCGGAGCTGTGGGTGCTGCCACCCGACAAGAGCTGCTCGGGGAAGGGGAAGGACATCGCCATCCCCCAGCTGCCCCCGCTGGAGATGCCCGCCCAGGAGGACCTTTGTCTGGACGACCTGCCGCCCCTGGAGCTGCCGGTGGACATCCAGCACGAACTGCAGGAGCTGCTGGACCGGGACAAGCTGTGAACCAGAGACGGGCTGGGATCCAGAGACCAGCTGGGATCCGGAGACCAGCTGGGATCCACGGACCAGCTCGGACAGAGAGGAGCATATTGCTGCTGTCGCCTCAAATAGGTCTCCGTGTTCATGTGCTTCTTTTTAATTATGAGGCCGTTTCCTGAGGTGTTATTTATTAATTACCTTTCCTGATGTTGATCAATCCTTTTTTTGATAAAAAAGAAAACATGGGCATGGATTAGGGAATGAAGTTTATTTGTTATGCCTGGCCCTTGTAGCACAACAGAAGAAGTGGGACTATTAAAGGCCTATTAAAAGGTAAGGCAGAGACCTAAACACCGTAGGGTGCAGGTGGGTGCTCCGTTCTGCAGATTATGCAGACAACGTAGAAACAGCTGAACCACTGGCCTGGCCGTTGGCCGAGGACAGTCTCATGATATGCAGTTGAGTTGAGCCGAGGCAGATTCAACACAGACCTCCCAACGCCACGCAGTAGTAGAGGAGCCTTCTTCTGTCCCTCTGTGGACGCAATATGCAAACCTATTGCTTCAAGAAACCTGTGCCTTGATAAAACTGTTCCTTTATGGATTCTGGAGCCCACTGGTTGGATGCCGGCGCACAGGGGGCGGGCCATCTTCCTGGTTGGGTCAGCCCTCTGCAGACAGCTGCTCTGATTGGCTGACCGGTAAAGCGGCAAAGGTGATAGGAAGGACAAGATGCCCGAATCCTTCTATGAAGACTGATATCATCTGTCGAATGATTTAATCAGGGATGGGTATCAGAACACCTGAATCTGAGCCGTAAAGCGATTGTTTGTTGGTGGCGTGGGCCGTATTGATTTGATACTAGTAAGAATAAAGGTTCAATCACACAAAACTTGTGCATTATGTTTGGGAACATTCAAGTGTCAGTATCTTTGAAGGGCATAGTCATGTGGAAATCATTGAATGTCCAACAAAGGGCAACCCAACATGTTTGGCTGAATTCTTTTCTAAGGGAGGTTTGGCCATTCAGTTTTATACAAGAAAAATCTTTTATTTTGTATACTCTGTACACAAAAACCTCTTCCTTCAATATTGTTATTAAACAGTATGAAAATATAAACAGTGGTTAGTTAGTTTTTTTTTTTTAATCTTATGCAGTCGTTAATCGTTAAGCTAAATCTTTAAGATGATTTAGAATTAGATTGAAATAGAAGCTTATCTGTCTGACTGAAGCGAGTCCTTCACAAAAATAAAAGTGAGTGAACTATTCAGTAATCAATAGCATATGTGTGTATTAGCAAAACTCTGATAACATTCACTATTATTATAACATTCGCGGCTAGTTGTCCCCTGGATTTATTATAACTACTTCAGCAAAAGCATCACGCAACAGTTACACCTCATAATGTGGGCGTGACTTAACTATTTTGATGTGTAAACTCTAGTGTGGTTCCGGAGGTGAAAATCCCAATCATATTCTCCATAGAGGTTTTGATTGAAACCATAATGTCGTAACCATCCAACCAAGTATAGTTACCACCAGCCGTTATATTGTGAAACGATGGTATAATCTCCTGTAGAAGCCACAAGTTAAAGAAAAGTTTTCAGAAAAACATGTTTTATTCGCGATGTCTTTTAAAAACGTTACACTATCACAATTCTAAAGTGTTACACGACGTCTTTGATTGGCGGAGCTCGCTGTTACCATGGAAACGTTTACCCGCACGCGAAAGATGCTGCAGCCTGCCACTGAACTCGATCGCGTAACCACAGAGCAACCATGATTTCCCTTAAATTAATGTAAAGTTATGCTGCGTTCCAGGGACACTTTTCAACCCATGAGTTACGACTTAAGTCACGACTCACGACGTGGTAGCGTTCGAGGCAAGTCACGACAACAACCCCTTCTGCGGCTCTGTGGGCTGTACTACGAACCTCAATTAGCGTGTATGTTGCGCTCAAAGCCAGGGTATGCTGTGACACGAAAGTGGCTCTGTTTTAGCGTCGCTGTATGATAAAAAAAAAAAAAAAAAAATATATATATATATATATATATATATATATATATATATATATATATATATATATTATATAGCACTAGCAGTGCTATTTAGTAACGGACGCGCGAAAGGTGATTGCAGTCAGGAACGAAGGAACGTCGGTAACCGTTCGCAATGGTACCAAATCCGTTCAAAAAGGGGGCAGTCTGTGTTGTAAAGAGCTGAAACGCTGCCCCCTGGTGGCTATCCAATAAGCAACAGGGTCCAGGTGTAAATGAATGAGCGCAAGTGTTCTCTTATACTCTCTTGGTTCTGTTGTACTTCCTAAACAACAAATTTAATCAAGACTAATAACAGAGTAAAAAGATAACCAACCCAATAACGTATATATGGAGCCCGGGAGGTGACATGAGTCATTTTTCTTGAATTTCCCCTTGGGGATCAATAATGGTTGTACGTCCGCTGGTTGGGGTAACTAAGTGATGCAGCAGCAAGTTTATAAACCATTAATTTGTATTAATGTTTTTTACCCTTCTCAGGTCATTCTGAAATCAAAACGTATGTTTTGTTAGACTATTACAAACTCATTACTCACACTAACTAAAGCAAGCTAATTTAAGAAATCACTTTACTTACATCCATCACAGTTAAAAGGCAACTCAATAATGAATGGACGATACAACTCTGGTGGGTCTCGTCACCAAGAATGACGAGACCCTCTACAGGAAGGAGGTTAACCTTCTGACCGCGTGGTGCAGAGACAACAACCTCCTGCTGAATGTCAGCAAAACCAAGGAGATTGTTGTTGACCTCCGGAGAGGCCAGACCGAACACCCACCCCTGACCATCGATGGTGCTGCTGTGGAGAGAGTGAGCAGCACCAAATTCCTGGGGGTGCACATCAGTGAGGACCTCTCCTGGACCACCAACACTGCATCACTGGCGTAGAAAGCCCAGCGGCGCCTCTACTTCCTCCGCAAACTGAAGCAAGCGAAAGCTCCCCCACCCATCATGCATCACTGTGTGGGGCGGAAGCTGCACTGAGTACAGCAGGAAAGCACTGCGAGGCATAGTGAACACAGCTGGAAGATCATTGGTGCCCCACTCCCTTCCTTGCAAGTCACATACATCGCCCACCTCACCCGCAAAGCGGCCGTGATTGTGAGTGACGCCAGCCACCCCGCACACAGCCTGTTCATCCTCCGGCCCTCTGGGAGGCGGTGTCACAGCCACCGCGCCCGCTCCACCAGACTGACAAACTGTCAGGAAGCTAAATTCTCTCCCCTCTCTCCCCTCAGCCACATCCACCAGGCTGTCAGAAAGCTGAATCCCCTCGCCCCCCCAAAACAGACTGAAATTGCTGCTATTCTACTGACTGTTCTATTTGCACTATTACCATTACAAATATATCTGCCATTACTGACTTAGTGTTAGGAAATGTCTTTTCTTATCACTTTATCTGTTCACCACGGGATAGTGAGAAACGTTTTCTCAATTGCTTTGTATGTCTACATGTGAAGTAATTGACAATAAAGCTGACTTTGACTACTATTTGAATGGTAAATAAAGTCCCTCTGAACCAACAGACTGGAGAGGAAGGATTAGAAGACTGGACAACAGAAGTGACCGAGGGCTAATCTTACCATCTGAACATCTCTCATGTGTGTCGCTGGGGTTACTTTCAGACCTACAATGTTGGATATTGGGTGTGCATCTTAGACATAAACCACTGTCCATCTGTTCCAGTAGAATCGTTTATTTTACACAAACTTCTGCAATGAAACCGAAACCAACTGTATGGCCTACCTGAACGCCTCAGACAGACCTGAACTGTAGTGTTGATCTTCCCTTTACACAACGACAGGTATCCCAGCTCAAATAATCAGAGTTAATCAACTCTTTGGCCGTACATAATGTCAACATAATGTCACCATCATAAATCACAAGGGAGCTTTGAAAAGGTTGGGATGAGTCGAATTGGCAAAAAAGTCCTTGAAGCACATTAACCCCCCTGCTGTGTTGTGCCCTCCACCTCCTCCCTTCCAGTCCCACAGCCGCTGGATCCTTCTATTCCCCCACAGGCGCTCTTGTTTCTCCAGGGCGCCGGTGCTGGGGGCAGTGCAGGTGTTTATTTGGGGCCGAGCATGTCGCTGGGCCTCACCCACTGGTCGAACTGGTCCTCGGTGACGTAGCCCAGCTCCACGGCCATGGCCTTCAGCGTGGTGCCCTTCTTGTGGGCTGTCTTCGCTATCTGGGCTGCTTTGTCATAACCTGAAGGGGCCAAGTACAGTAATACATGAACCACTGGAGTCAGGGCGGACAGGAGACAGGAAGGTCAAAGAGGGGGTAAATGTACCACACGTATCTGATAATAATAAGAACAACTAATACCTATTCTGTTAATCATCATTATTTTGATCTCAAAGAATCTAAAATTATACATGGTTCCAGAAAAATAGGATTTGTTGATCCTGATTGCGTAGGCAAATTGTCAAGGTTGGTCAAGTTATTGACTTTACATTACTAGACTTACCTGTAGCCCCATCCCAGCCAGTGTATACACTTCTATAATATATCTGTGTTGTGAGGTCAGAGGACTCACCGATGTGAGGGTTGAGGGCGGTGACCAGCATGAGTGAGTCGTTCATCAGCTGGTTGATGCGCGCCGTGTTGGCCTGGATGCCCACCACACAGTTGTTGGTGAAGGAGACGGAGGCGTGGCCCAGCAGCTGGGCCGAGTTCAGCACGTTCTTGATCTGAGAGAGTGAGTGAGTGAGAAAAAAATAACGTTACCCAAGAAAGTGGAGCGGCCATGACAGCGATCCGGTCTACTCTCTAGGTGTTTACCATCATGGGTTTGAAGACGTTGAGCTCAAAGTGTCCGTTGCTGCCTCCGATGGTGACGGCCATGTGGTTCCCCATCACCTGGGCTGCGACCATGGTCATGGCCTCACACTGGGTGGGGTTCACCTTGCCTGCTCACAGTGTGTGACGGAGAAACCAGGCCCGAGGGGTTAGGAAAAGGCCATCCCTAAAATAAAACTCAACTTGTAATCTGAAACTGCTCCAAATGTCGACGGCCGGCAGCTGGACAGGCAGAGCGACATAGTCACTGTCTGAGTGAGTGAGTGAGTGAGTGAGTGAGTCTGTGAGTCTGTCTGTCTGTCTGTCCCAATTGGTCAAAAAATGAGCCGGGAGTCGTCTTCAATCTAAAATCTAAATAGTTTCCAACAGAGGCCAACGCAGGTTGAACCCGATCCACTCACTAACAGCAAAGGGACGGCCATGTCCGTCAGTCCACCTGCACACACGCGTCAGTAGGTCAGTAGGTCAGTAGGTCAGTAGGTCAGTAGGGGGGGACAGACCTGGCATGATGCTGCTGCCCGGCTCGTTCTCTGGCAGGATGAGCTCCCCCAGGCCGGAGCGCGGCCCAGAGCCCAGGAAGCGCACGTCGTTGGCGATCTTCATCATGCTGACGGCCACCGTGTTCAGCGCCCCGCTCAGCTCCACCAGCGCGTCGTGGGCCGCCAGCGCCTCAAACTTGTTGGGGGCCGTGATGAAGGGCAAGCCTGCGGAGCCGGGACACACACCTGCTGTCACCCAGGGGGGACTCACTCTGTCACACACCTGCTGTCACCCAGGGGGGACTCACTCTGTCACCCAGGGGGGACTCACTCTGTCACACACCCGCTGTCACCCAGGGGGGACTCACTCTGTCACACACCTGCTGTCACCCAGGGGGGACTCACTCTGTCACCCAGGGGGGACTCACTCGGTCACCCAGGGGGGACTAGGGTCAGACCAGTACCGCTACCCTCTCATTACAAGGACACAGGAGGGGTCTGGATGGGGACGACCACTTCTACAGACACTAGACCAGAGGGTCCTGCCCCCTGGGGGGGGGGGGCGTGGCTTGCCTGTGAGGGAGGCCACGGTGTCGGCCACCTTCTCAGCGAAGCCGATGCGCGTGTTGAGCCCCGTGCCGACCGCCGTGCCGCCCGCCGCCAGCTCGTACACCCGGGGCATGGCCGCCCTGATCCGGGCCATGCTGTACTTCACCTGCTGCACGTAGCCGCTGAACTCCTGCGCGCACACACACACACACACACACACACACACATTTGACATACCCAGTGAAACACCAGTATGACACGGCCTCCCACGGCCAACTGGCCGTTTGGAGACAGAGGTTGTCTCTCTAGTTCGTGGTCATTCGTTCGTTCCTATAAAAGGCTACTAAAAAGGTTGAGATAGAAGAGCATTGCCGTGATTTCAGTTGAAACGATATTTGCTTGCAAAACAAAAAAAGCTTGTTGAAAAAGGACATTTTGTTTCAGACTTCCGCTGCACACATTCTGTGTCCCTTCCTCCACCTTCACGCTCCACTCAGGCCCCGCCCCTCGCTGGAAGTAGACGGAGCAGCTGCAGGATATGTGAACACGTCTGATATATACTTATCTCCAGAGGTCCTCCGGAGTTAATGAGTGAAAGGCGTGTGTGTGTGTGTGTGTGTGGTCGTGTCATCGGGTCAAGACAAGCGTGCCATCAGTTAAAGACCCCCCCCCCCGGTCAAACCAGAACAGTACACTGGATAAGCCAACGGGAACACTGGGCTCTCGGGGGGGGCTACCTGTCCAAGGGAGAGGGGTACGGCGTCCTGCGTGTGCGTGCGTCCGATCTTGATGATGTCTTTGAACTCGTCTGACTTGGCGGCCAGGGCGTCGTGGAGCGTCTGCAGGCCGGGCAGCAGCACCTGGTGGACCTCCGTGGCCGCGGCGATGTGCATGGCTGTTGGGAAGGTGTCGTTGGAGCTCTGAAACAGACACACAACCCGTGGGTCTACCGTGTGTAGGAACCAAGGACATAGGCAAGAAAACAAGAGAGACTCTTCTCGGTCACATATGTACAATAACCTGCTACAATATAACCAAGCATCAATGTGAAACTATGATCCAAGTCGTAGCGCCACAAGGAGACAAAGCAATAATAACTACATTTTCCGCATCACAGTCCTTTCTATAATCGTATCTAACTTGACACCCTTGATCTTTATTAGGATATCTATTGTGTAAAAGCTTCAGGGCGTTCATATGTTTAAAGAGCCCAAATTGGTCTCCAACATCTATGACCCGGAAGATCTCCAAGTTAAACACTAAAGGGCTGATTATGGTTCCACGGTCACGCAACGCAATGACCACGCAGTCGCTTCGACGTAGTCGTGAACCTTTATGGTTCTGCGTCGGGTTTATGTGTCGCTATGCATGTCCGTGGTAAAGAGAGAACTAATAGTTTGACTTTTTCCGTGCATGCTATTACTTAACAATTGGTCTACTACTAGAAGTTTTGATTATGGTATGGTATGGATTCTAGCAACTTTAAAACTGAATATGACTCAAACAATGTAACCTAACAAAGGTTACATTGTTTTTTGTAATCTAACAAAAACAGAAGATAGGCTGCTAGTTGGTCGTCATTGTCCATTCTGGTCATTACATTCAAAGTCTATAATGTCCGAATACAAACCGTCTCCACTTTTTACAGATTACTAGCGAGTAAAAAAAAAAGGTTACGGCTATGAAGGCAAAAGTTACATGTTTTGCCTTTGATTTTTTACCTACAAAGCGTATTGCCGGAAATTATGTAGTTAGCGGACCAATCACAGCCCTTGCGGCTGCGTCGCCTCGACGCAAGGTTACATTTTTTGGGACATGCACGTCAAGCCCTTGCGGTGGACGCAAAGAGGGTCCGCCAGGACGTAACAGGTCCCTAACCCCCTTGCGTTGCGTAATAAACATGTCCAGGTCCAGAGACTACAACAGTGTAATTACAACTAGCTGATATCATGCAGTTCAACAAATATAAATTATACACAAGGGCCTTGTGATTCATACAGTGAACTGTCGCTGCAGGTGGTGACAGTTCAGAGCGGGGCTTGCGTCAAGTTGTGTGTGTATGAAGAGCGTTACCTGACTCTTGTTCACGTGGTCATTGGGGTGGACGGGGTCTTTGCTGCCCAGCTTTCCTCCGAGGATCTCAATGGCTCTGTTGCTGATCACCTCGTTGACGTTCATGTTGCTCTGAGTGCCCGAGCCCGTCTGCCACACCACCAGGGGGAAATGCTCGTCCAGTTTACCTGCTGCTACCTGGTGACCGCAGACAGAGGGTCAGCTCAGGGGGGGGTGCTCACTATATTCATCCAGATATATATATGAGGTTGTGCATGTTCATGCCCATGGCGGTTTGACTTCTTAATCTCTTCATGTCTGTGATTGGTGTGGTGTGACTGCATGGACATGGATTATGGTCAAAGCGGCTCTACCTCATCTGCAGCCAGGATGATGGCATCAGCGATCCTGGGATCCAAGCCGTAGTCCTTGTTCACCTCTGCTGCAGCTCTCTTCAGGACCCCAAAGGCCTGGATGACCTGGATCTGAGAGGTACAGCAGGTAGCAGGTAGGACAAAGAATAAATCATGGGAAAAAACATACATTGAAGTCCCAATATTAAAGCTGTCCCTTCCACCAACAAGTCGTTTTTCCTGTGTGTCTTCCACATTGTCTTTGGAAACTAAACAATTTCCACAAAAAAATAAACAATAAAGAAAAAAGACACTTAAAGGGTATTCCAAACTTACGGGCATCCTCTCAGATGGACCCCCGATCTTGAAGTTCATGGTGGATCGGACCGTCTGGGCGCCATAGTACTTATCCATCGGGACTTTCAGCTCCCCAAAGGTGTCCGCCTCAATCCTATACTCTGAACTGGCCTGTTCATACCAACACATACAGGACGGGAAAACATTCATGGGAAGAGGTCTAAAGGGGGCTTGAGGTCGGGACTTGAGGTCAAGGGTGTTGACCCTACCCGAACCCATCGCTGCACTGTCGCCGCACCCATGCATACTGATAAAGTGGTGTTGTCTCCAGGTTCGTGACGTCATGTATCGGACAATCCGAACCACGAACGGACCGAACCAGAACGGAACTAGAACAGTGAGCTCGGTTCAGCTCAGCTGAAGCAGAGGTGTTCATAAACCTGACTTTGACCTCTGGTCGTTACACGGAGATGCTAACTGATGACAGACCAGCAGTGATATCATTCGACTACAAGTTCCTTGGGGTCCATATACCGACCAAACGACTAGGGAAATAGGAGTCACTGCAGAAACCCGTCTGACCACCAATACACAGCGGGTTGTAAGGTTTTAGTGTCACCTCACCAGTAACTCGTTCCATACGGCTAAGCTATTGCTATTAAGGTCATTGGGGCTAACTGAACATGTAAAGTGTTAAAACCTACCATTCTGCAGGGTGTGACTGCCGCTCCAACCACAGACCTGGTCCTTATCCTTGTGAGGGGTCTCTGTAGGGATACGGTACTGCAGCTGAACCGCTGAACGCTTCGCAGAGAGCGGTACATGGCGAGCTGCGTCCGGTACGAGACGAGGGCGGAACCTTAGTGAGCCAACCACACTCTGTCTTTGAGGGGCGGAAACATATCAACGGAACAATACGGCCGGAGTTAATTGAAAGCAGCACAGGTTTGGTGCTACGTCACGTGTTAGATGCTCACGAGGCATCCGTTTAGGGCGGATAAATAGACATAAATAAATAAATAGATATACGTAGAAGTTATTAAATAGGTCTATATAGAAATGAATAAACACGTCTAAATATCAATAAATAAATATGTCTACATATCAATAAATAAATAGGTTTACAAAGCGATGATAAAAGTAACGCCAGAAATGAATATGTATAATAATGTTCCTCCCGGGATCAACTAGGTCTTTGAAGTTTTTATTTATTAGTCCTAATCTTTTTTGATTAAACTACATTAGCATGTATTTGAAAGATTCCTATTTACCACCATCGATATTAGGACGTTGGTTGAATTAAAAAGAATAACAAAGAAATAGGCAATAATAACAGGTAACTATATATATTTTTTATAATAATATAATATACAGCAATAAGCGGTGTCCAGCAAGTTGCATCAATAGGGAAAGCGTAGTAACAATGTAGTAACATCGGTTAGAGTTTAGTAGTAGACCACAAGGCCTTGAACCCAAAGAAGTGTTGGCAGAGGAGCCCAACCTGTGCCGGTTGGGGTCCAAATCACCCAGCTGAGCCCTACTGCCCATCAGGGTAACTGGCTTAAGATAACCAACATAAATAAAGAAGGAGAGAGGCAGCTGAGATACAAGAAGGACATGACTAAAGTATTCTCTCCAAGCAACAAAAGCCTGAATACATTTAATATAACTGAACGTTTGAAAGTTTTGCGTTGGTGCTCTATCACCAGAGAAATGGGATGCAAAGGGCCGTTTCTCTGCCCTTCCCCCCTTTCCAAAAAATTAATGACATGTCGATCCTTCAAATGTCCTGTCCTTTGTCAGTCCTGTGGTGCACTCAACTCATTGGCCTTTGGTAGTCATGAGATGTATCTTTCTTCTAACAAAAGCAGTTTATAACATAATATTTCATCAATATTTTCATTTAATTTCAGTCGAAAAATCGAGGTGACATGAACATTGGCCTGGCTGTTTGGGAGCCACGCCCACTTCATTTCAAGGTGGTGGACCAATGTGTTTCCAGCTTTTCATTTATTTAGTCTATGTATTTAGAGTAATAGCGGTCCAAAGAGTCTAAAAAAGCAAGTGTGATGCTATTTGAAGACTTGGTTTAGAAAAAGGAAAAATGAAATTGAAAATTGAAAATGTGTTTTTAGCTTCAAATTCGCAATGACAGAAATATGACATTGATGAAAGCACTTGTGCCTTACTGCATCTTTGTAGGCCACGAAGAGCTGCATCATCTAACACCAACATAAAGACAAATGGTTAATATATTCATATAACTGAGGTGGTGTTCAATCAGTGACTGTCCCCAGACATGTGGTCTCTGACCACATGTCCACTGGTTGATCTTGACCAATAGGACTCGTTACTGGTTTCAGGGCCATTGAATTATAAAGGACCCATAACGTTACTAAAATGAATTTCTAACGCTGATACCAAGGGGCCACCCATGACCCTGGTCTTTGGTTCCCATCAGACCAACGGCAGAGGGTCTCTCATGTTGTGTTTGTGTTGCTCTAGCGCCCCCATGCGGCCAAGTCCTTCTCATAGGTGCAGAATGGTTCTCGGATATAAACCCACTAACGGGTTTTGTAGCGTTAAATACACTTCCAAGGCCATATTGTTTCGAAAAAACTAAACTCTTGATAATTGTCTGTTGCTTTTAAGATGCTTTGTCTTGTCTAGGAGATTTGAGTAAAAGTATAAATTCTAAATGCGTGCATACAGACAACATGAGTGAAAACAACAATTAATTAAAGGAGCAGTATATAACATGAGGACGAGCATTTTAAAATGGCTGCAGGGGTCCGTCTCATGCGGGTTGCCAGGTTGAGGGCCCTGGACGAAATCTAGCGCAAGACGAGCCAAGCTCAACATTATGTTTTGAAACTAGCACAATTTTTTCTATTTTGACAATGACAAGGGACGACAAGCCCCTTTGATGATACGCCAATGTATTGGTTTTATGTATTTATTGTCTGCAAATTATAAACCAGCTCAAGTGGCATCCGTCTTGAAATCCTTCCTGGCTCAAAGCTATCTCTATATTTTCTAATGCAGCTCCAAGAAGTACCAGTGTTTTAGCCCGGATCTGCTCATGGAGCTTCTTAGAAATATGAAGTGGCTTTTAAAATACATGCAAGAAAAAAAGTGTGTCGCCTACAGAGACACAGTTATTTAGCTGTTTCTTATTAAGATATAGACGTTTTATTCACAAAGACAGCGATTCTTTATAATCATAAATAAAAATCCACAGAGAAAATATATTTGATTAATTATTGACTATGGATGAATATCAAAAAGTTGATGTGCTCTGCCAACAGTCAAACGGTGTTCAGATATTAAATATGTGGCCGCAGTATTGTCTCTCCATGAGGATGAAGCACCAGGCCAGGGGTGCAGATCATAATTAATTATAGTTATGCTGCCCTGCAATCGATCCAATAGGGGGTGCTAATCAGCCGCTTATTGTTGCATTTACACTCAATTTAATTAGTATAAAATTATCTGTTATTCAAAAATGTTCTAATGCAAAAGCCATAGCAACGACTTTCTAGAAAATTGTGAAAGGTGTGCGGTGTTTTTCCACTCAGAACCACTTTTTGTTTCAAAGTAACAATCAGAACATTTGTTATTATATTATTATTGAATTTTATTATTACATTATTATGTTATTATGTAATAAACCTTTGTTTGAAACCTACAATTAGGGAGCATTGCCATGGGCTGCAATATAATGGATAACCTTTATTAGAACTACTATGACAGAGCTTACTAACTTATTGGTTTTGAATAGATAAACATATATATGAAAACAAATGGCACCTATATATATATATATATATATATAGGCCTATATATATATATTTGTGTGAAAATAAATGGCACCTATATATTTGGTCAAATTGTTGTGAATTGATGAGGACATGTGAGATATTGTCGGCGCCAGGTAAAGGAGGAAGATGTCTGAACAAAGAGAGTTGATAAGCGGTCCTCTGCTCAGTTATCACCAGCTCTGGACGGGGTGGCTGCTGGCCGATCAATGGCCTGCAATGATTGTCCCAGTCCAAATATTAGCTGTGAAGCTTCTCTTTCATGTGTGGTGATGTGTCGCCAGGCGGCTCCTGCCCTGTTTACTCTGCGCTCCGTTTATCTGAACTACAGCCGTTAGAAAGTTCTCCAAGACGCGCTGCAGATCGAAACGTGGCATTGAATGGGATGGATGTATGGGTCCCCTATCAAGGGTCTGCCATGGGCCTATCAGAGTCTGATGAAATAGGAGCGGGCAGTGACCCACGCTGGACGACTTTAGAGAGAGAAGTTGAGTTACTGTTTAACCGGTTTGGGGAAATGCTCCACAGGGAATACAGATCTATTAGGTGAGCTATTAAAGTGACTCACGTTCATCGGCTGTCTGATAACCGGGCTGATAGCGAGGGTATCCACCCCCCAGCAAACATCAAACATTCAAATGATGAGTTAATCACCCCGGCCGGCTACCGTATGAGCCAAGATAATGGACTTCATATAGGCCTAGGCCTACTATATATACTAAAGAAGATAGCCTACTAACTGATATATTGAGTCAGATAACATTCAGGCTTTGGATTCCATGGTTAGAAAGATGTTGGCTTGTGCCTAAAAACATGTTTTTTTTAGTGTGGATTCAAAAGTATATAGAACGTCTTGTCAGCTTTTTTCATGCTTTCTTAAAATAAGACAAATAATCTATCTCCTGATCACGCAGAGATGAGATGGCAGTGTCAGGTTATACATCGAATGAATACGATACAAAAGACAATGGCTATTTATGATCCGTGCGTTAAGTTGTTTTTGGTTAAATAGATAATCACCCTTGACCCTAATGGACAAATCAATCCCCGTGAGGTGGAGCTCATTGGTGACGTCATCTCTCCGCCTCCCCGCCCTCCATCGCGTCATCATTATTAGTTTTAATAACGCGACAAACAAGTGGTGAGTGGTTTCAGCTCACAATATCAAATGAATATGTTTCGGTTCGTCCCTCGTCACAATCTCTGTCCCCCTGTCGAACCGCGACGAGCCAATCACAGGCGGCCCCTGGCCCCCTGCAGGAAGCTGCAGTCCCTGTGCGTAAAGAAAGGAGGAGAGCAGCAAGCGCAACAGTTGGCTTCTGACACACAACTTCAAAGTCTGCAGACCGGAGCGACCTGGAGGCACAGGGGACAGACCGACCACACCGGGGACAGATCGACCACACCGGGGACAGATCGACCACACCGGGGACAGATCGACCACACCGGGGACAGACCAACCACACCGGGAACAGACCGACCACACCGGGGACAGACCGACCAAACCGGGGACAGACCGACCGGGACACCTTAGGGGAAGCACGCGCGTTGGGAACTCGAAGGAGGAGAAGGTCCCAGATGTCCGAGTGCAGGCCGGAAGCCCGCCGTGGGACGCAGTAGGACCACTAGAGGTTTACTCCAGGCGCTGCTCGCTACTTGCTGGAGCGCTGTCGGGCGGCGGAGGAGACGCAGTTCATGACAGCGGAGGTTGACGGCTCTCCTCATGCAGTTCCATCACTCGACATCCCCCACCATGAGCGCGCCTCTTTACGCGCCGACACCTGTGCACCTGACGCCGCCGACGCCTTTCTACATCGAGGACATCCTGGGCCGGAGTGGAGCGCCGCCCGCCGCCTCCCATTCCGCGTCGGCGCCGGGCTCTTCCTCCGCGGCTCCGCTCCTGGTGCCCACGCCGACCCTCCCGTCCCCCAACTCTTCCTTCACCAGTTTGATCACGGCCTACCGCACGCCGATCTACGAGCCGACCCCTCTCCACCACCACGCCTTCCAGCACCACACCGCGGCGGCGCTCAGCGCGTCTTACGCCTCCATCTACCCGTTCCACGCGCACCCGCACAGCCGCTCCATGGGGGACTATGCCCACGCGCTGTTCAGGCACGACCCCCTTGGTGAGTGGAGGGGAAGCGTTCAGGGGAGCCGGGGACAGCGTTGGGTTCTTTGAGAGTGTATATGTATTATTATGCGTTCACATCTTCTTGTATTTTCTATACGAACCAACACTAAGACATCATTAGCATCGGAGCACACTTTGGGAACTTCTGGGCTTTGACAGCCAAGGCAAACATAGTGTGTTCCCTGGTTGTATTATGTGACCTGTTGAGCTGTGGTCTGAGGTCAAACCAACCCTTCTCCTGTTCACTGATAAACGTTTTTTTTGGGGTCGATGACGACCTGAACTTAGACTGGCAGAACATTAGAATAGGCTACATATGTGATCTAACTTAGAATCTACGGCTTCCAACTTATGTGTGTGTGTGTGTGTGTGTGTGTGTGTGTGTGTGTGTGTGTGTGTGTGTGTGTGAGAGAGAGAGAGAGAGAGAGAGAGAGAGAGAGAGAGAGAGAGAGAGAGAGAGAGAGAGAGAGAGAGAGAGCTTGAGTTTGTGTGTGTGTGTGTGTGTGTGTGTGTGTGTGTGTGTGTGTGTGTGTGTGTGTGTGTGTGTGTGTGTGTGTGTGTGTGTGTGCGTGCGCGCGCGCGCGGTGCTTTATTAAATGAGTAAGTAAACCAAAAACAAGGCTGCTCTACAGAGTGTGAGTGCTATACGGGACAGGATAACGCAGCCTCCATCCAGCTGCCGACTCTTTCCTGTCCATTGTTCAGAAACATCTGAGGAGCAAGTCCAGAGTAGAAACTAAAACACACTCAATCACTTGTTATTCCACCGCTGCATTGTCTCCATCACGGTTCCTTAGAAGAGGGCCCGTCAAGGGACGCGCGGCAGTTGGTGTGCACGTGTGCCCACCGAACCGTTTCTCTCTCTCTCTCTCTCTCTCTCTCTCTCTCTCTCTCTCTCTCTCTCTCTCTCTCTCTCTCTCTCTCTCTCTCTCTCTCTCTCTCACACACTCACTCTCTATCTGCACAAGCCAAGTCCGTTCCGTTCATACCGGAAGCAGTGAGGGGCTCGATAGCAGGGTAAATCTGCTTCCAGGAGCTGTTGAGTGGGTTCCTGTCTCCCCCGGCCTCCCCCTCTCCCCCCGGGCCAGACGCTTCCTGGTGGGGGCCGCTGCACGCCGCTGATTGTTTTATCGACATCCTCAATACTGCCTTATTCAGGAAACACTCGGCCTCTGATAGCCGCTCCGCTCGCACACATACCGCTGCACTTCCTCAACCCCCCCCCCCCCCTCACGAGGACCGTTGGAATAAAGCAGAGCTCAGCATTCCGGGGGGGGGGGGGGGGGGGGTCGTGTTTACATTGTTGTTGATGGTTTATTAGTTATTAATATGGGAGAGAAATTGAATTCCAGTTATTGAGCTTTAAATACAGGCGCCTTGTTTGGTGGATCATGCATCTCGTGGTTTTGCTCTTCACGAATCTCCATGAATAGGCTCAGTGTTTAAAATGTTATCTTTGTGTTTAAAGTCGTATGGAGACAGATGTGACAGTTGTGCAGCTGATGTAATCGGACAAACGAACCTTATTAATAATAACGAATTTTCTGATCACAGTGTTCCTATAGGCCTGGGTACTGCTCTGTGTGTTTAGACCAAGGCCAGCCGTGTAATCTCACCACACAGCAGGAAGCACATGAGCGGATATTTGGCCATAGTTTCTCTGTCGACCTTCTTCCCTAAAAGCGCGCACGCAACCAGCAGGAGGTCCAGCCTCAGCCTCTACGATTGAGTCATGTTTATTCATGTTTATTTATGATTTTATTATTTTATTTCTAATAGTTCAACTGTACTCTTATGTTTGGTCTCTCCACAGGGAAGCCGCTGCTCTGGCCCCCGTTCATCCAGCGGCCCCTGCACAAGAGGAAAGGCGGCCAGGTCCGCTTCTCCAACGACCAGACTATCGAGCTGGAGAAGAAGTTCGAGACCCAGAAGTACCTGTCGCCCCCGGAGAGGAAGCGGCTGGCCAAGATGCTGCAGCTCAGCGAGAGACAGGTAACCACACATTAGTGGCGTCTTTAATCATTCAGAAAGGACAATTGTTACACAATGTATGTTGAAATGTGCTCACTAGACATAATAATATCATCCATTGATATTTTATTATTTTATTATTACTAATATGGGGTTGTGCGTCTCAGGTTAAAACGTGGTTCCAAAACCGGAGAGCAAAGTGGAGGAGACTCAAGCAGGTAAACGACCCAACAGGTCATTTAAACACGGTTCATGCACATGTGTTAGGCCTGTGTATTTATCACAAAGTATCATACACATCGACGGCATTTATGATCGGCCTACTAATCCCGAATTAAATTGTTTGTAACTAAGATAATACAAAAATAAATATATTTAATAATAATATAACACAGAGAATACCAAAAAACGATTCACTATTTGGCCTTTACAACTTTCCACTCATTCTATCTACTTTGGTCCAACAGGAGAACCCGCTGGCGGCTAAGAGAGACGCGGAGGACGAGGGGCCCGGGAGAACTAAAGGCCTTGAAGCCACCGGGGCCTCGAGTGTTTGCAGGGCGGGCCCGGGGAGCCCCCAGGGCCACGGGCCCCGCTCGGCCGCCTCGCCGCTGTCCCACAGAGACTCGGACTCAGACATTTCCCACGAGACCGACCTGGAGCTGGACATTGAAGACCACGAAGAGGACCACTTCCAGCCGAACCCTCCCCGCTGAAACCGGGCGGATAGGATTACTCTCTCAAGACCGAGCTGAAAACTTTCCTTACGCTCCTTTTATTCAGAGAAACAAACTCTAGTAACGAGTTGCTCCACAACTGGCCTGACAAATTAAATATAACGCAAGGCCTGCTGAAGCCCCCAGGCTCGGTGGGCATGCATCTCGCCCGTGTACCGCATTGTCATATTAAATCAGATATATAAGTGTTTCTACGGGTTGAACGGGGGTGTCGATATTCACCAGAGACAACATCTGGTACACAGACGCACTGGGTGTTTAAATCATGAGATTTGATTTCTTCATCACAATTAGAAGGAGTCTTTTTTCGGCCTAGACCTAAACTCTGGGCTTTTGTGATTTACTTGGCAGCGACATCGGACGACGCGTGTGTGTGTGTGTGTGTGTGTGTGTGTGTGTGTGTGTGTGTGTGTGTGTGTGTGTGTGTGTGTGTGTGTGTGTGTGTGTGTGTGTGTGTGCGTGTGCGTGTGTGTGATGTGTTGTTTATTT
>NC_140291.1:9496467-9526467 GCF_964030765.1 Micromesistius poutassou
GTAGCAGAGTGACTGGAGCAGAGCAGCCCCTCAGAGAGGACCAGTCCTTTATGTCCAGGTGTGATGGACACTGATAGTGTTGGTCCTGCGATGACCGCTCAGTGGAAAGGGCCTTTGGTGAGCTATGAGTCCGGCCCTAAAGTAGCAGAGACACGTGGATATCAGGTATTATTAGTTCAGTTATACATTAGCTCTAGCGGGGGCCTTGTAGGAGCTGATCAATCCCATTAGCATCTCCTGTGCATGAGCATCAGCCCAGTGTAGGGCTATAAATCTGGGCTCACAGGAGAGGACAGACCCCCCCCCGCTGTCCTGAGGAGGTTAAATCGGCTGTGTGCTGATGTATGTTGAAAGACGGCAAACATTGGCTCCGGGTCTGCTGTGTTGGCTATAGGGATCTTCTTCGTGGGCTTTTCAAGGGCCATCATCATGAGAAATGCCCTTTTAGGGGCTAGCAGCGCGACAGAGGGAGCCCAGGGTCGGCTGTGTATCCTGTACCATTACCATGTCATTAATACAGGAGGTGCTTCAGCCCCGCTGAGTGGGACCAGGAGAGGAAGTAGAATCAGGGTCAGGAGCCACTGCTTCTATCTCTGTTCTGCTGCCTTTGACACTTTGGTCAAAGCCATTCTCTCTGTTCTGACCTAGAACATGAATAAGCTACAACAGGGTGTTGGATGTTTCAACTGTTACCATATCAGTTTCGCTCTTGATCAATGCCGGAGTCAAGTTCTTTCTACTTTTTCAAAACAAATAATTTGGTCGTTCAGTTGATTTACGTCTCACATCACCGAATAGTGACAACCGACAACAAAAATAGTTCATGAATCGACCATTTCCTCAGATTAACACGGCATCACGCATTCGTGCGGCAAAAAAACATGAGGTGACAAAACGTTGACAGCCTAAATCTGGCAAGCTCACCACAGGTTTGGCCTCAAGGGGAATGTCGTATGTCGAATGTCGGGAATGTCGAATGCCTTTATGTGTCACCTTCATAAGGTGTAAAGGAAACACATCACAACAACATCTCTAATTCATTGAGGCTTAATTCCACATGAGCTCTACATTAGAACAACATGATGGTTCTGCTCTGGCCGTGTTAGGCTGTCAGAGGTTTGATTTGCTGGTCCTCCCTCCTCTAACTGCTCATCTCACACTCCTCTTTCGCTCATCTCCTCCTCATCTCATTTCATTTGATTGGTGCTTCTCTTTCAGTGTTTGCTGCTAATGGTAAACGTGAATTTCCTTTGGGATGAACCAGGTATTAATCATATATGGATGGTTGAGGTGGTACCTTCTCCCCTCTGCTGAGGGGACAGAGCGAGCACCAAGGCCTGGAGTCATCCCAGGGACGGCTGAAACCAATGAGCAGGAGGCATTACGGTGAGATAACACTTATCCTGAGACCCAGCAGCTTGAGGGCCGCAGGCAGCTCTGGAGAAAGCTCTGGGGGGGACGGGGGGGGGGGGGGACGGGGCTCCATTCCAGCAGCAGCTATGGACGGATCACTCAGCGCTGCCTGTGTGAGGCCAAGTGTGCTGTTTGCTATTCAATTAGGCTCCATCCAAATGGGAGACGCGGACATTTTAAAAGTGTTCAGATGCCCGTTAAAGGTGTACAGGATTTTCTGCCTGAGGATCCAATTTAGATAGAGTCCATGAATGATTAGCTGCTCAAACAAGGCTCCTGCGAGAGCACACAGACGCATAATAAATAGCGAGGGCCAAATGTGGCAAACATCCGACTCAATTAAGGAGCCATTTGGGACACTAGTGACTTCATAGGGGCTGTCTCTTTCCCACTACTGACCCATACTCAAGAAAAAAAAGAACAACTTTCCACCGGATGAGGGGAATATAGCTGTGTGTGATGCATTTAACTGGTGCCATAACTTATGACACAAACGTACAATTACCTTCACTTCTTTGTAGCAAGTAACAATTAAATGTTAATCTAATCAATAGTGAAACACATCATTTTTACTAACACTCTTAACTAAGAAACACATGAATTATTAAATAAATAAGATGTTTTTAAAATATAATGGTTGGCTGTTGTTATTGTCTTTGATTATGCAATGCGAAAAAATGTAGGCTATATTCATTTTATTCATTCATTTATTTGATCAATTTTGGGAATCATTTTTAATTTTTTTTCATCATCTTGTACACTGTGGTTTAATTTGACTCTGATTTGGTACAGGCACTTATTGGAGGGCAATAAGTGAATTTTAACTGAATGTGACGTCTTTGTACATTATAAAACTTCCATAAATGTACATCAAGTAGTATAGTTGCTATAGAGATAGAATGTCCGAGTTATAGATGCACTGAAACTCAACACATGAAGAGATAATGAATGACCTCTAGCTATAACCTGTTCAATGCGTGTGTGTGTGTGTGTGTGTGTGTGTGTGTGTGTGTGTGTGTGTGTGTGTGTGTGTGTGTGTGTGTGTGTGTGTGTGTGTGTGTGTGTGTGTGAGTGAGTGTATGACACATAATACCATAAGTGTGTGTTACCAAATAAAACGTTTTCATTCAGAATAAATTTTAAAAACATTTCCCCAAAAAATATATGCAGTAAGTATTAAATCTTTAATAGTTACATACATTTATGAAGTCTTTTCTGGGCACTGAAAGCCTTTTCATAGTGGGTGTGTATGGGGGTTGGTGTGCTATACCCAAAGAGCAAAAAATAGCAACATTTAAAGCAATTATTGGTGAGAATAAATGTTTGAATTTGTTGAGGGGTAAGAGGTATTTTTAACTGTAAGGAATCTTAGAGCTGAAAGATCATCAAACCGTATTTTAAACCAAACATGACTTGGTTATTTGAAGCCAACACCACTGAAGCGTAGAGTAATCTAGAGAATCTTTTGAGAGGTCTATAGAAGTACAACACAGGAGTCTCCATTATCCAGAGTTCAAGCAAGTCCTTTCCAACTGGGAGGGGCCGGAAATTATGATTACAGTTTTTGCCAATTGCTTTAACACTTTAGACACATGCTTAGACCAAAATAACACAACTTGAATTTTTTGAAACTATACTTATATAACACATGTAACGATACCTTAAACAAAAGCGCTGCTTTGCACTTTAGTTGCAATTGTGCAACTTGCTCCTTTCTGCAACACACTTGCTCCTGCACACTACCGGTACACACTATTTCATACATAAGACACTTCGTTCAAAAATTAAATCTGAGCGTACCATTGGGAAAACACATCTATTCAAAATACAAAACACATTGGGTAATTGAAAATACTTAGATACACACATGAAAACACTTACTTACAAAACTGAACACAAATCAGCCAGCTTCAAAAAGGCCTCAGTTAAGCCATTTTGAGAACTTTGCAAGCATGGATGCAGGGAGAGCAAGAGGCAGGTAGAGGAGGAAATTTGTTGGACCATGTCATAAACCATGGCCTGACTATGAGGGAAGCTGGGCAGAGAGTCCACCCCAATCTAAGCTGTTTCAAAGTTTCATCCGTAATAATAAAAAAATAATAATAATAGGTATGTCTTCAACTCTCTACTTTCTACTTTACTCAGACTGTATTGTATGAATACAGTCTGAATGTATGTAGAGTATTTACAGTACTGTAGTATATCACATTACCATATCACATGTACTGTAAAGCAGGGTGGCTAATGATCCATTTGGAACAAAAGTGGTAGTTTTGTGACATACTACTGTGTATGGTATCTACATAAAAGTACAGTATATACAGTACTGCAAAAAAGAAGCAAACCAATACAGTAACGCTGCACGTCCGGGGGCAGTGCGGGGGAAATATCTCATTGTGTGCCGCCATAAGTCTTCAAGGGCTTCTGCACCATTATGCAAAAATAGGTCCCTACAAAACCCAACATATCATCACATTCATATCACATTCACACAACACTTCATGATGCAGCTGTACAGGACAGATCAGAGCTGCCCAGGTTTGTTGTTGTCTAGGATAATGTTAGTTTCCATCGGGCTGTTCTGGTCCAGATTTGATTCACCAACCATAATCAATTTGAAGTCGTATACTTGCCCCCTTACTCGCCATTTCTAAACCCCATAGAATATTTTTTTCCGGCTTGGAGATGGCTCGTATATGACTGCCAACCACATGTCCGCATGCCTCTTCTGCAGGCAATGGAACAGGCCTGCGGAGACATTGAGGTATGGTCAATCCATGGATGGATTCGGCACACAAGGCGATATTTTCCCTGATGCTTAGCGGGGGAAAACATTGCTTGTGATGTTGATGAGGTCCTGTGGTCAGACCCCTCAGACGGCAGGATCCATCAGCCCACCCACGCACAATTCCCGTGGTTTTCTGAGTTTACAGTAGAGTATTTTTGGTTTATTTTTGCTTAAACTGAATTTACTGCACTGTAATGTACAGTACTGCAATGTACAGTATTGATTATTTGATCTTTTGGTTGTTGTGAAAACATGCCTTCTGTGGAAATGAATAAAAACAGTGCGCATGGAAGACTGCAGTGTTTTATATAAAGTAGACTAGTGTGTTGCTGCTGATCTGAAAGTGTATTCATATGATGCATGTGTGTTTCATTTTGTCATCAGAGTGACATTTTGACAAAGGATTGTTAGGTTTCGATAGCAGAGTTTCAATTTGACACAGATGTGAATGGTATATTTCCCAGTGTTGTGTCTTATTTGCTTGTGTGTTGAGTTTTAACACAATGAGCCAAGTATTGCAAAACGTGTTCAAGCAATTGAAAAAAAACTAACTTCTATGTTTGTAAGGCAGCACAATTCTGAGATTGTTTGTGTGCGTATGTGTGTGCGTGTGTGTGTGTGTGTGTGTGTGTGTGTGTGTGTGTTTGTGTTAATGTATGTGTGTGTGTGTGTGTGTGTGTGTGTGTGTGTGTGTGTGTGTGTGTGTGTGTGTGTGTCTGTGTCTGTGAGCACACTCAAGTGCTCAAGTGCTGGAACTTGCCGAGCTCTGCTCTTCAGTATTTAGCTAACCTTGAGTTCACTATTGCAGAACCTGAATGACTGAGTTTGTGATTTTTTTGCAAAAAAATAAAAGGTAATGCAATGAAAAGAGAAAATGGCAAACATCAAGTCAATCAACCTTTAATTATCTTTTTTTCTCTCTCACTCTCCCTTTGTGTCTCTTTCTCACCAGATCTCTCTCTGCCTCTCTCTCTATTTCTATCTGTTTTCTCACACCTGAGAGCTCATGCATGAGCGCTTGACTACGCTTCACCACAGACTCATTCGACGAGCTCCGCAAAACAGAAATGAAGTGAGTCTGAGTCTGAAGCTTCTGGATCAGAGAAGATCAGTTAGATACCCAGAGTACACACACACACACACACACACACACACACACACACACACACACACACACACACACATTTTAAACTTGAAAATGATTGAATATATTGTATTGGTTTGGAATTGCAGCATATGTGGAATTGCATCTAATAACCACTCAGTGGTGATTAACATCCAGGAGTTGTTTCACTCTCAGGATCAACGGGACGTATTTTGTCCGCAGATGTCTGGTTATATTGTCTTCCCCTCTCTGATGTGTCCTCTCTCTGGTTTTTGGCAAGGCAAAAAAGAAAATGAGGACTTTGTCCCTCCTGCATCTGTCAAACATATCTTTATCACACTTTGAAGCCCCCCCACCTCGATTAATGGGGGCCTCCAGGAAGCTATTGCTGGACTGATTTTCCAGCCCTAATGTTATTTTAACAAAACGAAGCGGGAGAACAATGCAGCATTAATCTGCTTGGTTTCCTCTCTGCCTCCGGCCCCTGGTCAGCTAGCAGCACACAGACAGGACACCACGTTAAGGACCCCTGGTCAGCTAGCAGCACACAGACAGGACACCACGTTATGGACCCCTGGTCAGCAGCACATAGACAGGACACCACGTTAAGGACCCCTGGTCAGCTAGCAGCACACAGACAGGACACCACGTTAAGGACCCCTGGTCAGCAGCACACAGACAGGACACCACGTTAAGGACCCCTGGTCAGCAGCACATAGACAGGACACCACGTTAAGGACCCCTGGTCAGCAGCACATAGACAGGACACCACGTTAAGGACCCCTGGTCAGCAGCACACAGACAGGACACCACGTTATGGATCGGGGAAACCCAGGCAGTTTTTGATAGTTCATTTTGGATAAAGATAATAGGAATATATGCAACTGAGAATTCTTTAAGACAGAAGTTATGTGGTTTGGTTAAACATTTGACTGTGTCTGTAGATGGGACAATCCACAACCAACGGGTACATGTGACCTTGAGGTTGGAAGAGAAGCCGGTCCGCAGGTTGGAATAGAAGCCAGTCGGCAGGCTGGGGTCCGGGTTAGGGCGATTGTTGTGGAGGTGGTTAGGACTGGAGGATACTTCCCGTGGTTCCTGTTTGATTCTTGTCGTCTGTGGAAAGTGTTATCTCTGACAGCAGGGCTAACAGGAAGTGGTGTTTTATCATTTCCTCCCAGTTTCACTTTGTTTTCAGAGCTGCACAACATGGCCAACAGAAAGGGGGAGAGGGGGAGAGATATAGAGGTAGAGAGAAAAGGGGTGAGAGGATTACTGTATTGGAGAGATATTAAGGTAAAACAATAAAAGAACAATTGCAGAAATGTTCCTTTTCTGTTTGTTTTGTTGATCAGTGCAGTAAAGCGTATTTACCCCTCACACTGCCCTCCACACTCTCCAGCATAGACAGAGAATTTCCCTATCAGTTGCAACATATGTTCATCTGTTAGACAACGATAGCCTTCCGCTGTGAATTGCTGTGTGTGTGTGTGTGTGTGTGTGTGTGTGTTGTCTTCTCACTTCTCTATTTTAAATGACTGCTCAGCCAATTTCACAACAATCACAGGCAGGCAAGAGCACGCACACACACGAGCACATGCATGGATGTGTGTGTGTGTGTGTGTGTGTGTGTTCTCTCTCATCTTCACTGTATTCTGATGATCTGGTCTGATCTACACCTAAATGTTTGAAATGAAAGTGAACCAGAATGCGACTGCTCAGAGATGAGGTATGGTGGGCTCATGGACACACGGAGACTATAGAGCTGAGAGAGGTAGAAGCTATAAGGGGGATGAGAGGGAACTTGACATGAACTGTTCTTCACCTCAAAACAAACAAACTGCCCACTCAAAGGAGACGTGGGGGTGGGGGGGGGGGGGGCAGGCGGGAGCCTGGATTGCTCTGGAGTGGAGTGTGTGTGTGTGTGTGTGTGTGTGTGTGTGTGTGTGTGTGTGTGTGTGTGTGTGTGCACGTGTGTGTGTGTGCGTGTGTGTGTGTGTGTGTGTTAAAGCATTAAACAAAGACCCCCACTACCACCAGGAGTAGACCACCAGGAGTAGACCACCAGGAGTAGACCACTACCACCAGGAGTAGACCACCAGGAGTAGACCACCAGGAGTAGACCACCAGGAGTAGACCACCAGGAGTAGACCACTACCACCAGGAGTAGACCACTACCACCAGGAGTAGACCACTACCACCAGGAGTAGACCACCAGGAGTAGACCACTACCACCAGGAGTAGACCACTACCACCAGGAGTAGACCACCAGGAGTAGACCACCAGGAGTAGACCACCAGGAGTAGACCACCGAAGTTGGGGAGAATTAGACAGAGCATACTTATTGCTTTCCATAGTGGTTAAATGTGAATAAATAAATATAATAAATAATATAAATAACTTCATGCAGAATATGTGATGTAACAGACGGTACCTAACCTTGCCCCCTGGCTGTATGCACATGGTTGGACCAAAGCATTGACACCACAATGATGAGGCAGCGAGAATGAGAATAGAAGTCATCAAGCATCAAATATGTTTGATTGACTTTTGCTCTGCAGTGGGACGGCAGTACGGGGCCGCGTCGCGCTCATTGAAACTCACTGATGCCTAGCTGATCTTACAGGCTAACTATTTAGAAAATAGAAAAACAAAGAAATACTGTGAATGTGGATGGAATACAGGACAGTTGTTTCCAAGGTTGAGGAGGAAAGTTCAGAAAATGACCCACCTGCTATTAATGTCTCCCTCTACAGGCTTCTGTGTGTATTTTATTTAGGATGATTTACAGAGGTCTGGAAAAAAATGATGTTGTTTTTATGCCGCTAGGAATGGCTAGCCTCCCTCAAATGTACAAAAGCATTTCAACTCAAATGTCGTTGATTTGAGAATATCTGTCAATGAATCCTGGTCCTGGTCAGGACATTTCTGACTGTTGACAAGTTGAAAATATATTATTAGTATTAGTATTAGTATCTGTATTAGTATTATTATTAGTAGTACTAGTATTAGTATTAGTAATATTATTACTGTCAATATTGTTATGATTATTGTTATGCTTACTTTATAATATTATTACTGTTACTATTAATAACTATGATTTTGATAATCAATATTTTCTGATATTATTATTAATATCTGTATACTTAATACTTTTTATTTATGTATATTTATGTCATTTAGTGTGTATTTTTATTTTTAAAGAGATAAGTATATAGTATTTACATCCTTTTTTAATTCAAAGCTAGACTCTGAGATGTTCATAAATAAATTACATTTAGGGCATTTATTAGACGCTTTTATCCAAAGCGACTTACAACGGTTGTTTCTGTGCAAACAGCAGTAAGATCTATTGAATCTTGAATTATTTGGCTGTTATCTGTCATTTTCATTGGTCAATTGAGTCGATTATTTATTGCATACAGATAGTTGGTCTGACATACAATGCAGTGTTAAAATGAAGATGATGACTAGTGATATGATTTAAAAATACCGGTATAGACTTATTTTAGTGGGACTGAGTTATTTCAAATGACACATCAACAAAGTGAGATTTGGAATTCTGTGTGTCCATTTTGGACCCATTTGTTCCAGTCAGAAGACATATGAGAAGACAGAAGACATTTGAAACAGTAGGATCATTAATGGCCCAGCTCTGCTGATTGCCAGGTGGACTCAAATGTAAATGGCCTTTTTTGTGTTGGCCGTAGAAAGTGTTTTTGTTATCCACAGCAGTAGTACTTGCACTGAGCTGTACCATTGCTATTGAACTTTAGAAAGTGTGGTGGAATTTACAGAAGCACTTTGATACGATATCTACTATAATTTTTGGAATGCACTACCACTAATACTTAGTATTTTGCTACTGTGCCCCCTGTTCAGTTGTTTTATTAACTATAGTTTGTGCTGCACTATGTGCTTTTTGGTACTTCAATTTCTATTGCTTGCTTTTTTCTGACTTTGTTTCTGCAACACGACTAAACCAAAAGTAATTGCTAGTTAATGCCTTTGTGACATCAGGACTCCAAACCATGGCGGTAGTTTCTTCAGCTTTTTTACTGACAAACAAAGGATGTTCATAAAACATAAAGAGTCGATTTGAAAGAGAGGAGAAAGGCTCCAGTTTCAGCGGGGAGCAGGGGTCGTTTCCAGGTGCCCAGGTCAGCAGGCTGCACATCCAGAGGTTTGGGTCGTCTGGCTTCCTTTGGCCCTGTGGTTACTTCCTGCCTTTCTTTCTGGAGCTGTGTTAAGCTATAGCTGCTGACAGCCAGGGTATCCGCCTGAAAGCTGACCCTCATTGTGTGTGTGTGTGTGTGTGTGTGTGTGTGTGTGTGTGTGTGTGTGTGTGTGTGTGTGTGTGTGTGTTAGTGTATGTTTGTGTGTGCATGTGTTTCTGTGCATGTGCTTGTGTACACAATCTGTCTATCCGTCTGAATATGTGTGTCGGTTGCTTTGTCGTTCTATTGTGTAACTTGTGTTCATCTGCGTATCAGTTCCTGTAAGTCAGACAAATGTCCTGGGCTTCAGCTTGTGTGTATATGTGTCCATGTTTATATGTTTACAAATACACGTGGAACATTATTTCACCCACCACCGAAATAAGAATTGAGAAACTGCAAATCAAAGGGAATGTGTTAAAGCTCTCTGTCAGCAGATGACGAAGTGCCTACTCATTTTACAACGTCTGATACTGCAGCACTTTACGTATGGACCACATTGGCGTTTAGATTGAGTATCAGTTGAGTATCAGTTGAGTATCTGTTCAGTATCAGCTGAGTGTCAATTAAGTAACAGCTGAGTATCAGCTGAGTATATGTTGAGTATCAATTACGTTTCAACTGAGTATCAATTAAGTATAAATTAAGTATCAACTAAGTATCAATTAAGTATCAGCTGAGTATCAAGTGTCATGATTTTTTACTTATGGGCGGCATTAGCTCAGGGGCTAGAGCGGCGCTGGTGACCGCAAGGTTGCTGGTTCGATCCCCGGCTCCTCCTAGCTGAGTGTTGAGGTGTCCCTGAGCAAGGCACCTAACCCTAACTGCTCCCGACGAGCTGGCTGTCGCCTTGCATGGCTGACGCCGCCGTCGGTGTGTGAATGTGTGTATGAATGGCTGAATGTCAGACAATATTGTAAAGCGCTTTGGGTGGCCACTGGTTACAAAAAATGCGCTATATAAATGCAGTCCATTTTACTTGCTTGTATTACTCTGTCATTTATGGCAGCCATTACACCCCTGACCATCCCTGGAAGGTGGGATCCCCCACTCTGTGTTCCTGTGAGACTGTACCTGTGATTGAGGGAAATACAAATACAATACAATTTAATTTAAACTTAAAAAAATAATAATAACTGAACGTTATTTTAAAAATATTACCGAAACTTGTATTACTAAAATTGACAAAAGCAAAAGTCAAAAAATATAAGTACAGAGTGATACTTTATATAAGCTTTATTATAGTGCCATAACCCATAAAAAGCTTTGATTTGTCTGGTTTCCATGTGGCTATGGCATCTCTAACAGCTCAAATGATAGCTCTTAACTCTTAAAGCACCTTGTACCAATGTACCAATGTACAAGTACTTTTTATCTTAGTTTTCATTGCTTTATTGATAGACATACAAGTCATCATGGTCTCACATTAATTTACATAATTATCAGAATAATATTGCATCATACCATGTCAGATGGAGCTCCTAATATTCAGATAAAGATAGGCTCTTGATATATGAAGGTTCTGGGGCCACAAGCAGCCAGCCAATCACCAGGGGCTCATTTATGAAATCCTAGTGGTTCTCAAACGGTGGTACGCGAGCGTTCTCTAGTGGTACGCGGAGTATGAACGATTTTTTTTTTTTTTAAGTTGAAGCAGAGCTGGGTTCACCGTAACTCTCACGGGTTCACCGTGTGACACACGCTTTTGCCTGCTTACACACACGCCACTCATCCAACAACAATAACAATCCTGATCGCTCGCCCCCCCCGTCAAAAATCCGTCAAAAAAAGGCCAATGTGTGGCGCTGCGCCACAGATTGAACAACGAGCGCCACAAATTGATTCCGCTTTTCTTATTTATTTTTACTTGAACGCGTTTTTTAAATGTAACTCCGCCAGCCCGTAATCGCGCCCCAGTAATGCTGCCAGTCCGACATGTTCCCATTCCGACAGTCCTGTGCGCGTATGCAAATTAGCCATGTGCGCCAAACAGAAGAAGGGCCCTATCTTGCGCCCGGCGCAATTGACTTTCTACACCGACGCATGTGTCGTTGCTAGTTTGCACCCGGCGCAAAGCTGATTTTCCCCCGCAGCAACCAGGCACCACTACACTTGCATGTTAAATATTATGATGTCAAAGATTATGCATACGTGTGAAACTGCATAGAAATAAAATAAAATAAAAAGTTTCTTTGTAAACTTTATTTTAATTCCGGTGGTACTTGGAGAGCCAAATCATTTCTAAGGTGGTACTCATGGTAAAAAGTTTGAGAACCACTGCTCTAATAAATATACATTTATCAGTAGAGTATTCCCAAAAGGTATTCAGACATTAGCCTTGTGAGTTCAAGTTCAAGTTCAAGTTCAAACAACTATATTTATCCCGGAGGGCAATTCAATTCAGCAGTCCACAGACTAAACAAAAATGTACACACAGACAACAGACAGGACACAGGAGTGTGTCAGAGAGAACACAATGGGCTGGACAAGGAGTATACAGTTCAAATTTTAAGAACAATGATCCAAATAATCCAATAAATCCAATAAATAAATAATAAATAAGGTTAGAGATGGTGAGATCCTGATATTGACGTTCATCTGCAGAGAGAACAATAAACTGTCGAGATCTGGATGGTTTCAGGAGGCTAACCATGTTTGGGTACAACGGTTGATTATTTAGGAAAACATCCCCATCTTGTGGCCACCTTTTGTTCAACAATTATTGACTAAATGATGATACATTAATAAACAATAGTCAGAATGTATTGGTAACATAACTATAATTTGAATGAAATATTATCCATTTATATGGATGATTAATTAAATATTACGAATTACATATTGATCAATAATATGAATGAATGCTGATGCAACGATAAATCCCTATTATCCTTATGAAAAACATGGAGTATAATCAAATGAGTGTGATGAATATTGAATATGTTTTTGTACTTGACCATCTTTGATCTCAGAGTGCTGTTTCAGCCAACTTTGTTGGAGTCAAAGTTCTGTTGGTCACAAGTTCTCTGTTTCCTGTTGCTGCCACTCGTTCTGCTGACACAAGCAGGTGTCCTGCCCTGGAATTTAAAACACACACACACACACACACACACACACACACACACACACACACACACACACACACACACCGAGGAGTTGCTTTTCGTCTTACTGAATCATTTAGCAGCAGAGTTGCAGTTCCCTGCGTTATAACCCACCACGGACAGAAGATTCACAGCAGGCATGGAGACGGAGGGAGGGAACACAGCTCTACCTGTTCCCCCAACTCAAAGGGAAAAGGACATCAAAGAAGAAGATGAGAAAGGATATGGAAATATATTCACTGACCTGGAGTCTGTTGATCTGCCACTTGGAACCACCTTAAGGTAGCCTTCACCTGCTCTGTAGTCATTTATTGGATCAACTGTGGTCACTAGAATCAGTGGTTGCACCTGTAAATTGTATGTGGTAGCAATAACTAGACTATAGTTTACAATATTATAATGATACTGACATATATAATAACCTTTCATTTCTAAATCCATCAGTTAGAGTAGATTTGATTTGCCTATTTTATACCAGCTAAGAGACATGTATAATTATATTCAGGAATCTCCTCAGGCCGCACCGGTCATATGCCCACAATACTACTACTAATGTATACTACTGCTAGTGTATACTACTGCTAGCCTACTACTACTACAACTAATGTATACTACTGCTAGTGTATACTCCTGGTAGCCTACTACTACTACTACAACTAATGTATACTACTACTAGTGTACACTCCTGCTAGTGTATAGTACTGCTAGCCTACTAATACTACAACTAATGTATACTACTGCTAGTGTATACTCCTGATAGCCTACTACTACTACTACTACTAATGTATACTACTGCTAGCCTATTACTACTACTACTACTACTAATGTATACTACTGCTAGCCTACTACAACTTATGTATACTACTACTACTACTACTACTACTACTAATAATAATAATAATAATAATATCAACATAGTAAATTGAGCACATTCCAGCCCACTTATTTTCTTATATGTAGGCCTTCTATGTAATTCATTCGAAAATATAAATGCATTCAAGACTGTGTATTTTGTTGTTGGCTATACATCAAGATTTCATAAAACAAAAAAATATAAAATAAATCAGACCATTGTTGATGATTTTGAGAAATGCTGTTGATTTATAAAATGTTGACAGCATAAATGGCTGACCGAAAGCTTAGTTCAAAATACACATCATTATTGAACCTTAAATGACCAAACGTAATAAGAGGTGTTTGTTTTTAGATGACTGTATGGGGCCAATCCCAAAGTCCAGACTCACAGACTTTGCTGCGTGTTCTCATGAAATTAGTAAGGCCTTAGGGCTGTCCCAATGTCGAATTTCAAAGGGCGTGAGGGTTTGAGTCCACACTTACCGAGCCCTTTCTGTGAGTCTGCATCAGTGCAGACTTAACCTAAGGGAATTACCCACAGTTCAAAGCGTTGTGACGTTTACCGCGGAGACCATAGGGAAATCTAGAAATTAGGAACTGGTGTCTGAACCCACAGACAGGTATCTGTTACCCTGGTGTCTGAACCCACAGACAGGTATCTGTTACCCTGGTGTCTGCCCCAACAGGTCTCCCCGCTCTCTGTAGTGCGGGTGTCTGCCCCCAGCGGCGGCTCTCTATAGTGCGGGTGTTTGCCCCCAGCGGCGGCTCTCTGTACTGCAGGTGTCTGCTGCAGCTCTGTCAGGTCTGAGGTGAGCGATGCTCACATACACAACCATCATGGCGGACAGTGAGACCCTGGAGTGTGTAACGGAGCACGAACGGATCCTGCAGGAGATCGAGAGCACTGACACGGCGTGTGTTGGTCCAACGCTTCGGTAGGGAATCGAGGCTAAACGCTGAATGTCAGCGGTCGTTCTGTACCTGTCACTGTCTGCGCTCAGTACACTGGAAACCTCTGTTAGCTGCCCACCTAGCAGCGCCTACCTGGACGGTTGCTGGTTTAGCCGAGCAGCTAACAGCCGAGCTAACGGGCAAGTTAGGTTGAATGGAGAAGCTAACTAGCCATCCGGCTAGATAGCTGTTAGCTGCTCGGCTAAACCAGCTATCAGCCGAGCTAACGGCAGGTTAGGTTGAATGGGGAAGCCAACTAGCCGGATGGCTAACCTCTCTTCGTGACAGCTAACAACAGAAGCGGAACCGTTACATGCATGTCTTGTACGTTTCTTCTGTGAGCAGCAGTCTTTGAGACGTCTGCTGTCAGGACGGGAGACGTGATGAGTGGTGTGGCTCTAGGTTGTTATTTGTCCCTCAGGTTAACCAACAGCATTAGCGATCTGGTCAAGTGCTGCTCACGTCACATCATTTGCATATCTTATTATACACCCACTGAATGGAGAAATCCTGAATTGTAATTCAATTGTATCACGTTTGTTGGCAGACCAGTAGTTAGTAACGAATAGCTGAAAGGCGGTTTCTAATGCATTAAAGTCATGCTAGGCTGCTGAGGTTAACATCAAGGGGACCTGCCTGTCAAACCTGGGAGCATGGACCATGTATCATAGGACCTGTCAATCAAGCCTGACTTTAGACATGCCTGCAGGCGGCCTTTTTTTTTTTTTTAACAGTGATCAGTCAGCAGTCACCTCTGTTAACGTGGATGAGCTTCGAAAGGAATGGCAAACATTTCTCTGGCATCTTGCATTTTTCTTAGGGAATATATTTTTAGATTTAAGTCTTGTTCGTCTATTTGTCTATTCAGTACATGGATTTAATAGGTTTGTTGTGATTTTGACAAGCACGGAAATGAATGCATTTAAACTTGGTTACTCTTGCCTCTGTTAGGATTTATGCTGACAGGAAAAGTGAGGCTGTCAATCATTGATGTTGCTGTACTGGCATAAGGTGTGATTCAGTTTAAAATACTACAATATAATTAGTTAACCATCACACACACCCATGTTGCTGTAGCTTGCTACATTTAATCAGTGTAAGGAAGCTTCTCTCAATGTAGAGTAACTGGTAGTTTAGTTAGTTAGACCCAGTGGGCCCAGTATGGGGAATACCAACATCCACCCTAAGCTTTGGATATCCGTTAGGTTTCCAAACTAATATCAGAATATTGGGTTAGGGTCCATTCATAATGCAAATCTTTTACTGCCTGTAAATGCAGCAGGGGATGTGACTGCTGCAGAATCAGGTTTTATCAACTGATCGTTTTCTAAAGTGGTAAAATTGGTAAAACAAGTGTTAACGCAATATAGCAAAACAACAATATCATGTCAGTGGCTTTGGGATATTCAGTCTGAGATCGACCTGGTTCCACAGAGCTTCAATGCAGCCTAGAAGTTTCCAAATACACAAGAGTAGGCCTACTTCAAATCATCACAAACCAAATAGGGGGTTTGAACAGTTTGCAAATACATTTTAAATGAGTTTCCCGGTTGGACGGGGGCTATTTACCCTGTGATGAATCACATAGGCGCTATTGTGAGGGTGGGATTGCCATGAAGGAAAAACATCTCTTCCTGTTCTATTCATGTTTAATAAATAACCAACAGGTTATTACTATTACTAAATTATTAGTAGTAGGTGGAGCTTTGTGGTGTTCTCAGACGTCCAGCGCCATTACATATATATTTCATCACTGTGATAATCAGACGACATGTAACTTAGCCTTCTGCCCGATGTCCCCAAATATGCATAGACGTTAAAAAACATGAATATTTATTGTATACAATTCTTCATCGAAACCAGATGAATATCCAAATACTGAATTGAGATTTGAATAGCGCCTTAACGAACGGACATTCAGATGTTGTAATACTCAGGCTCAGCCCTGGTTGGCAGGTGGGTTTTGTGTCAGGGTGATAAGAAAGTTACTAACCATAGAAGAGGAGGAGACTCTTCCCCTGTTATGATGCTGTAGCCTGGGGACTGCACCAGTCTCACCAGCTCATGTTTCATTGGCTCCTCAGATACGGTCTGGCTCCCCTCCCATACAAATATTTCTGACCGGTACGACATAGACCCACTAATCACAACCATTTATCTAGCATGAGGCGGGATAAATCAGAGGAGTGCTGTCGAGGTGTTTTCAACAACAACAAAGATGGCTGCCGCTGTGTAAACCGGTCTCAGTGAGTGGGAGGCACCAATTCATTATTTAGGAGTTTGTTGCATTATAACATAAATCACTGAAAGGGTGTCATGGTGTGGAAAAGACCTGCAGGAGAGAGCCCTTTTCCCTCAGCTCTCCCAGACGGTCATATAAAGGCAGCGGTAGCATCAGTTTTAGCCCAAATAAATGTTTAACAGCCATCAAACACCAATGTAAAAGCATCTGCAGTTTTGTCAGAAGAAAAGTGATGCAGTGCACTAATTTAAGCAGAACTCACAGAATAATGGTTTACTGGCGTGTAGGAAGCAGCATGTAATGTAAAGCAGAAGTGGAAACACCAGAGGGGACTCTGTCTAGTTTAGCTGTTGCGTTGTCACAAGCACCAACCAGTCGTCAGCGGTCTCACTGTACCAGGGTCTGATTAAAACACACTAGTAAAGTCCCTGCTACACGTCACCCTCCACCTAGGTGACTTTAATTGGTGGTGTTAGAAATCCGGTCTATTGTAAAGATGGCAGTAAATGATATGTGGCCTGGTGCTCCATTCTGCCATTTAGGATAACTCTCCCAGAGTGTTTGTGGAGATGGCTGGTTTAACCTGGGAGGTATTCCATCAACCAAGCTAAAGGCAAAGCCGGGCCTTGCTACTTTCAGTTAGAGTTCCGTTCCATTAATGTGACTTAAGGGAATCTCCGCTAAGTAACCATGGCAATTTATCCGACCAAAGTCCATCTGTTGGAAACAAGTGTACCATCAGAAGGTTCCGCCAAGCCTAGTCTGCACGATTTTATCATAAATGTACATATGAAGTACAAACAGCCTATATTTTCCCTAAGGGTTTAAGATTAAATGTTGCAAATAAAATAATTTAATGAATTGCTATCTATTGTTGTTATCGTGAATATTTTCTCAACCCATTTTTATACAAATCTATGTATTCTACCTCAATCGGGAACCAGCAGATGGGTGACTGGTCTATCTCTGGCGCTGTGGTACAGGCGGGCAGAGTTTGCGGCCAGAGTATGTCATATAATTCTTGGCATTGTTTTTTTTTTTGTAATTCCCTTTATGTCAGAGAAAGTAGGCCTAACAATTGACTTTTTATATAATAAATATATCTTAGAATTTCCCAAGAACCCAAATATAACTTGCAAAAACCCATGGTAAAGTTAATAGTGATGTCTTTGTCACAATGAATAAGATACTGCTGCATGGGAAATTGTCAGCCACATAAATTCCATTCAGGTGAGTTTCTCGGCAGGCAGCCGGGACCTTCTGACTGCATTTACTAGGCCTATCTTCAAAGAAAAGGAAAATAAATGGCATGAAAAGTTCTTAGATTTCTCATAGTTAGCATAGTTAGTTAGCATAGCATAGTTCACTGAAGCCTAAAAATATGTTGATTGATGGAGCGGGTGGAAATGTTGTAAAGCATTAGGCACACGGTGAGTGAACTCGATGGTAGGCAAAATTGCCGGTGAAGGGTTCGAATGATCTTTTCAACTTTAAGGGGGTCTCTCTATCTCATAAAAAAAGTTGGCGCACCGCGCACATTACCTTACCATGCACAAAAGCGCCAGTATTCGTAACCTCTTCTTTAAGTTCTACCTTAATATTTTGCGTGTTTCCTGAAACGTTCTTTGCTACGAATCTCTTTCGTACGTCGTTCGTTGGTAAGGTTGGTCTGAAGCGCTCATAGAACCTTCTTAGCTCTACCGCAGTGATGTTTCAGCTCCTGCAGTCTCCGCCACTGTACAGTAACCTTTAGAAATCCCCTGCGCATGTTCATTCCAAGTTTGCATCTGTAGCCAATTGAGGCCAAATTAAATGGCATGTTTGAATTAAGGATATTGTCTCGGCTGTTCTTTATTTTGAGCCGTGGGTAAAGCAGGCAATTTCAGCTAGCAATAATTTAAAAAACTCTCAACTTCAAAAAATTATTTAATTTATTTTACAATTAAAAAATGAACAAAACTGTCTTCTAAATTAAGGAAATGATACTGGGAAACAAATAAACCATTATAAGCAATGACCAAGCCAAGCGTCAAGCAAGCGTCCTCGTGTAAACGGGGCCTTAGTTGATTAAAGGAGAACTCTGGCAATTTTAACCCCATTATTGTTTTCCTGAGGGTCACCCAGTGTTGAGGGAAGCTAAAAACCAAAATTGTTTTTTAGAAAAAAAAAAAGACGAAAATTGATTAGACCAAGCCAGAGATCTGCACTGGCTGCCGGCGCTAAGGAATTGCTATAACATTAACCTATGGGGGCAAGCTCTTTATCCGCTTTTGAGGCTTCTAAACACATTCAGAAAACCATTCCAAGACATGTAACACGAGTTGGTTCCTTACGAGACACCACTGTGCTCGTTTAACTCAAATAGTGTGGCAAAATAGTATAAACTTTGCGTTTTTGCATGTAAACACTCACCGCACATTACTCCATGGACATATCCAGAAAGCCCTTACTAGCCGATAGCAGAACGGATGCGCTCCCAGCCATTAGCCCAGTGGCTGTGCATCCGCGCGCATCCGTTCTGCTATCGGCTTTCTGGATCTTCTTCAGAAGATCTTTCTGTCCACGGGGTAATCTGCGGTGAGTGTTTACATGCAAAAACGAAAGTTTATACTATTTCGCCACACTATTTCCACACAAGTTAAACAAGCACGGTGGTGTCTCGTAAGGAACCAACTTGTGTTACATGTCTCGGAATGGTTTTCTCAATGTGTTTAGAAGCCTCAAAAGCGGATAAAGAGCTTGAGAGAGCGGAAGCGGCAGCTGCAGCGAATACATATTTAATGACAAAACTATGTAAACTATGTAAACTATGTATTATATAAAAGTAAGGTTGGGACCATTTTAAATATGTAACTTTATTGTCAAAGTTCAATGACATTAACGCTAGCCATATAACGTTAAACTAATTAACGTTAAGCCAACGTCCTCTCTTCCTCTTCACCCGGCGGTGAATCTTCTCCCACTCCTCCAATAAAAGATAAAACATAACAAATAAAATTATGATTTCTGGTTCCATATTTCTCCTCCGCTGTCTGGTTTGAACTGCAGCTGTCAGGGTTGCTATGAGACAGGAGCGGCGCGTGGTCACGCAAGGTAAAGGACGTTAACGGCTGCTTACGCAATCCAGAAATTTTCCGTAGGCTAGACCGTCCCATTCCACAACGCTCGTTTGGCCTTCGGTGTGGCCTTCGCGGTCTACGAAGGCCACACCTTCGAAGGACGCAGCCCCTGAATTGGGACACGGCCGTTCTCATGTGACATGATTATTAGAATCCAGGGGCTACTCTGGAGAGTGGCATCATTTCCTGTGTCCCTAGGAAGCAGGAAGACTCTGACCTATTGAGTGCAGCTGCTAGCTGCTTCATAGTGATAATAACAGTAAATAGGAAGCTCATATGGGAGTATGCAGGCTGCAGCTTTCTTTATCCCTCTCCCCTTTGTTCTCTGTATGTCTGATATGTTGTCTATAGCAGTGGTTCCAATCTGAGCATATCAAATACTTCCAGGCCCCTCCTCAACTATATGCAATATCGACCTTAACTTTCCCTTTTCATGCAAATATTGACAGAAGAATCACTATTGTTAAAGAATCACTTTTACTGCGGCAGCTGCTGGCTCATGATATGAGCCATCACAGAGTAGAAAACACCACGCTCATCACAGTAGAGAACACCACGCTCATCACAGAGTAGAGAACACCACACTCATCACAGTAGAGAACACCATGCTCATCACACTAGAGAACACCACGCTCATCACAGTAGAGAGGGAAGAGGCTGCTGAAGTGTTGCTTAAATTAAGCCTAATATTTTGGGTACCATTGACATTTGAACGGGAACCCACCAGAACCGGGAAACCTACCAGTACCAGATCTCAACAGAATCTCTTCTGTGTTTTACTCTTGGTATACCTAAAATTAGATTTCAGTTGTAGGATATACTTGTTGTAAGATAATTCAAAATTCCTCAATTTCAACATCTCTCCCTCCCAAACCCTCCAAACATCAGTCTTCCCTTGTACTGGGGGCCAGTACATGTTAGATCATGTGTCCACTAGGTCACTTCACTGACCACGGCCAACGTCTGTTCAAACGCAGCTTCTAAATCAGGAAGTGTTTTTTGTGGCTGAAAGTGAAGTCCATGGAAATGCAATATGGGAGGAGCCAAATATGCAGCGTATTTACATAAAAGTGCATTGGTCTTCCTGCCCTTCCCTGTGGTTCAGCCCTCTGCTGGTGGAACCAGAACCAGAACATGTCTGCAAAGATCCACACGGGGACCCACAGACACAACCTGCATTTATACTTCTCTGTCGCATTCATGTGTACACAAGGGGGCAGTATAGCTCTTCTGCCCCCAATGTACGACCCAGTAGGGGATCGTGAGTCTCTGTACTGCCCCATTGAAAGAGATCCTTGAATATTATCGTGTAATATTTGGCTTAACACAACTTCCCTTTAAGTCCAAGGTTACTCATTCTCATTTCAAAATCATTACCCAATAAACCTCAGAGCAGTTGATGGATAGGCTCGCTGTTGTTTACTCGTTGGGAGTAAACAAGTGTGTGAGTAGTATCTACACTTCATACACTTCTAGTGGGGACATGTTGCTATTTCTCCAAGGGAAAGAAACATTAGCCTGGCCCATGTATCTTATGGTTCTTTGCATGGTTTTATTGTATCACCCACTAACATGGGGAATTTCATTGAACCAATTAAACTGTGATCCAATTAGAACACATTAGAGATCTTCTACTGTAACGGTGAATTGCATGAAAAAACACATATGCTTCTGAGTGTAATACAACTATTCAAAGATAATATTTAAATGTATTATACATTATTATAAATGTTCACGGTGTAAGTGTAAAGAGGAATAATCCCTTACGCCCCACACACTAGTTCACGCACATGACATGACATGCCACATGACATTTGGATTGTTACTACCAGACTCATGTCATAAAAGTAGTTTGAACCATCTCTAAAACAATATTTCAGAGTGATGGTTCAGAGCAGAGCTGAAGCATTAAGAACCATGATGTGTAAATATTTGTGTATGGTGACACATGTGTAAAGTAAGGAGATTTGAAAGTGTAGTTCTCAACATGCCACTGTGTTTGACCGACACTAGGTGGTGCTATCACTCCAGATTAATGGATGTTGTCGCTTTACAAAGACTTTTGGATACTTCACCATTGCCTCATATTATATTGAGGGTTCAGATCTTTTCATGCTGCTGAAATGTTTGTTTTGTTTCATTTGTGTTGTTTCACAAATGAAAAAAATTAGTTATATTTAAGCAATAGATCACGACAGGCTGTGGTATGTTCTCATTATACCACAGTTAAGGGGCGTTGTCCGGCGACCCCCTTAACTGTGCAACAGTTGGGAACCAATCAGATCGCTTGATTTAAGCCACCAGTCTTATAATTGAACATATTATATCTGTGCTCTATTCTGGTATTCTGTTGTATAGCAAACTAATTTGTGATATTGAATGATATTTTTATACTGCTTCCCAACTTATTTAATGATCCTTTCTAATTACTTTGTCGCCAATAGTTCCGTTAGAGCGAAGTCGATTACGGAACAGTTGTTAAAATTAGAATGCGGCCCGGAACAGTCTAATTAGTACCACAGTCTCCCCTGCAGCAAAGGGAAAAAGCCTCATGCACAAAGAGAGTCTATTATATTATATAAACATTGTTTCATCATGTTCCATTAAAATATTATAGAGAATGCAGCTATAAAAATGTCCAATTAGTTCTGATTCCTATGCCTTTATTTACGTGATGAATATACATCATAGAGGTTCTCTGATGGACACCGCGGTTATATAGTCAGCCTGAGATTCTGCTCAAGTGTGACCTAAGTAAATAGGTATGCTTTGGCATAATGTAGTTATAAATCTGAACCTACCGATTTTATAATGAAAAACCATCTACTGCAGTGAAAACTATCAAAACCCCTTTTTGAAAGAACCCGCTCAACTCCAAGGTGGCTTTGGATATTTCAGATCCCAAGCAGTGAACAAAACTATGAAGAACCCTAAAGCAGCATTGATATTCCTGAACCAAACCAGAGGCCATATTGCAGCCCTTGTTATTAATAAGCCTCTGTGTGTCTGGAGCAACGTTGATGTGAAACTCATGTTACGATGAATTAGTTAGACTTTGATATCCACCCATTTCATTGTTCAATAGCGTGTTTGACCAAAAACGAATCCCGTGTTCCAGAAAAGTGGTGTTATAAGACAGAATATTAACATTTCTTAAATAGCCAACAGCTAAACGTACAGCCGAGTAGGCCCAAAACACTCAACATGTAAAGGCCTACATGTAAAAAGTCAGCCGTTATCGCAAGCTGCCAATAAATCCTTAATTGGCCTTTTCATCAAGCCGTTATTGTTTGGAAAGTCTTAGGGACCTTTTCCTGAAATAGGCTAAATAGTTTGGCCTTCAGTATTGTGCATAAGGTAAACAACTCACAACTTCCTTCCATTACTGTGGTTGTTTGCAAAGGCAAACCCAGAACAGTCTGTTTCTTGGCCTGCAGATGACCTGACTCATCTTCTCTCCCTGTTGTTCCCACAGGTCAGTTTACGATGACCAACCCAACGCCCACAAGCGCTTCATGGAGAAGCTGGATGCCAGGATAAGAAACCACGACCGTGAGATCGAGAAGATGTGCAACTTTCACCATCAGGGCTTTGTGGACGCTATAACTGAGCTGCTCAAAGTCCGTGCCGATGCAGAGAAGCTCATGGTGAGTGGCTTCCTGATTGGCTGTGTTTGTAACTTGTAACTTAAACATGTCACAAGTTACCTCGGATGTTTCAACAGTACCAGGGAGCCTTTCATAATGCAGCCCTGTGTAAATATGCATATTTTCATTTAAACATCTGATTTAATATTTATCTTTTACTTTTACGTTACTTTTGCGATTCTGTACAAATTGCTATATGTTATTGTGATTTCTTTATTTTTATTTGAACCTATGGATTTTAACGTTGTGGTTCGAGTGTGCAGGGCTCTCGTGTCCGCTATTGATTTTTGTATTTGATGAAAATCAACAGGCGAATTCAATACAGCGTCCTCTGTAGGGCGGTACCATTTAGGTTTCCACTAAGATTACGTCCTTATTTAAGGATTTATCGTTTTGCAAAAAAGATTTGCTTTCCAACAATTCCGGTCTTCAATCAGCAGACGTATCCAGCTGAATTGTGTTTTATTAAGGTTAATGTTTCGGGTAGAGTACTTTTTAAGTACTCTCAAATCACTGATGTCTCTTTCCTCTGTTGCACACATGCAAGTTAATAATATCTATCTACGCACACAATCATTTTACGAGCATATGCAATCCAAACGGTGGCACTGTATAGCCCTGGATCGATTTTGATGCTCGTGTGAGAGAGGGTGAGGTTTCCAAGAATCTTCTATCTTCTTTAACGCCACAGTGTGTGTGGAGACGTGTGGGGCTTTGTCCGACCAGCAGGGGATTCTGATGTCCGAATCCCAGAGAGGATTAAGCTTCTCGGACACTGATAGTATGACGCCACAGTGTGGGTGGTGAATTTAGTTTAAGACATTCATTATAACGTCATTATAACGCCCCTACACAACAATAGAAAAATAGTATCCGAAACGGGTCGTAGCCATGGGGACTACAGGTCCCCTCCTTCCTTTGACTTTTGGCCCCAACTTTTATTTGTTTTATTGATTAAAAATGCGTTCTCTCTAGAGCTGTGTGTCCATTCTGGGCTACTGTAGAAACATGGCGGCCCCCATATACCACTCCTTATGTAGATATCACGAGCTCATCAAGTTAACAAATACAATTGTTATTTTCATGGGATTATTCACTAATCAAATCATACTTGAATTCATACGTGAATATTTAATTCCATTTCTTCCAAGTCCGCTCCACTTGATGCCACTAAACCCTACACATTGCATCTTTAATTTAAACTATGTGTAACGTTTTAACGTCATACACAGGGCAGTTCAACTACGCTTAACATAACACTTAATTACAACAGTTTTGTAACTGTTGTAATTCAATTACAACAGTTTTGGCTGGTGTAAAATGTTTTCGCTGTCTTGCCTTTTGCTGCTAAATTCAATGGGTTAATTCTACACACTGAAACGCATCATTGGCATGTATTTTACATTTTTAATCAGTCAAACACTTCTACGTTCTCTCATTCATGTAACTTAATAAACACATCACCAAATATTTCCCATGTCACAAATAAGAAATCTATATCTTGGGGTTATTATTTCGGTAAAATTATATAGTTTTTCCCTTTACGAAAATCCCTCCCCATCTATTGGTCCACTCAAATTGGGCAGATAAAATATGTTCATTTTAAGTTTAAAGAAATTCACAGTGTATATACAATTCTAATATGTTGAGGGTTTTGAAATAAATCAGGTTAAGTTTTGCAGTGCTGGAGCTAATTTAGCTTTATGCCACCACACCAAGACTCAGCCAAATAGACAGGCTCTGTCCGGTCCCTCGTGTCCTGCCCTCTGGTTGCCCTTCTCTTTACCCTCCACTTGTGGAGCGTATTCCCTTTGAAATGGGCTGTCATCGGAAAGTCCAGTGGTCAATTGGGTCATGGCTCTTAGACGTTTGACAAGAACCAAGTTCAAAAATCCCCATCCAGAATCGAGAAGTTTGTCACTGAATCTGTGAGAAAGGGCCTGTCACAAGGCATTAGGCGGCATAAAGGGCCCCATGCACCGAGCACAAGTTCAGGGCCTCACGGCCTGGGGACTCCAAATGGGCCGCATTGTCCCTGCCCTCTCATGGACAATGAGCTGATTACAAGGCTGAGTAGTTGCTTGGTGGAAAGCTACAGTGAGAGAAAGTAAGGGACGGTAGAGGTACATAAGGGATGGGAGGTAGAGGTACATAAGGGAGACACACCACACCCCTTGGCTGCCTTTGCCTGCCTTTGGCACACGGTGAATGAACTCGATAGTAGGCTAAATTGCCGGCGAAGGGTTCGAATGATCTTTTCATCTTTAAGGGGTCTCGCTATCTCACAAAAAAATTTGGCGCACATAGCCTTACCATGCGCAAAAGCGCCGGTATTTGTAACCTCTTCTTTAAGTTCTACCTTAACATTTTGCGTGTTTCCCGAAACGTTCTTTGCTACGAATCTCTTTTGTACGTCGTTCGTTGGTAAGGTTGGTCTGAAGCGCTCGTAGAACCTTCTTAGCTCTACCGTAGTGATGTTTCAGCTCCTGCAGTCTCCGCCACTGTACAGTAACCTTTAGAAATCCCCGTTGCACATGTTCATTCCAAGTTCGCATCCGTATACCAATTGAGGCCAAATTAAACAGTATGTTTGAATTAAGGATATTGTCTTGGCTGTTCTTTATTTTGGGCCGTGGGTACAGCAGGCAAGGTCAGCTCGACTCGCTTCCAATAATTAAAAAAACCTGCAAAAAATTATTTTATTAGGTGCCAAGCACAAAGTGCGAGGCAACCTATTGTAATTCTTGGTTTTATTATTATTCCGACACGTTTGACTCACACAGCCTACACCGATCGCTCGCTTTTTACGAAACTCACTAGATGCATAGAGGTTGCCCCAAAATTAGCGGCGCTATACCAACTGCCCAAAAATGCAAACTTTGCACAAGCATATCTCGTAACCGGTTTGACCTACACTCATGAAACTTTGCACACACATATGCTGAACAAATATGCCTCAAAAACCTACCACTTTCGGGTGGTCAGATTTTCCGCCATTTTGAATTTAGTTTAAAACAGTTAATTGCCTAACGATCCCAGGTTTTTCGACTTTGACAAAAATCCTTTAGCCCATGTCGTCTATGGACCATTATCTTCAATCTGACCAAAAGATTAGTCTGTACAATAAAGTTTAAAGCACCCATGAGCCATTGAGTTCTAAAACGGGCGTGGTTTAAACCGCGAAAATAGTTAATTGCTCAAATCAACATCAAATTGGACTCCTATGATCTTGACCCCAATACAAAAGTTGTTCGGAATCAAATTCTGAACAAGATAATGTCGACATATTATCAAATGGGGCGTGGCATCGAAATGGGCGTGGCCTGTCACTAAAATCGCCACAGTTCATAGACGCAATGTTTGATTTGAGCGGGACCAACTTAGTGGCCGCTGAGGCCCAAAGTTGCAACTTCTCAAGTGAAATCAAGTCGATCGGCAAAACAACATGGCCGCCATCGGCTAAAAATTGTCAAATTTGAACAAATTTACACTCTGCGGAGACCGTAATAGTTATGAATATGAAAATCACAGGACACGTGTAGACTGGTGCCTGTAGCTCACATACCAAAATTTGTGTTTGTCATGTGTGTAGCGCCCCCTACAGGATCTTTAAAAAGCAGCCTCTGCGCCACGTTTCACCAATATGTATGAAGCTCGGTAGGCACGTATAACGTGCCAATACCTACAGAAAAGCCTCTTGGACCCATGCTCCAAAACCCACAGGAAGTCGGCCATTTTAATTGTTTATTTTCACTCTCGGCGGCCATTTTCACTTTTTCGCCTTGTATTTGAACGAACTCCTCCTAGGGAATTTATCGGATCTGCTTCAAAATTGGTCAGTACAGTCATGAAGTGGTGCTGAATAAACGCTGTGCTATTTGTGACTGTACGTTGAAGGGCGTGTCTGTGGCGTGCCATCAAAGTTGGCCACTTTTAATGGAAATTCACAGTGTGGCCTGTCACTAAAATCGCCACAGTTCATAGACGCAATGCCGGGGTGGTCGGCTCAGCGGGGCGGTCGGCTCAGCAGGGCGGTGGTCGGCTCCGGCTTGGCACCTTCAACACTGCTCGCAGTTTTTATTTATTTTACAATTCAAAAATGAACAAAACTGTCTTCTAAATTAAGGAAATGATACTGGGAAACGAATAAACCATTATAAGCAACGAGTGAACTTACGAGGAGTTACTATATAGAGTGGTGCAGACCGTTATGCTACATTTCAAGTCAAACGTTGCCATACTTCATTTTAATTATTACAATATCTTACAAATGTAGACCTTTTGGTAGTGCCTTGCATGTAAGTGCAATATTGGGAGCATGACTTGAGTGATGTCCCATGCACCATGTCAACCATCTGGATAAGAAGTTACATACTGATATTCATGATACTGAAGGGCCGTCAATAAGGCCATGTTATTGAAGCAACGATGAAAGCAAGAGTGATTAAAAGGTCAGCTATCTCATTAAAGTCTGCTTTTCTTTCTCTAGGGCCAAGTGACGGACACTAATCGGAGATTACAGGAGGCTGGAAAAGAGGTACACACACACAATATCCCAGGCCCCCCAACTGTCCTCTTCCTCGTTTGTGTACGGGGGCAATTACCCTCCACGCATGGTTGTGTGTTCTGCCTCCTGTGTGGCCCTCTCTCTTTCCCCCTCGTCTCTGTTGTTTCGACACACTTTCCTCTGCTGCACTGGTCTCTGTTGTTCCAGTACAGACAAGCGTTGTGTCTGTTCCACAGGTGACGGCCCGCACAGAGGAGGTGGTGTGCTGTCGGGTCCAGCAGAGGAACATGGCCACCACGGTGGAGAGGCTGCAGCTCTGCCTCCCAGGTAGGAGCCCTGAGCACTGGGGGGGACACCGGGTTCCTTGATGTACGGGTGGACATTTGTCAAGTTCACGTAGGCAGTGCACGCAATACAGTTAGCATAATCCCTCAGAATCTCTAAGTATTAATTTGAAGTGCTTCATCTTTAAATCATGTGTGATGCAACAGTCAGTATTCTACAGAAGACATTGATTGTTTGTCCAGAGCACGCTGTGAACACTGCAGTGATAGAGGCCTCTATGTCTAGGGCGACACATCGCCGACAAAAGACGCAAGCAGAAATGACTTTGTGCGTGTGCACAAAAATGAGAGCAATAATATAACCTGTAAGGAGACTATCATTCATTGAACGCACAGGAAGTGAGGCAGTACCAAACAGACTCCCCCGCACCCATCCACAGACCAGGACATATAAACATTATGAATCCTGCCTTTCTCCGCTGTAGTGACTGTAACGTAGGTGGTAAGTAGTAGTAGTAGTAGTAGTAAAAGCTAAATAGAAACAAGTACAAGCTCCCTTCATGTGGATTTCCCACTGCAGTGTCTCAGGAATCTGAGGAATCAACATCTAAATGTGATACCAATCGGTACCAATCACGTTTAGGGATACAATGGCCAATAATATCATGGATACAGTGGCCAATCATATCATGGATACAATGGCCATGGCTGGCTCTGCCCACCTATTCCCAAAAAGAAAACAACCGCGTGTACAGAAAAACATTTTTTGTACATTTCCATGCGTGATCTTCAAAAATATATATTATATATATATATCTGATTTTGCTACTCAGTTTGCTAATCACGTCCTACTTTTTTTACCTTGTCTAATATTTTATATAAGATAAAGTTGGTTCTCTGTGCAGAGAACCCGCAGGCAGAAAGGAGATTTCTGTAGTGCTCTGCAGCAGGCGAACAGAATGTTGCACCAGGCAAACAAATTTATAAATTAAAAAAAAGAGACAGAATCGTTCTAGAGAGAATCGCGATGCATCGAAGAATCAATATATATTCCCCAGCTCTAGTACAAAGTGCTCACAGTAATGATTTTTGTGCCCGGATGTGTTATATGATATGGAGGAATGGAGGAAGAAATTTGGCAGAGACATGCCGCCATCTCTGTGTCTCTCGATGGAACATCAGCTCGCTTGAGCTGAAGGTAGAGGTTTGGCCACACCAGTCCCCCGCTCCATTGCCCAGACTAAGCCACCGGTTGCCTTGTTGCACGCTAGCTTATTCACCAGTGTGGTGCATTGTGGGTAAAATCCCATGGAGCCCTGCAGCGTGTGTAAAGTCCTTCCTCTATGTATATGGATTCTGAATATTGATTTGATATATCAACTGATATATCTGCTTTCTTGTTTTACAGTTCTGGAAATGTACAGCAAACTAAAGGAGCAGCTGCAAACTAAAAGGTACCTTTCACATCTTGTTGTTTACGCCAGACTGATCAGTCTTACTGTTGGTTTCTCTTTCTCACATCTTGTTGTTTTTACGGCAGACTGATCAGTCTTACTGTTGGTTTCTCTTGTTTACATCATGTTGTTTACCCTGCCTCAGACTGATCAGTCTTACTGTTGGTTTCTCTCTTTCACATGATTTGACCCAAAGCCTGACATATGTATGGATTCAAATCAAGTATTTGTTATCAGGTCGTCAACTCTAAAGCACTCAGCCCACCTGACTGCCTTGTAGGGCCGCTTGTACTTCCCTCTGACCCTGTGGAGTT
>NC_140291.1:9528967-9560618 GCF_964030765.1 Micromesistius poutassou
AAGAATGGGCGGGTAGCTTCGCCGTCCTCCCATTGACTTCCATTGTAAAAAGTAATACTAAGAGTAGATTATCTTAAAAAGTTAAAATATTTAATAAATGTTAATGAAACTTTTTTAAAACATTTTAAAATTAGAAGGGAGTCTCTAGGTGAAAAATTGTGGAAGGAGATAGGTCCCAAAGTTTGTAGAGAATAAGAATGAAAGAAAGAAAGAATAAAACCTAAGAAGAACAATAGGTGAGCGCTGCATGCAGCATTCGCCTAAATAGAAAATGTAAATGAATTGAGGTCTTGGTTATTAGGTGAAGCCATTCTGAGGCTCCACAGTTGAGGAAATGTTGAGTTAAAGCTAGCTAGAGCATGGTGACCTCACACGCTCTCCAGGGCTAATGGAAGTCACCAGACCAGGACCCGGTTCATTCTTAAAGTACGAAACACATGGAAAATCAGGTTCAATAAGTATAAACATCAAAATGGGGTTTTAAAAAAATGTCACGAAATTTACTGGTTAAAAATGTACAGAGTTATGAAATCTGAAGTAGTTGATGTCTCACAGCAATGAACTGACGTCTTCAGGAAGACTTCCATTACAAAATATCATTTTTAAGGTTACATTTTCAGTGTACAATATATAAAGTGCGCGATTCCAAGACAAGATGACAATTTTACGTTATATTTCAGTCTGTAGGTGAAAGATGGTGGGAGGAGTCAGGGGAATAATACAAAGTAATAATGCTTAAAAAGAGTAGATAATGAGCGGTGCTTAATAAAGCATAATACTGGATAGATCATTAGCTGTGCTCTGCCTAGCAACTCTCAGCTTATGATCATCAGGAGAATTATAGACGAAAGGTTCTGAAAGTCTTCCAGTCCCACACCGTAACTCGTCTCTGCGTGCTGAGCAATCATTGTAAAACACATTTAAAATCCCATCTGTATCACCACAGGTCTGTTTCTGTAGATGTACTTTTTCGGGTTTACGATCCGTAATTGGTTGGGCTTACTGTGTCCCAGACTTCCCCGATGGACCAGACCATAACAGGTGATAAGGTGTCTGAAGAGGACACCAGGGATGCTGATGGTGTCTGTGTTTCATTCTTCCGTCTGCAGGTCCTCACAGCACAGGACCTGGTGGACTTCTCCCCGGTCTACAGGTGTCTGCACATTTACACCATCCTGGTGGGTCCCACGTCTCACGGTTCACTCCACACTCTACGGCACCATCAGCTACTTAGCAACACCTTATTCTGGTGACACACATGCTTTGCTCTTCCTCCAACCGCATGAGAACACACACCATGATACTACTCATACACCCCCTCCTTGTGTCGGCAGGGCGACCGAGAAACCTTTGAGAACTACTACAGGAAACAGAGGAAAAAACAGGCCAGGCTGGTTCTGCAGCCGCAAGCCAACATGGTGAGTGCAGGTTCCCCTCCAGCAGTCCTGAGCGCTGTGTGTGGAGGTCTGGAATTTGGAACATTACAATATGAGTCTCTGTGGTGTGGGGTCACATGCAGCTGCTTTAGAAATGCTAGCACTGCAAATGTAAAACTGAGACCTTTTATTGGAGCAAAAAAACTAGTAAGATTGATTGATTGAACAAAATAAGAAAAAATGTATAGCCTCGAAGATAATTCAGTGTTGTACATTTTGTGTATTGTGTGTGTGTGTGTGTGTGTGTGTGTGTGTGTGTGTGTGTGTGTGTGTGTGTGTGTGTGTGTGTGTGTGTGTGTGTGTGTGTGTGTGTGTGTGTGTGTGTGTGTGTGTGTGTGTGTTTCCTTCCCCAGCATGAGACGGTGGAGGGCTACAGGAGATACTTTAACCAGATAGTCGGGTAAGCTGGTCCCCTGCTCCTATGCATTTCTACATTTATTGATTCAGTGGAGTTCTAGTGTGTGACCTCCGGCCCTCTCTGCTGTGTGTGTGTGTGTGTGTGTGTGTGTGTGTGTATCAGGTTCTTCGTGGTTGAAGACCACATCCTCCACGCCACGCAGGGCCTGGTGACCCGGGCCTTCACAGAGGAGCTGTGGAACATGGCTCTGTCCAAGATCATCGCTGTGCTGCGCACACACTCTGTAAGCAGCCCTGACACACACACCCTCATGTACATCCTACAGCACACACTCTGTAAACAACCTGCACACACACCCCCATACACGTGCTAAAGCACACTCTGTAAACAACCTGCCCACACACCCCCATACACGTGCCACAGCACACACTCTGTACGCAGACCTACACACAGTCTCACACACGTGCTACAGCAGGGTGCATGGGACATCGTGCTTGAGGAATAAACCCTGACAGGTTTATTAATTTTGAGTTGTTAGACAGCAGAGGTGTCCCATTACTGAATATGGATGCACACCTTAACCAATCAGGATGAAGATTTAACGCATTTAAAGGACGTTTTGTGATGAGGCTTGCTGTGCACCACAGTATTGTCGAATGCTTTATCCTGGTTGGTCACTTGGTTGTTTTGAACAGTACCTAATCAATGTGTTACAAATCCAACATGAACCACAAGGGTCAAATCAAATGAACTAGTGTTTCCTTGACAACGGCAAAACAATAATATAACAATAAAACAATCAAAACCCGCTTTAGCACAAGCAAAGATTTGAAGAGTATTTTGATAACAGCAGATTAGGTCTATAAAAAAAACACCACTTTAATTGTTCTAAGTAACTAGTATGTAATCATGGCTGGTATATGTGGTATTCAGACCACCCCAGGGCGTCCCGTCAGGGGAAGGTAACGTACGCAGGGTGGTGATGCAGCCCAGTCCAGCCCTGGCTCCTGACCACCACCGAAGTACACCTCACTACGAAGACATGGAGAACAAACCTCCAGTACGACTACAGCTGCAGGCCAGCCCAAGGCCCCATGTGATTGAATGCAAATGGCAGAGAGACTGCTCTCAGTTCATTAAGATAATGGGGCTCTGGTGAGCCTCTGTTTAGCCTATGGTAACCAACCTCCATTCACAGGAACAGTTAACAAGGAGAACACACACACACACACACACACACACACACACACACACACACACACACACACACACACACACACACACACACACACACACACACACAGTACACACACACACAGCACACACACACACACACACACACACACACACACACATAGCACACACAGCACACACATTGAGGAAAAGCAAAAGGTCAGTGGGTCTTAATGAGGGACAGATTGCAACAATAACAGCAGATTAAGCCTGCATATTCCTCACCACTGGGCTCCAGTCAGTTGTTAATCAGACCAGGGATTATGCTAACAGCCCCCAGACAGTTGCACAGCCTGGGGTAAGGTGTTTCACAAAGGCCCGGCCTCAACCTCCCAGTTGACCTCCGCTCCCAGCCCTGTCAGTGGCCACCAGCTCCCAAGAGAACCCCCATCACTCCACTGTTTGTGTATCTACCCAGAGGACCGTGATGCTCACAGAGCCAGGGCCTGAGTCAGGAGCATTAAGGGTTACGACAATGTGAACATCATTTGAAAAAATGTAAAATGGTTGGAAATACAATTTGAATCCATTTGAGGTAAAATCTAGAATAGCTGAGCTTTTCTCGATAACATGACGAGAATTGAAGCATTTAGCTTCTGCCGGAAGTACACTGATATTAAGCAAGCACCTAATCTCTAGCCATATATTTCCAATCGATTAATAATTTTAGCACCAGTGTAATAAGTAATACTGTAACCATTGACATCCATTGTAAAAAAAAAAAACGACAATATTTAAAAAATAGAACATCTTAAAAAGTTTTAAAAACTTTAAAAAAATTTGAATGGTAGCAGGCGATTCCAGGCTAATATGAACATTTTAAAAGTTGAATGGAGTCTCTAGATGACAAATGGTGGAAGGAGTAGGGTCCCAAAATTTGTAGAGAATAATAAAGAAAGAAAGAAAGAAGAAAGCCTAAGAAGAGCAATAGTTGAGCGCTGCATGCAGCACTCACCTAATTTGATTATTACAAATATGGTTATGCTAAATATGAAAATAGCAATGTAACATTGCCCCTATACAACATAGTAAGAATGCTAGGCCATTGCTCAACCCGAGCTCTGGCAGTGGGTCCATGGTGTGAGGAGAAGCCGTCGCCATCTTAATGACAAAGCAAAGCATAATAGGGCTTATCTCCTCACTGCTCTGCAGGGCGACAGGCACTAAGACCCCGTTTAAACCCCTTTCACCTAAGGGGGGGGGGGGGCGGGAGGGGGGTGTGTGTGTGTGTGTGTGTTTGTGTGTGTGTGTGTGTGTGTGCGTCTGTGTGTGTGACACACTGCCTTATGAACTGTTATGAAACTAAATGAATAAGAGAAAGCTGAATGGTATTAACACTGGTTCTCTCTCCAGTCCTACTGTGACGACCCAGACCTGGTACTGGAGCTGAAGAACCTCATTGTGATCTTTGCAGACACTCTGCAGGTGAGCAAGGCAGCAATATGAATGTATAGACATAGATGAGCAGCAACGCATGTTGTTAATGAAAGCTGTTTGTTTCCAGGGGTACGGGTTCCCTGTGAACCGCCTCTTCGACCTGCTGTTTGAGATCAGAGACCAGTACAACGAGACCCTTCTGAAGAAGTGGTCCCTGGTGTTCCGGTGAGTTCTGGGGGGGAGGCGGGCCAAGATCAGGGTTAGGTTTCCCTGTACATACTACTGGGTTATTGAGTTTGTTCATGTCTTTGTATATTTATGTCCCGTTTAATTTGTGTACAGATGTGGACATTAATGCAGTTATAGAAATGTGTGAGTGTCTACACACTGCATTTACATTTTACAGTGAGGGCATCTAGCAGACGCTTTTATCCAAAACGACTTACAATGAGTACGTTTGTCAGAAGAAAGAGAAACAACAATATATTGCTGTTGGTACAGTAAGGATGTTCATAGAACCAAGTGTCAAGCACTAACAATCACTAGATTAACCCATTAACCCCGTACACAACAAGGATGGCTAGGATAAGATTCTACTATAGAGAGAAGCTACGAGTCCCAGATGAACCCTGGTTGTTCTCTAAGCGTCTCCCCTGTGTCCATGGTGGGTCTGTGTCCATGGTGGGTCTGTGTCCATGGTGGGTCTGTGTACATGGTGGGTCTGTGTACATGGCCGTTCCTGCCTCAGAGAGATCTTCGAGCTGGACAACTACAGCCCCATCCCCGTGGAGACGGAGGAGGAGTACAAGCTGGTCGTCAGCCGCTTCCCTTTTCACGACGCAGAAATAGAAAAGGTTGGCAGTCTCAATGTCTTTGTCACCGAAACACACTCTCACACACACACACACACACACACCAGGGATGCAAACAACATCATCATCATCATCATCATCATCATCATCATCATTTCAGTGAATGTGACTTTTCTGACTTAACTTTGGGAGACTTACGTGAACCGTTCCAAAGAGTTTTAGTATTTTTAGTTTAGTTTAACATTGGGAACCAAGCAGCCTCAGACGAGTGCAGTCAGTCAATGAGAGAGCGAGAGAAAACATGTTTTTGATGCATTTTAAGGGAGTGTATTTTGTAGAAATACGAAGTGACTGATGATAGTCAGTCAACCTTGGAATGATAGTTCTTAGTATCCAGGGCCCCCAGCCCGTTCTGCCGGCGATTTGAATTCACCCTGCAGCAGGGGCTGGAGAGGAGCAATACATTTCTTCCCACTTCCAATCCGCTTTTACGGGAGCCAATCACCAAGCTGGCTTTTCCCCCTGGCGCGCTATTGGCTGGTTTAACACAACACGACAGGGAAGCGACGGCAAGCAGCCAATTGCGTACAGAGTCAGTTGAACTACGCCCGTTGATCACGCCTCTTGTGCTGAAGAAAATGACAGCAGCCTCCCCAGACCAACGTGCAATATACGGTTGAGCTTGGTCTGGTAATATGAGACCTATGCTCTCTGTATATAGACCTAAGCTCTCTATACAGAGACCTATGAGACCTATGCTCTCAGTATAGAGACCGATATAGGACCTAAGCTCTCTGTATAGAGATCTATACAGGACCTAGGCTCTCTGTATAGAGACCTATACAGGACCTAGGCTCTCTGTATAGAGACCTATACAGGACCTAGGCTCTCTGTATAGAGACCTATACAGGACCTAGGCTCTCTGTATAGAGACCTATATGGAGAGCATACAGACCTAGGCTCCCTGTATAGAGACCTATATGGAGAACATACAGACCTAGGCTCTCTGTATAGAGAGACCTATATGGAGAGCATAGGTCTCTGTATAGAGAGCTATATGGAGAGCATACCTGCATGCTGCACGGGGCAAAGAGCTATTCTCGTTTCTAGAAGTGCAACCTAAAACTTGTAGCGAAGACTGCTATTCTGTTGTTCTCTCAATTCTGCCATACTCTTTCAATAACCACAGCTAACCGCTAATAACTAATTTGATATATTGCACGGCTAATACATGGCTAAGAAAGATATGGCTGATGATTGAAAGGTCTTTAGCTATCAGCCTGTAAGGTATGGATCAGAGACTTGATCCACTTGATCCACAGTAGTTCTCACTAGTTACAGTATTTAACTCATTGTATACAATCCATTTTTTAAGTTGCAGCTACTTGCAGATTCCCGTGGGACCGATGAATAGAAAGCCTTTGTTTCTAAATGCCTTGTGTATAGATAGTCATAAGCTGCTTTCACATATGGACGTACAACCGTCTATTCTCCGTCTATTCTACCGACGTGCCGTATATGTGAATGACATATCCTGACTGGACCTCCTGAAAAAATACTACCCCTGAGGTAGTATGTTCTCCGGTGGAAATGCTAATTACCTTATATGTGAATGAGCAGTAGGATGTCGGCATTTCACACCAGTTGAGTGGGCGTGTTGATGACGCTTCGGTCTACGTTTGCATGTCATTAAGTGGCACCCACACCCTAATCGATAATCAGCCTGTTGCCCTTTGTTCGCTGAATGGTTTAAAAAATATTTTTATTATTATGTTACACCTTTCCTGCTGTCGACTCCCAGACCGTAGTTGAGCAGCACAGGAGAGACGTTCCGTCCATGGTCGATGTTCTCTCGGGGGTAACGGCAGTGGGTCTGCTTATAGGTTTGAATATGGTCGGAATGAAGCGGCCACCGATTCTTGACAGGCTGGATACTTTATTCTTAGTTTCACTAACTTTACTGTACACGTTTGCACAGACACAACCAGACTCGTTCATTACTTCACTAAACTGACACACGCTACCGCTCGCTCTCCTCGCTCGTCCACTCACACACACACACTGCCATTCTCGCGCACACACATGCGCTACTCTCGTAACAATTATTATTGACAACAGTTAGCTGAACATTATAGGGTCCCGTCCTTCCACTCCCTGTTTTCTCAGTTAAACACAGAAATCAACTACATTTGTCCCAGTGTTGGGACAAATGTAGTTTTGTCCCAACACTGGGTACTTTTTTAGCTTAATGTGAAATTAAGCCAAAAAAGATGCTCTCTTCCTCTGGTAAAGCAGTCGTTCGCGACACCTTTCTTGTTCGTTGTTTCTTCTCTTCTACTCCTATTTATTTGTATATATACTCTTGTTTTTCTGTTTTCCCACTGTACTGCTGGTCACTTGAGAATTTCTCCTAAGGGGGATTAATAAAGGACTATCTTATCTTATCTCTCTACAAATGCGGAGAAAAGACGGAGGACATATGTGAAAAGGACTATAGAGTAAGGAGTTAGGAGACAGTGAACAGGGCTGTTGGCTCATGCCTAGGGTGAGCATTTTGCCAGATTTTACTTGGCTCTCTTTTTCTCCTTCATGTGTTCAATGACACACAGCTTGTAAACCCCGAACTGCCATGAACTCATGAACGTCTGAAGGTGTTGATAAACCATTACTGTCAAGGTCTAGAGTTCATGATGGTTATAAAGAGATATCTATATAGAAATCTATATTTAAGTGTCCAATGCAGTCTACGAAACTTAACGTTAAACTGCCTCCTTTGCCATCATTACAGTGACCCACTGTAATTAGACGGGAGAACTCATGCTGCCACTGGCAAGTTCCAATTTGAAAAAAAAAAAGAGTAATTTACGTCAAGTGATTGATCGACGGTTTTGGAGTTCTCCGATCACGCTATTTTTAGCCAATTTCGGCCGATCATGATTGGAGTCCGATCGATCGGAGCATCTCTATTAACTACTTGTAGTAACTGTTGGTTTACAATTGTACTAATTAACTGCCTGTTTACAATTCCCAAATCTGTGGTGTTCCGTAAGTTTCATATTCAACCCACACTGAGTCCAAAAAACTCCCTCAAGATCACTAGTTTTTTCTTATTAAGTACATTTGGTATGAATGATAATGTGTCATTCCATTTGATAATCTCATTTAACTTCAATTGGAGTGGATTTAAAATATAATTTTAAAAGTGTGATCAATCGTGAGGTAACTCACCAACACTATGCGACTAATCACGATTAAAACTTTTTATTGTTTCCCAGCCCTATTATAAATACATGAATTCAATATTTCCACTTTATCCATGGGCCTTCCACTAGAACAAAAATTACAATGATGAAGCCCCAAGCAAGACATGTTAAGTGTGTGTGTGTGTGTGTGTGTGCGTGTGTGCAGCAGGACTTTCCTAAGAAGCTGCCCATGTCTCAGTCCGTGCCTCAGATCTACACCCAGGTCAAGGAGTTCATCTACGCCAGCCTTAAGTTCTCTGAATCGCTGCATCGCAGGTAGGACACATGGTGTGTGTGTGTGTGTGTGTGACTACAGGGCACAGGTGCACACAGGTGCATAAGCAAGCAAACAGGAGCATGCACTCCATTGACTACTTGTGTTCATGGCTCTGTATTTATCATGATCGCGGTCTGTATCAATCATTCATCTTGATAGCAGTCGGCTCTACAAGCCAATGTTTACTTCTACTGCGGTACATGAATATAAGTCCTTTTGATAGCACGATGGTGTGCAGTTGTACCACAACAGTTTTGTTTTGGATGCAAACTTGAGCATACTCTTATATACTGTCTACTGTATATAAGGTTGAGGGTTAAATCGAAATGATTTTATTCGTCCGATTTTTCTCTCAGTATTTCTCTTCTTTATTTGTAATGTGACTGATGTAAAGGACCATCATTTGCTCCACCTTCTGGGGTCTTGCGGATGGTGGAAACGCAGACACAAGGGACTGGAGGAACCTTTAGTCCCTTGGACTGTAGTTCCTGGGACTAAAAGTTCTGGATCATTCTGGTGGAAACGTGGCTTAAGAAAAATCGGTCAGGGAAACCTGTGGCCATATACTTCTGCAAAGGCGTGCATGCAGGCATTATGCATATACACTCCCGCATATGCTGCACACATCCACATACATCACATGTGGTTACAACATTCTGTGGGCGCTCACTAACAGAAGAAGCAGATGTTAAACATCTGGGGGTGTGATGAGCCAGCATGTTTACTTTCACAGCCATATGCAAAGGTGTGCAAGAGAGAATTTAGCATGTAGCACGTCCAAAGAGTAAGTGGCTCCCTCAGGAAATAGACTGGAACTCCTCTCCGTTCCCTTCTCCATGGCCCCGTGTACAAAAGCCTTTTGACTCTCTGTGAGATGGCGACGCAAAGAGAGATTGGAGGATTGGACGGTTGCACAAGAGGTGTTTACGTTGATGACTTGCTTTCTATTTAAGCAATAGATCACGCGGCTATGGTATGTTCTCATTATACCACAGTTAAGGGGTGTTGTCCGTCCCAACGCGCAGCGGAGGGGCAGCGACCCCCTTAACTGTGGTATAATGATCACATTTCACTGACTGGAGTGATCTATTGCTTTTATAAAACGGTTACGTAAGTATGGCGAAATGAAAGTCATAGACACCCTCAATTTTGAAAAAGCGAAAAAGTCGGAAAAGCATTTTTTTTAATGAATACATAAAAGTAGTCCCTCCTGGCTGCCTGCAAAGTGTACGGCGGTTGCTATGCAACACACTGTAGCGTCCTTCAGAGAGAAGGCTAGGCTAGAGATGGTAGCTTGGTTCGCCGGCAATTTAGCCTACTATCGAGTTCACTCACCGTGTGCCTATTGCTTTACAACATTTCAACTCTCTCCAGCAATCAACATATTTTTAGGCTTCAGTGAACTATGCTATTGCTTTTATATATAAATAAACAACAGTTCAAGTTAGGCGCGGAGTGATACTGAACTCTGTAAACTGAACGGGCGTCATAGCTGTGTGTATATTCTCAATATACAACAGTTGGGAACCAATCAGATCGTTTGATTTAAGCCACCCGTTTTATAAACGTTTACAACCGGCCGGGGAGGGTATCACGTACACTCACACATAATCAGGTTTTAGTACAACACCGTCTTTACTTCACCTGGTTTAGACGTATGGGAGGCTGATACACATTGGTATTCAATCTTTCTCCTCCCGTTCAGCTCTACAGAGATTGATGACATGTTACGGAAGTCAACCAATCTGTTGCTGACCAGAACACTCAGTGGCTGTTTGCAGAACCTCATTAAGAAACCGCACATCGGACTGACTGAGGTAGGACACCACCTCGGCTCCTTCTTATACCAAACACTGGTTTGACCTCGCTGTCCTTTGGTTAGCATCCATCCTTACTCCTTCTTTTAATATGTATTCATTTGTTTATTTATTCTTAATTTTGTGAAAAATGCAGGAAACATGACACATTTAAAACATGAGGCAGATCAGTGCTCGATCTAGTGCTTCTAGCCAAGATCAAGATGGTGGAGATTCTCCATGTGGAGAACAGGAAACAATAGGAATGATCCATCGTCAGAGCAACACCTTCTGTCCTCCTAGACCTCTTACCATGGGAATGGATCCCAAATTCCATATTAATTCATGTCCTACGAGTCATAAAATAACATATGTGGAGTTAATGTAGATTAATATCAGTCTCTAATTGATTCTCTAGTGTCCAGATAAGGCCATTAATTACCTAGATGGCTTCCTGCTAGAGGAACCCATCAATGATATATGACCAGACTGTAATATATCATTGTAAAATAACAAACCGCTTTATTGAGACGTCGCTGTCTCTGGATGGTTGGTCACTATGTGATGCATAGAAGACCTTGAATGTGTATCCTCACCTCCTCCGGTCCACCATGTCCCAGCTGGTCCAGATCATCATCAACACCACCCACCTGGAGCAAGCCTGCAGGTACCTGGAGGACTTCATCACCAACATCACCACCGTGTCCCCAGAGGCCGTGCACACCACCCGGCTCTACGGCCTGTCCACCTTCAAGGTACCGCAACCCCCCCAACACACTGAGGGAGACGAAGCCAGCGGGCTGACCACACCTGCTAGGGGCCGGCCCACCTCGATTGTTCCTGCAGCCCCCCCCCCCGATGATGAACCCACCATGAATACGGGTTGATCTCCTGCGTGTGTCTGTGCTGGTGGCCCGTGTAGGACTGTGGGTCTGAGTCTCTGTGTGTGTGTGTGTGTGTGTGTGTGTGTGTGTGTGTGTGTGTGTGTGTGTGTGTGTGTGTGTGTGTGTGTGTGTGTGTGTGTGTGTGTGTGTGTGTGTGTGTGTGTGTGTGTGTGCGCGCGTGCAGGACGCGCGCCATGCAGCCGAGGGGGAGATCTACACCAAGCTGAACCAGAAGATCGACGAGTTCATCCAGCTGGCGGACTACGAGTGGTGCATGGCGGAGTCAGACGGCCGCGCCTCGGGCTACCTCATGGACCTCATCAACTTCCTGCGCTCCACCTTCCAGGTGTTCACCCACTTGCCGGTAGGTCCTCACCGCTCCTCGCGTGGACCGCGTGTTCCAAGGAACGCGTGATTCGGCGCCGTAGCCCACTGTGCTGCTTACTGGAGATGGTTCTACTGACCGTGGCGGTTCCCAAACTGGAATCACGGGGCAGAACTTGGTTTGGTTTAACGGCTGCAGACAAGAAGGATTGAGGAACTTGTTTCAGATATTTAGCCACTTTTAAATCGTCTCCACTTAATGATGCATTTATCTTTGGAAACGATATGAACACTATTATTCTCCAGTTGTTGCTCATAACAACTCGCTTATAACTTATGTGTCTTATGTGGTTGATAAAAGATAAATAGCTCTATAGATATAGGTGGTTATGGTCATTTTGTATTCCTATTCTAATCAACAGTTTAATAATTGTGTTAATTGCAATACGTTTCAATTGTAGATGCCATTTAAGGGTAGATGATAATGTTATTTTAAGGGTTGATAATAATAATCTAGACCTCCTGAACCACAAAGCAAACTGCCACAGAGGTTCTGAACAAGTCCATGAAAAGTACACAAAGCATTGATGAAGCACTAAGAGCAGGAGAGTAGTGGCTGGTACTCACCTAAAGCGTCTGGCCCAGCGGTGGTCAGTGTGTTGGAGGTGATCGGGACAGGCCTATCCAGCATGTCGTCAGAGATAGGGTTGGAGAGAAGAGCATGCTTAGGCCGAGCCAATCACCTCGACCCTGCTCCCAAAGAAAACGCATGCCATCTGTAATGTTTCCAGCTGCTCCTACCCCACCTTCTCCTGTTTTTATCCTTTGCTAAACACTAACCAAACCGTCCAATCAAAACGTAGCCACGTAAGCCACTCAAAGTGCCCACGTCATTTGGCACCATTTTGAACTGGTCATGAACATAACATGTTTATCACCGCCCCCCGCCGTGAAATTGTTTTTCTTTAAGATCTATACAAATGATTTTGTAACTCCATTAGTAACAAGCGCTGCTTTTACTTGATTTCTGTTCTGATTTCTCATTTGATTTACTAGACGATGGATTCCTAGCGATGCATGACAGACCTGAATATTACATCCTCTTGTCTATTTATTTCCACACTTGTTTCTTCTTCTCCTCCTCCTCCTCCCTCCCCCCCTTGGATCTTGTGTTGTGTTTGTATTGGTTGTGTGGGGGGTGTCCCTGTCCAGAGTAACAACAATGACCATGCGTCTATGTCGGTGAGTACCCTGCCTGGCCTCCTCCCCGCTGCTACTGCCTTCCTCAGACCCAGGGAGCATGCTTCTACCGCTCTAGTCCTCTAGACCGTCACCCTGACCCTCCGTCTCACTCCATCACTCAGGCCTCCGTCTCAGGGCGCTGTTCGGAGGGTAGGAGGGGGTGTCCGCTCCCGGACCGTTCAGGAGCAGATACACACTCCAAAAGCCACCTTGCGTTGTTGCTGTTGTTGTTTTTTTTACCAAACTTGTTCAGTAGCAGAATCCATAGACTCTAGAATACTTTAAGGACCCCAGTCCTACTAGGAGGTGATGTTTGATTAGCCATTAAGCCCTTTCACTATATACCCTCTAGTCACATGTGGAAGGGTCCACCCAGATGCATGATGGGTAGATCAGCATTGTCCAATCAGCTCAGCTCGCCGTGCTGACAGCACCCTGAGTCACAGAACATTTTTAGAGAGTGGATTCAGGGGATGGTACCAGGTAGCGATAGATAGGTGGGATGGACCCATGCTGCTACATTCATAAGGACTGTTGGTCCTTCACCTGTCCAGTTCATGAGTTACTGGCTGATGAGGTGAGGCTGTGTTCAGAGAGTGTTGTCTACTTAGGACAAGGTTTTTTTCTGTGTGGGTGATGAAAAGCACCCCTGTCTGGTTGAACACCTCCTAGTCATTGGAAACCACAATGCACTGTCCCCTGTTTTCTGGACTGAGATTGGTTACACCTCATGTCACAAATTTGAATGAATATAAATGAAAAGATATGCGTGTTGTGTGTGTATAAGCTATACACACAACTTTTTATATGTAGGCCTAGGGTACAGATGCGCGTGCCTAGGGTACAGATGCGCGCACCTATATAGTTGGAGAGTAGGCTATTGATATAAGAATTACGAAAGAGCGAGAAATTACAATTACTGATTAGAATAGAAACACACGCACACGCGCGATCGGATGGATCCGACCGGGATTTCCGTTGCCGTTGCAATGGGTTTCCTCTATTAGCGACTTTTACAATACAAACTAATTATATAAAACGAAACCCCAGCCTCTATTTTGCATGTATAGGCCTACATTTTAAATATTAAAAATGTTCCTATATAGCCTATTATTATAGCTTACATACTGATATTTTAAAACATGGGAATGCAAAATGCATCCTGGGATATTTAACGGTCCCAAGTCCACACAAGTCACCTCCGATGCATCCTCGATGGAACGGCCAGTTTAAGAACGCATCGAGAACACTTCTGGGTTTTTCGTCTGTACTTGACTTGATGCGTACGTGAATTGGAACAGTACTTGGACTACGACTGATGACATTTCACGAGAATGCAAGTACAGACAAGAACGCAAATTGAGAAACTCCCCATGTTTCCTTTCGCTGGGTTTGTTGACAGGATTCTATTAAGATGTACTCAAACAACTCTACACCTGGTTCTGTGCCTAGTGAATCATCATATCTGTGTTAACACTCATCTCATCAGATTCACCACCTGTCCACCTTTTACCTCCACACACCTTTAAAAATATGAATTACCCACAAAGTTTGGGTTGTAATATATTGCCTTCCATATCATGCCTGGATTTGACCGTTTCTGCACGTCTTGGTCTCAATGTTGTCAGTGGTGGTCTCTGTCTGTGGTTTTGTTGCAAGTCCAACTTAACATGAGTACTACTACTGCATACCACTCACCTCACATCCTCACACGATTATCTACCTGAAATGAGCTCCACGCTGAGGCCACTGCAGCATGCTCTGGAGGGGATGGGCCTTGGGTCAAGCCTGGAAGTCTGAACGTGTGTGTGTGTGTGTAGCGCAGGAGGAGAGTGTAACACGCTCTATGCCCTGTAGTGGGATAGCTTCACGTGTTCCTCTGATGTGGACCGTCGAGGTGTCTGACGCACAGCAGCCCATCCTGAGATCGTCACCCTGTGACCCCCAGACCCTGGAAGGGGACATTTAACACTAAAACACACATTCACACTTCTGTGTTTGTGCAGGTTTTTGTATGACTTAGAATATCTAACGTCAATTTTTTCTGAAATACTAAACAGATTTGCTTGTTTCTGAGGTCAGTAGAAGGTAATGTCGCCTGATACCGTATGTTCTGTGAACAAAGCAACATTGAACTATTTCAACCGTTTGGTGATGGTTTCACGCCAGCATTGGGGGTACAAGTCTTTGGGTTGGCCAAGATGTGTGATAAGAAGTGACTTGTACTACGGAGCAGCTTATTTGTGGGAATTTAAAACATGCACCCCAATCTTACCACGCCTGCATCTTACAGATGTCGCTTTATTTAAAAAAATATATGGTATATTGCAACCCTTTGACTCATAAATTAATTTATGAGTGTAATTAAATGGATGGGGAATGCTTCAAGTGAAGTAGTAAGTGAAATTCATAATCTGATGGTTGCATTTAAGAAATTGCTGCTATCCGTGTTACCGCCGTGCTTAACCTGCCTTTCTCTAAACTCCCTGTTCCTTGTCCCTCTCCTCCCTGCTCCCTGCTGCTCCTCCCCCCCCCCAGGGGAAAGTGGCCCAGACCGCCTGCATGTCTGCCTGCAAGCACCTGTCCACCTCGCTGCTGCAGATGTTGATGGACAGCGAGCTGAAGCAGATCAGCATGGGGGCCGTCCAGCAGTTCAATCTGGACGTCATCCAGTGTGAACGTGAGTGTGGGTCTGCATGCGCTGTGATCTCCATGTCCACAGGGAGGCATGAGTCAACATAGTTTGGCTAGGACTTGAACAGGATAAGAGGATTCAGGTGAATCTAATGCTAAATACTGATTCAAATTGAAGGCAGTTACCAATGGAGATCAACATGAAGCGACTTCAACCAAATGAATGACCCAGAAGACCCCAGTTTAACACCTCTGTGTCTGCCGCCAGGATTCTCCCATTTGTTCCCTGTTGAAAAAGTTCTAAATATAAACAACTAATTTATTCTGATAGCATGTATATTTTGGTTTTAGGTCGACATACAAATATGAACCAAAATTCGCCCCAGATGAAAATCAGTTTCTCCGTTTTTTTTTTCTTTTTTGGCTAAAAAAATCCCATGATGCAAAAAAGGCTAGATTCAAATCAGAGTTTTTCTGGTCTCCGCCGAATAGTTGGTGAAGGTTGTACTCCCTACTGCCCCGACCTCAGGTGGCGTCCATTTGGTTCACGTCTCTCATTAGAACCAATGATGCGCACTCGCTTAAAACAGTATCCCAACGTGGGTATGTGTTGTAAACATGGGGATTACACCCCCTACTCTTCTGAGAACTCTTTTTTTTATTTTTAAGTTGCACTGCTCGAATTCAAACTGAAACAGGGATTAATTTACACTTTAGAGAAGACTGAACATCAACCGTTGTTCTCTCCGTTTTTCTATCTTACCCTCTGACTCACCGACATACACACACGCACACACACACACACACACACACATACACACACACACACACACAGGCCTGGTTTAAAGTGGTTCCATCTTATGTTTGACGTATTGCATGACACAACGTTGGCCAATGACTTCTGGGTGAACCTCTTCTGGTATGTGAAGAGCTGCTGTGACAGACAGACGGACCGACCCTCTCAAACTAATGTATCATCATGTTGGCCCAGACAAGGAAAACTCTGGGTGACTTCACTGTGGGGTTGTCAACAGCTACATTCTTCTTCAAGAAGAAATGATGCAGCGTGGTTTAGTGTTAAAAATAACTCAACGTTGCTCCGTTAGTGGCTGTCCAATATTTCTGAATAGAATTAAAGGTCTGTTTGGAATAAACATTGCAAATGATCAATTAGCTGCTGGTGATAGAACATCGAGTCCTTATCCTGATGACTGACGCTAGTGCAGGTGATCATCTCACCAGTCTGGGCCGGTTAGACAGATTTCACACAGGAAGAATGCGTGGTCGTGGTGACTGGTCCCAGTTACCATGGTATTTGGGTTCAATAGAAGATCTATTGATGTCATCAAGATATCAAGTTATCAGGAAGCCTGAGATTGGGGGCTTCTTTAAAGACAGAGAGATACTTCACTACCACTAATGTGCGTGTAATATTAGGCTGAATTATTCCTCCACACTCCAGATCAATAGTGGGCAGCATATCACCAGGCCCTTGGGTTGACCACCTCGATTGTTTTATACCCGGTCTGTACCACGTTTCAACAAACGGATAACTAACTTGGCAAACTTTTTAACACTGTCAGTAACGTTATAAATACAAATATACAAATAAATGGACATCTTAAACGACATAAAGTCAAAACAGTTATTTCTTCTGTTGTAAATTCTCCTAATTAATTATCGTACACGGTGCACTTTAACCATAATGTGACAGGACTAATACTGCAGTACCGTTTGAGCACCGTGGGACGAGTGGCTAGGCAGAGTAGAAAGCATGAGGGTGAATGGATCTAAATGCTATATAATGGGACTCTGTCTGTTTCAGATCTGTATGCATCATTGCTTGCTATAGTGAAATTAACACAAAACTAATACCCATTCTTACCATTCTATGTCCCTCAATTGCCTTTTTTTTGCCAACATAGCAATGCTATCATCTTAAGATTGTAGTAATAAACTATCCATATGTGACGTTGTTGAATGTAACTTAATTAATGGGAATCTTGGTGTTACCACCATCACACAATATATATATTTATTTTTATAGCGCTGGTTTTCTGGAAAAAGCCCATTCAAAGCCCTAATTCACTCTACTTTGCTTATGCTCACAAGTGCCCCTGGTGTTTGCTTCATATATCACTCCCTTTGGATTCTCCTTACCAGTCTCTGGTACGTGTATCCATCCTGTATACATAGCCTTCAGGACAATGTGGGGGAAGCCATAGATATATATATACTGACTAGATATCATAGATATATATACTGACTAGATATCATAGATATACATACTGACTAGATATCATAGATATATACACTGACTAGATATTGCATTCGGCTTCTAAGCATGCGTCAACAATGCCGCCATCTTGCCGCGGGGTAACCACCCACCTGAATGAATGAACGTTGATGGGACAAAGGACCTTTCACACTCTAAATCACTCTAAATAACTCTAAATCACTCTAAATCGTCATATTTTTAAGCAATCTTCAAGCGGGTTGGTTTCTGACATACGTCAGACGTGTGTTGATAAAAAATAATCTATAATTTTTTTAATTTTTATCATCATTACCACAAACACTAAAAACCAACCCGCTTGAAGATTGATTAAAAATAAGGCAATTTAGAATGATTTAGACTGGGAAATGACCTCTGTCCCATCAACGTTCATTCATTCAGGTGGGTGGTTCCCCCGCGGCAAGATGGCGGCGGCATTGACGCGTACGTTCCACTAAACAGCGCAGCTCAGACGATATCTAGGCAGTATATATATCTATGATATCCAGGCAGTATATATATCTATGATATCTAGGCAGTATATATATCTATGATATCCAGGCAGTTTATATATCTATGATATCTAGTCAGTATATATATCTATGATATCCAGGCAGTATATATATCTATGATATCTAGGCAGTATATATATATATGATATCTAGGCAGTATATATATCTATGCTATCTAGTCAGTATATATATATATCTATGATATCTAGGCAGTATATATATCTATGATATCTAGGCAGTATATATATATCTATGGGGGGAAGCGACCAGATGCACTGCTGGCTAACACTGCTAGCCAGCAGTTGTTAGCTTGTGGCTGTTGGCTTGTGGCAGGTTTTCAGTGAGGGCAAGCAGAGAACATGAAATGACATGGGGAAATGTTGAGCATTCCACTGCTGACTAGTTGGCAGTGTCCATTCTTATGAAGAGCCAATTTTCCATTGAACGGCATCTTAAGCAGAATGATGTCTCAATAGCAGGCGTGTTGTGGGTGAATGTCTGAACACCTCCTTGGTGATCCTCCCTGGAGCTCTCTGCAGGCAGGAGATACTGGTATGCGGGTGCACGTGTGTTCATGTGTAAGTGTGCTGGGTCAGCTGGAGTTCAATAGAGGGATGATTATCCCAAGGAAGCTTGGTGGGGTTGTTTTAGCGTTTTGTGAGTTGGAACTTTAAAACTGTTACAGCTTTGTACCTTAATATGTTGAAGCAGTAGAAACAGCATCAAATACATCATAGTATTTTTTTCCCTCATGTGCTTTATATTTAAGGCTAATCATAAAGAACAATTGATTTTCAGGAGAAACGTGCTCCAATTTCTTTTGGTGTTCTGAATAGAAAGTTTGCTGATATTGTACCATGGTGGTACCATGATATGGTACCAATTTCCAGATGGATAATGGTACCTGTAATATTTCTAAAATGTATATTACAATCGAACAGTTTTGGAATGGGAATTAAGTTTCAGAATAATCCCTCAGCACTGTGGGAGATTTATGTTAGTAGTAGCAGCAGTAGCAGTAGGATATTGTCTTCCATGCAAATTTAACGTTTAATAATAATAGATAGTTACAGCGTTTTTCTTGGTACTCAAAGACGCTTTACAAAAAGGAATACATACATACAGTACAGACACTCAACAACACTACAACAATAGACAACACATTAAGAGAGAGAGAGAGAGGGTGGAAGATGGCAGACGATGATTTGTCAGATGTTTTAGGTGGTCCTGAAGAGATGGGATTTAAGCTGACTTTTGAACTAAAGGAGTGTATCAGAGTTTGGGATGGCCAGAGGGAGGGGGTTCCAGAGGGTAGGGGTGGCGATGGCGAAGGCTCTGTCCCCCAGGGTGCGATACTTGGTCCTGGTGATGGGGGTGAGTAGGTTGGCGTCAGCGAGTGGGGGAGTGACGATGAAGGAGATCGGTTAGTAAAAGTGTTTGTTTTGTGTTTGTTTTGCAGTGTTTGCGAGCTCCGAGCCGGTCCCTGGTTTCCAAGGAGAAACTCTCCAACTGGCCTTTATTGACCTGAGACAGGTAATGGCTCCTTCTCATCTCTTATCAGCCATACTTTACCACATTTGGGTTGCTTTCAGACAACATGACACCACAATCTCTTCATCTGGGTCTCCTGAATGTCACTGACTGCAGTACGTTTGGTGGTGTCCCTTAAAGACGAGGTGTGTTCGGCTTCACTCAGGTAATAATATAAACCACTGCTTTGAATCACATTCCCAGAGAACATTTTGCTCTTTAAACCCCAACTTTTTAGGCCCTGTTCATCAAAGGGGCAATTTATGTTCTCTTACCATGTTCTCCCCATACTCGATTCCTTCAGAGAGAATTAGACCCTTCATTAAAGCTGGGGTCGGCTGTTTAAAGGAACCTCTCCTTCAGGCCTCCCTCTACAGCCCCTCCCCCAGAACACATGTCTAGCTCGCTAGCTTTAGCTCTTTAGGTCTGCTAGCCTTGTGGAAGACTCTGGTGATGTGCAACGAGTGCAAGGGCAGAGTGCCCACTGGTAGCCGGTTGCTAGGTTTTGGGCTTGTTACGTTCTGTGACAGCCACAGATACTCATCATGTCTCTGTTTTTGTCTCAGCATTTCATGTATGGAATGCCGTCGGAATATGCATAGAATCAACAAATATGACAACAAAAATGCTTCGAAAATATATTGCCTACCCCAGCTGTAAGAGAGCGTGAACTAGGCCTGACGATCAGTCCTGACTCTCCCCCTCTCGTTCAATATCTCTAAACCCTCACCCTATTCTCTAAACCCTCATCCTAGTCTCTAAACCCTCACCCTAGTCTCTAAACCCTCACCCTAGTCTCTAAACCCTCATCCTAGTCTCTAAACCCTAACCCTATTCTCTAAACCCTCACCCTAGTCTTTAAACCTGCAACCTAGTCTCTAAACCCTAACCCTATTCTCTAAACCCTCACCCTAGTCTCTAAACCCTAACCCTAGTCTCTAAACCCTCACCCTAGTCTTTAAACCCTCACCCTAGTCTCTAAACCCTCACCCTAGTCTCTAAACCCTTGCACTAGGCCTGTAGTTGCGTCCTGGCTCTCCCACTCTCGTTCAGATCCCAAAACCCTCAGTTGCACCTTTTCACCTTTCCCCTCTCCTTAACGTCTCCCTTCCCACTTGCCCTCAAGGACCTTTCAGAACGAATGGCTGCGGCTGCTATCTCCCCACTCACCTAATGTTACACACTCTTCTCCTTCTCTCCCCCGCTCCTTCTGAAACACACACACACACACACACACACACACACACACACACACACACACACACACACACAGTGTCCTGTTGGCTCAGTGGTAAATGGCTGCTGCGCTGGTATGTGAAGTGTTGATGGGGACTTATGAAGTTCTGTTGACCTGCTAAGCTGAGCCTGGGGTTTGGTTCTGTATCAACAAGTCCAGGTCACAGAGAGGTTGTTTCCCTCCAATACGCCCACAGATCTGCATGCACATCATCTTTAAACAAATGTCAGACCTTAGTGAAAAACACTAATGCAGAAACGTGGTCCCCCATGGTTATTTTGGTTAGTAGGTGTGCATTAATGTGCACATTAATGTGTCTGAACAAGATGGATCCCATGAAAGATAGAGCGTTGTTACAGTCCCACCGACACTGGATGTTTACAGGCTTCCTCTGGTGGGGCCGCAACATTCACCGGTTAATCTCGGCCTTGGGATAAATAAGGGGTCAGGAGGAATCAATAGGTGGAGGTTAGCCAGAGATCACCCTAATGTGGACCATACATACTCTATAGAGCTGAGGTTCCTTCACCTTTATCTGGCCATAAGTACTCTGTAGAGCTGAAGCTCCCAATTAGTTTGTTCACTGGGTTTACCAAATTAACCCTACTAAAGGAAGGGAGTTTGTTGTCCCTATCTAAACCCATAGACATAGGAATCGCATCCCCTTTTCTAATGGATGTTTAATATTCCTAAACTTGCTGTAGGGAAGATATGAGTTGTAAAGATAGAGACTTTGAAAACCAACAACCCAGAGCACAAAGCCTCCTCCCTTCATTTCTCCACCATTGAGTTGATAACAGCGTGTGTGATTTCTATTGACAAGTGCGATGGATTCCCGCACCCATAGGGGAAAGATGTTCTGATTGGTCAGACCTGAGCAGGGAGCGGTCTAAATCTAATTAGTCTCATCCAGAGGAGGGCATGCAGTCAATTCAAACAGACATTCTCACAAAGCATTCACTCACTGATGTCAGATGGATGCTATGGCAAATTACACTCAAATTATAGCTCCTCAATCTTCCCCACAAAGAGATAAATACTTGTTTAGGATACTTAGGATCACAGCGATGAAACAGATAACGAGGAACTGATTAAAACCAACTCCACCATCTTTTAAAAACTGGAAGTCAAATAGAAATCTAATTTTAGAAATGGAAAGAATAACGTACAGAATTAGAAATCAAGAAATCGAGCATTTGAAATGGTGGAATAAATGGTTTACATATATAGATTGTAATTAAATAACTATGAAGAAAATCATGAAGAGTTGGAAGAGTTTAACTTGTGTATATATTTTGTGTCTTTTGATGAGTTTATGTATACTGATGTATATATATGTTATGTAGATCTACGCATATGTATGTGGATGTACATATATATATTTATTATTTATTTTTATTATTATTTATTTAAATTGTTAGAAATAAGAATTAGATTATTACTCGATCTCTAATAGAATTATAAATCAAGAAATCGAGCATTTGAAACGGTGGAATAAATGGTTTACATATATAGATTGTAATTAAATAATTATGAAGAAAATCGTGAAGAATTGGAAGAGTTTAACTCATGTTTATAATTTATATGTCTTTTGATGCGTTTATGAGTTTAAGTGTACTGATGTATATGTATGTTATGTAGATCTACGCATATGTATATGGATGTACATATATACAGTATATTTATTTTTATTATAATTTATTTAAATTGTTTGCATAAAAAGAAAAAAAAATGTGTAGGATGTTGTAAATGTAAAAAAAAACACAGATTAACATATGACCCTACAATAAAGTATAAAAAAAAAAATCTTCCCCACATGTTCACGCCGCCGTTATGTAGAATGTGCCTTGGAGGAAGTGATCCACGAGGTGGAGGAGAGTGAACACATGTCTAACCCCTGGTTGGTTCATATATGAAACAGATCTGTTATTGCCTGTGTTTTGTGGCCATGTTCAGATCACATTCCCTTCTCTGTCTCTCTCGCTAACCCAGAATGTTTCCATGTGTGTTGGAGCCTCTCTGTTTGTTTTACTGTCTGTTGCAGCAGCGCTGGCCACTGCTTGTTTAGATCTACCGTCTCCCATCTTTTATCCAATCTGTCACTCGGCCCCTGACACAAAAGCAGTGAGCCTCTTTCATTGCGTGGAGATAACAGGACTCTGCTTGCCCTGGAAGTCTCCCCCAGATTACATTCTAGGGGTCTAGACTCTTATGCTCTCTACGTTGGGTCGCGTCTCGCGCTGACTTTTCTGTGTTGATGGAGGGGGATGGGTCCCAGCCCCCTGGGCTACGGGCTGCCTGGTGCCAGCTCTAAGTGGAAGACACGCCGCATTCTAGTCACACCTACCTGCTGCATGGGAGAAACACGGAAATTGATTGTGTGTGTCTGTGTGTGTGTGTGTTTGTGTATATATATGAGACAGCTCCTGGATCTGTTCATGGTGTGGGACTGGTCTACCTACCTGGCGGACTATGGGCAGCCCACCTCCAAGTACCTGAGGGTGAACCCCACCACGGCGCTGGCCCTACTGGAGAAGTGAGTCCCCCCCCCCCCCCGTCTGGCTGCTCACACCACCGTGACTCAATCAACACAGGCTGTCTCATGCCTGCTGCTTTCACCAGTCTTTCTAATATCAAGGATACTGATGCATTGCATGACATTTATATACGTCAATATATTGTAGGGTAACAGCACACGTCCAGTTTAAATCAGCCCGTTTAAATCAGCCCGTTGCTTAGAGAGGAACTCCACACAGAATCAGTTTGATCCTTTAAAGTGGCAATCTCCAAGTCGTCCAAAGATCTTCATGTAACTGATGTCTTCATGTAAATGATGACAGTGTGGACGACCCTGCTGGCCTGATGAAAGCCTTTACATGAGCGTTATCATGAAGGTCACTAAAGGGGTGTGGTGGAGGAGAGAGGGGCCGAGCCGGCCCCCAGGCCTGCTCTCCAACAGGCTTGTGTGTGTGTGTTTTTGCAAACAGGTTTTGCTTTGTCAAAGAGAATGAAACAGTGTTCTTCCGGATTGCCACTTTAATACATTAAATCAGCACCATAAACAAGGTCCGGTTCGGCCGAAAAGTGGCATTGAAACACACTGCAAAGACTACTGCTAACTACACAGTAGCGTGTATGTTCTGCACTACCGCGAGATGCAATAAGTCTCCTTAACATCGGGTGGTGCTCGTCCCCCCCCCCCCCCCCCACACACTGTGCTGATTCGCTGGTTGTGTGCACACAATCATTGTGTACAAACAATCAGAGGCTTCAATCCTCAGACGCCAACTCTCTCAGTCTTTGCATGTTGAATCGGACCAGACAGCGTCTGCACGATTCCAAAAGCTTCCAACACAGGAACACACGGAAAAGATTTGTTCCCGAACTCGTCATGGCCAACGGTTGGGCCGGTGTGTAGCAGCCTTAATACCCGAAAGGCAGACTCAAATGTTAAACCTGAGAACTGGCCCTTTTGATAAAAAACTAATTGTATGCAGCTAATTTCAACGTGTAGTTTGTCTTCTGGCTGTCCTGGCCACTGTTTCTTTCCCTCACTTGTCACTCTCCTTTCTCTTTCTCTGTGCTGCTATTGGCTGTCTCACAGAGTCTACAGGGGGTAGGGTGCTGCTCTTACTCTTACTGTCCACACCTTTCTAGATAGATCTGGTCCCTCAATACTGCTGGACCAATCAGACATACATCATGTATAAACGAGTCAAGACAGATCTTCATGTTTATGCTAGTCAATAAGACAGATACTACATGTATAAACTAGTCGATAAGACAGATACTACATGTATAAACTAGTCCATAAGACAGATCTTCATGTTCATGTCCATCAACATGTGCTTCTCTCTCCCCTTCAGGATGAAGGACACCAGTAAGAAGAACAATATCTTCTCCCAGTTCAGGAAGAACGACCGGGATAAGCAGAAGTTGATCGAGACGGTGGTGAAACAGCTCAGGAGCCTTGTCAATGGAATGTCACTGCACTCCTAGACACACACACACATCACACACACACACACACACACACACACACACACACACACACACACACACACACACACACACACACACACTTCTAAATATACTGAAGGGCATAGCATTCTCAACAAAGGTCTCAGTCATTGCAAACAATGGTTCAGATCTTTTTTATTTGACACATGGAAGCAATAGTGTTCAGCCCTGTTCAGACCAGCTACCTGGCTGGGGTCCAGAGGTTCTGGCATTGCATTGTGTCTCTTCATTCATCTTCAGTGACCACTTGTGTGCTTGGCTTTGAGCAAAGTCTAAACATTGGGTTGTCCTTCATGCTGGCTTCACCAAGCAGGTCGGGTAGAAAGGGCAACATGATGAATATGATAAATAGATTACTGAGCTCCAAATGACTGGAATGGTGATGGGTTTGTATGCAGGTGGTCAGGTGTGACCACAGCAGAACAAACAGCAGCCATGCTATAATATGAAACTAGTTCCACTTAGTTCCACTTAGAACTATTGACATATTAAAGTCCAACTCAACTTGGAACAAGGCATATCTGGGACGTAGGTGCTGATGACCACGGAAAGGATGGATTATTGGTCAACCAAACTTGTTCTTGCACTGTTTCTGAGCACTTCCAGTTCACCTGAGACACATTTCAATGCCAGACTAGCCAGAAGCAGAGCTCGGTGGCAGAGAGGCTTTTCACCTGAAGTACAAGCTGTTGTCCAGGGCGAGTGGGATTTTATTTATATTGAGACGCAACTCTCTATGCCTGTTAACTTATTCAATTTGTTCAGTTTGATATCTTTTAAACAGTGCTCCATCCATCCCCCACGTGTCCCCGGTCCACATCTGTTCTGTTGGTTACACTCCTCTGCTGTCACAGAGGTGTGACATGTTCGTTCTGTGATGGTCTCGTTCCTGTTCCGCCTCTGGCGGTCCGGTCCCATGCAGACCAGTACACACACACACACACACACAACACACAAAGAGGAATATCTAAACTATTACTATTGCACTCCGAACAAAAGCTGCAAACTAACCCATGAGTCGTGGCATGTCTGCATCACTCGCATACTGCCCCTTCAGTCAAACACGACTAGATATGAAGTGTCAATGATATACACGCATACGAAGAACGTATATTACCTACTGGTAAACAAACAGATCACCAGTCAAATGTTCTGAATGTATTTTAATGACTAGGATGAGGCTAAACGTGTTGGGCCCATGTTTCAGTGAAAGTGCCATGCTAAGGAAGGCTTGGTACAGCGGGCCCAGTCTACCTGGGTTAGGGGCCCAGTCTACCTGGGTTAGGGGGCCAGTCTACCTGGGTTAGGGGCCCAGTCTACCTGGGTTAGGGGGTCAGTCTACCTGGGTTAGGGGCCCAGTCTACCTGGGTTAGGGGCCCAGTCTACCTGGGTTAGGGGGTCAGTCTACCTGGGTTAGGGGGCCAGTCTACCTGGGTTAGGGGCCCAGTCTACCTGGGTTAGGGGCCCAGTCTACCTGGGTTAGGGGGTCAGTCTACCTGGGTTAGGGGCCCAGTCTACCTGGGTTAGGGGGCCAGTCTACCTGGGTTAGGGGCCCAGTCTACCTGGGTTAGGGGGTCAGTCTACCTGGGTTAGGGGGCCAGTCTACCTGGGTTAGGGGGCCAGTCTACCTGGGTTAGGGGCCCAGTCTACCTGGGTTAGGGGGTCAGTCTACCTGGGTTAGGGGGTCAGTCTACCTGGGTTAGGGGCCCAGTCTACCTGGGTTAGGGGGTCAGTCTACCTGGGTTAGGGGCCCAGTCTACCTGGGTTAGGGGGTCAGTCTACCTGGGTTAGGGGCCCAGTCTACCTGGGTTAGGGGCCCAGTCTACCTGGGTTAGGGGGTCAGTCTACCTGGGTTAGGGGCCCAGTCTACCTGGGTTAGGGGCCCAGTCTACCTGGGTTAGGGGCCCAGTCTACCTGGGTTAGGAGGTCAGTCTACCTGGGTTAGGGGGTGTTGCACCCTTAACTCTGCTGAAATCCATATTGAAACAAGACGCTTCCCAGTAGGAAGAGGAAAATGGCCAGATTATGTTTGATCATGATGGATGCTCATGATTCTGTATGCCATCTAAGTCATCACAGAAGCAGACATATTAGACCTGCCCCACTCTGTACTTTGGGTTATTGGTTGCTACCATGCATCGGTGTGCAGTGGATGAATGATGACGTCCCCAAAGACTGATGTTCACGTGGAACAGCAAGATGTGTACGCCAAAATACTTGGTGTATTTTCTTATTCTCTCTCTCTCTCTCTCTCTCTCTCTCTGCTCAGTAGTCTCTCTGGAGGCTTTGAGGCGCCTAAATTAGCATTTGATTATTTCATTTTCCTTTTTTTTGTGATACAAAGTGATATTTAAATTTAGTCTCTTTCAGCGTTATTTTTTATCAGATGAAAACTGGATGGAGAAGCAGCCGTCGGCCCTGGCTCTGTTCATATGACAGGTTAAAGCTCCTAGTACCAGACAGAGGGGTGGCCGTCGGCCCTGGCTCTGTTCATATGACAGGTTAAAGCTCCTAGTACCAGACAGAGGGGTGGCCGTCGGCCCTGGCTCTGTTCATATGACAGGTTAAAGCTCCTAGTACCAGACAGAGGGATGGCCGTTGCTAGGACAGGACAGGACAACAGGGGCTTGGCTCACGGTCCGCGGGAATAGCACGCATTCACATTCTCACAAGAAAAGGTGAATGATGAGGAATGAGGTGAGAGGATGAAGGATCCAGGATGAATAGGGACTCTCCCCTGGTGGGTTGCTCAGGGAAATATGAATGTGAACATCAAGCAAGCATTGAACATGTAGATGAAGGAATGGTTTTTGGCAGTGCAGAGGTCATTTTAAATGTTTTTATTTCCAGCATGTCACGCACATGGATATTGTTCTACAGATGCACATGTATAGATAAATGTGTGTATATATAATATATATATATATATGTATTACTGCTGTCAAACGACTAAAATATTTAATCGCGATTAATCGCATTAATGTAATGGATAACTCACAATTAATCACACATTTTTATCTATTCGAAATGTCCCTTGATTTCTTTATGTCCCATTCTTTTTTTCCTCATTTTAGTGCTCTTATCAACATGGAAAAGTGGATCAGCTTGCTTTGTGCAAATGTTTTTTTTATTGAAAACAACATTGGCATATACTGTAGTGTTCAATTTCACGCTAACATTCTCACTTGGAGCAGTCATTCACACTTAGAGCAAATAATCTCTATAATAATATATATTTTTTATAATATCAAAACGGAATTTCAATATCATTTATACTTTATTCAGAATCAGTTTAAGTTGAATACGGCTTTGTTTTCAGTTGGTCTCATTGATTTACGTTGACACTAGAGCGTGAGGACGGTCAGGCAGTGTTGCCAGATTGGGCGGTTTTTCCCGCAGAAAAGAGTGTCAATCTTGCGATAAAAAAATTTACACTGTTAAAATGGGTTTGCGTTAACGCCATTAATAATGTGTTTAACTGACAGCACTAATATGTATATAATATGTAAGGGATAATGTATAGAACGGCAGTCATTATCGGGAAATAAGCAAGACACCTCCACTTCGCGTCTGTGTCCGGTTCACCCTGTCGAGGCTTACTTCCCGATAATGATGACCGGTGACGTTCTATACATTATCACACTTCACACGGTGTGTCTTTTTACAATTTATTTGTTACCAGCATTCGTAGTGTTGATCAGCAAAGAAATAGTCCGCCAAAGACGTCGCTTAGCAACCGAATAAGCTGGGGTTGAGAAGTAACTGGACTACTTGCGGAGTGATAGAGCCACTTTCCTTGACAGCGGCCATTATATGCTTAGCAACGGTCATTATTGAAAAATAATTGACCGCCAGAAGTCGGGAAGGCCCATGCAAGTGACCGGAGCGTTCAAGATCAAGGTCAAGGTCAAGGTTGCTTTATTTATACTCGGGGGTAAATTTGATTTGCAGGTCAAGAAAAAGGCGTTCACACACAACAGCATACTCAATACAAAAACGCATAACAAAAAACAAGACAAAAATCACAAAGGTGCTCAGGACATCAGAATGTGCGAGAAAATTATGCACCACTAGTGGAGCTGCAACATTTTATTCATACGGATAATAGCTGCAGGAACATAGCTGTAGCGGTTTGTTCTGCTTTTGGTCCACAGCATTGAGAAGAGCCGTGTAATATAGATACTTCATGTCTGAGAAAGAGATTTAAATTCAACAATGGTGTGTCCCAGCCACAGCACAACTCCGGGAATTGCTTGTTTGTTCAACTTGTTCAAACCAGACAAACACAGAAGGCCTTCCTGATAGTCTGCGTCACGGTTCCACATTTCAACACTAAAAACACAACATTGTAACCCTACTTAAACCCCTCTACGTAAACCTCTAACACCCATAATCCTTTGCGCTAGCAAGTCACACCAGCACCCCCACTGGTCTGACTTACCAAATTACCTTCAAACAAAAAGCTGTTTTGTTAACTAATCATTTGAAATATGTTGTTCCCCTCAGGGAAACGTAAGCTTTAAGGTCTTCTCCTCTACATGTTCCCGCAGCACAGCAATAACTTATTGGTTAGATTGACCTGCAGGCTAGCAGGCTGCCGTGCTAGCAGGTGACCTTAGCACCTATGAATGATTCCCGATGGAAAACTACATGAAAAATGTAATTGTTATGTGATTGTTTTGTTATGTCACATAACATATGTCAACGTTTTATTGTTTGTTTTGATGTCTGTTCTTCAGCAGGCGTTTTGCACTGTTTTTTTAATTGAATTGTTTATTTTCTGTTGCCTTTCGAATAGCTTATAATCGCCATTGTATATACTGCATCATTCGTACATTATTTGCATTTGAAATTGAATCAATCCTCAGAGTGAATATGTTGTATAAAGTCCTGTTTGATTGGGAGTTGAGGCAGAGCGCGGAGTGGTGTGAGCCTGTGGTGCATGGTTCAGTGAAGCTGGAGCTAATACTGTTTGACATGAACATGTCCTGAAGAACTCATCTTGACCTGTTAACCAATTGTCATCCAAAATAAACATTTTATTGATGGGTTTTTTGTTGCTTTCTTATTTGATGAAATGTAAATAAAGAGGGCTCTTTGCCTAAATGGCAGCGATAGTTCTAATTTCAACCAGACACATTTAGATCAACATTCAGAGCTCTGTTTCTGTAAAGCTATGATGTAACGTCCAGCCTACAGACACATGCTTTATAAGGTCTGTCTGCTGACAGTTTGAGACGCTCAATATTAGACTGAAGGGGAGTGACCTCGAGCTGAACCCAGTGCCCCCCCTCCCGTGCGACCTCTTTGAGTTCTTGCCATGGGTCGTCTAAAAAAGGTGGATTCAACTGACGTACATCACCGACGTCCTGAAGCTGACTTCCAGTCGGACCTATCAGAAGCCGAGGCGTCCCGCTGCCTGTAAAGGATGGTCCTGGCTGTTCACAGATCCATGACGTCACTAATTAGACGGCATCTGCACTGGTTGTAACGCGCGCGTCGTAGGTGTGGCTTTTGGTTTTTATGGTTCAATAGTGTTCGAAGCATAAAAATCTAATTAGTCCATCATTTCGACATACCTCAACACAGATTTGACCGTGTCGATCCTACATGACAGACACGCATTACCCCTTATCTCTCTCTCTCTCTCTCTCTCTCTCTCTCTCTCTCTCTTTCCCTCTCTCTTTTTCCCTCTCTCTCTCTCTGTTATTTGACGGACAGTGAACTTGGCGAGACTGTGCGCACTGAGAGTTCACCAAGAAGTCAGAGTCCGCGTGTCCGCGGGTCACCAGCAGGTCAACGTGCACGGAAGGGGGGGGGGGGGTCACGCACGGACACGGACGCGCGCTCAGGCGGCAAAGGGCTTTTGTTGGCATTCGCTTTCGTGGATTAAAACGCTGACTGTGCACGCTGAAGAACGTGTCCGCCAGCCGCCCTGTCCTTCACGACCCCCCCGCATCTGTTCCAGGCCCCCGCAGGGTCGTAAAATACAATTTTTGTTTTATTTCACACACACACACACACACACACACACACACACACACACACACACACACACACAGGCGGCAAATCACAGGTGGCCATTTGGCTCGCATTGGCGTCAGGGAGCGTGGTACCTGCACTACAGCGCTGTAGGTACCACGCATGCGTACATGCTCCCTGACGTGTTGCTTTTGCATGTTGTGGAGCGTGTAGAGGAATCCCGCCAGACGCGGGGCTGTAAACACCACGCAATGATCCGCTACACTTGAACTTCCGCTCAACCCCCCCTCCCCCAACCCTGTCCTCTCACACCTTAACACCGGAATCCTGTTTCACACCGGAATCCTGTTTCACACGTGCACGCTGTTTCAATAAAGCAACTCGTGAGTGCAGCGCGTGTACGCCAGATGTACGGCCGTTCACGTGAAGTATGGACCAACAAGCCTCAGTGCGCATGTTGGCCTGAGCCTTAAAGCTGGG
>NC_140291.1:9560818-9570818 GCF_964030765.1 Micromesistius poutassou
TCTCTTTCACCCCCCCCCCCCCACACACACACACTCTCTCTCTCTCTCTCTCTCTCTCTCTCTCTCGCTCTCGCTCTCTCTCCTGACTCAGGAACAGAAAGATGTGTACTCCAAAATACTTTGTGTATTTTCTTATGCTTTTCCCTCTCTCTCTCTCTCTCTCTCTCTCTCTCTCTCTCTCTCTCTCTCTCTCTCTCTCTCTCCCTGACTCTATTTACCCCACCCTCTCTCCCACCATCTCGCTCTCTCTCCCTGGTGACCCAGGGCTGAACCCTACACTAGAGGAGATATCATTTTATAGCTGAAGTAGACGGTTGGCGTTGGGCGGGAGGTAGAGGACGGGTCCAAGGTCTAGATGAGGTCAGAGGACGGGTCTAATGTCTATAGGTCTAGATTAGGTCTAGATCAGGCCTCAGGTCCCGGTCTACACTGTCCAGCTAGAACTTAATAACTGTATTCTCAGAGCAGCGGGCCCACCATTGCATGCTGGTCGAACGGATTTAAAGTTAGACTGAATCTTTAAATCCTCCCAACGGCCCCGGAGCGGAGCTGGTGGGGAGGGGAGCGGTGCTGGCGGGGAGCGGTACTAGTTCCACCTGCCCCGGAGAGGTGCTGAGGGGGAGCGGTGCTGAGGGGGAGCGGTGCCGGGGGGGATCGGTACTTCAGATGTGGAGGCGCCGCGGCGTCGTCGCCGCTGCTCGTCCAGCGGCTCCCAAACCGCCGAAGACCAACAAAAGACCCTGGGGATGGGGTCCTATTGTCCGGGAGACTCATCACCTTTTCACAGTTCAATCCGCCGCGGACGGTCCGCGTGCAGCACCGGGAGGTGGAGGGGATTAAAGACGGCGGCCAAGCGAACAAATGGTGCGCGAGGAGAGGCGAGCGGCCAGAGTGGGGCGGGGGGGGGGGGGGGGGGGGGGGGGGGACGGGGGGGCGGGGCCAAGTCACACCCACAATTAAAGATGAACTTTGTGTGAACTAATTGATCTGCTGCGGCGGCGGTGAGGAGGTAGCCGGCTGCCGACGGCCCGCGGGGAGCCTATAAAGCCGCGCGCCGACCTCCTCCGCCCTCAGAAGCGAACCCGCGTCCTGGAGTCTGCAGCAGCCGAGAGCAGAACTAGAACTAGAACCATACGCAGCCAGTTGTTCCAGAAAGGATTCATTCACCTCAACATGGCTCTAAGCACGCTGCTGGCCACCGTGCTGTGCACCATCGTGCTTCCCGTGCTGCTGTTCCTGGTGGCCGTGAAGCTGTGGGAGGTGTACCTGATCCGGGGCCGGGACCCGAGCTGTCCCAAACCGCTGCCTCCCGGCTCCATGGGCTGCCCTTCCTCGGGGAGACCCTGCAGCTGCTGCTCCAGGTAAACACGGGCACATGTTTGCGGACTCCACTGTATTTCGACACTGCATTGCAACCGTTCATTTAAATGTTTCGATGCACTTATGCCGATCGGTCTCCAATGCATGCATGCACATTTTTTTATGACTGACTATTATTATAGCGATGTGATATTCCTCACGATATGACACTGAGTGCATTGCCATTTGAACACGCAGCCGTCTTTTGGTATTCGGGGGCTGACGTGTGGATGTTTCCATCTGTGCAGAGGAGGAAGTTCCTGCGGATGAAGCGGCAGAAGTACGGCTACATCTACCGCACGCACCTCTTCGGCAGCCCGACGGTGCGCGTCACCGGGGCGGACAACGTGCGGCAGATCCTGCTGGGGGAACACCGCTGGTGGCGGCGCAGTGGCCCGCCTCGGTGCGCACCATCCTTGGCTCCGACACGCTCTCCAACGTGCACGGCGCGCAGCACAAGTCCAAGAAGAAGGTAGGACCTACACCTGTGTGGTCCGGGGAGTGTTCACCTGTCCTGACGGGTCGTTTAGTGGACATTTTACTAACTGATAACTTAATATATCTATGCGATGGCCAATTGTACAATATAAACAAAACAACATGCAAGAATAGTCATTTAGGAATAATTGATCAAGCGATAACGCAGTTTGACCCTTTTATTCGAATTGAATAGAAACTAACGAGTGCGTGGACGTGTTGCAGGCCATAATGCGGGCCTTCTCCCGGGACGCCCTGGAGCAGTACGTGCCGGTGATCCAGGAGGAGGTGCGCGCCGCCGTGCGGGACTGGCTGCAGCGGGACCCGTGCGTGCTGGTCTACCCGAGATGAAGCGCCTCATGTTCCGCATCGCCATGCGCATCCTGCTCGGCTTCGACCCGGAGCAGATCCGCACGGACGAACAGCAGCTGGTCGAGGCCTTCGAGGAGATGATCAAGACCTGTTCTCGCTGCCCATCGACGTCCCGTTCAGCGGCCTATACCGGGTATGTGGATAAGGACAATAAGGACATGTATATGACACTGGACTCAAATCAATTAAATTGGTTATTTCACATTTACATTTGTTTTTTGGTAATGTAATTGTATTAATCGTATTTCTTATAATTCAGTATTTGGTAGGCCAAATAAATCTATGGTGTTAAAAGTTAGGATTAATGCGTTTCCTATACCACACATCGCTGTGGCCCACTGTTTAGAACAAGGCCATTTTTCCATTATGGTGTAAAATAAACCTTGTGTTATGCCGCAGGTGTCTCCCTGCACAGCCATCTGCTGCTCCTCTGAGAGTGTGTGTGCTAAGCTCTCCTCTCCCTCTGTGCTGCAGGGCTTGAAGGCCAGGAACTTCATTCACTCCAAGATCGAGGAGAACATCAGAAAGAAGCTGGATGAGGACTCTGAGGGGCTGGGCTGTAAACACAGAGACGCCCTACAGCAGCTCATCGACAGCAGCAAGAACAACGCCGAGCCCTTCAGCATGCAGGTAGGCCTACAGAGCACCAGGCCTACAGAGCACCAGGCCTACAGAGCACCAGGCCTACAGAGCACCGGGCCTACAGAGCCCTCCCTTTAGCACTAGGCCTACAGAGCACTAGGCCTACAGAGCCCTCCCTTTAGCACCAGGCCTACAGAGCACTAGGCCTACAGAGCACCGGGCCTACAGAGCCCTCCTTTAGCACTAGGCCTACAAAGCACCAGGCCTACAGAGCCCTCCCTTTAGCACCAGGCCTACAGAGCACCAGGCCTACAGAGCACTAGGCCTACAGAGCACCAGGCCTACAGAGCACTAGGCCTACAGAGCCCTGCCTTTAGCACCAGGTAGGCCGACTCACAACAAGAGACCTTGAATGCGCCGGGCGAGTCAGAGCAGGACTTATTAAACATGTGTTAATGTTGAGACAATATTGCTTAAATTTGACTACTTGTGGATTAAAAGTTTGTCTTAGGAGACATTTTAAAACAGTAAATGCCTTGAAGTGCTTGGTCTCACGTCGTGTCCCGCCGTCTCCTCCCAGGCCATCAAGGAGTCCGCCACGGAGCTCCTGTTCGGGGGCCACGAGACCACGGCCAGCACGGCCACCTCCCTGGTCATGTTCCTGGGCCTCCACGCCGAGGCGGTGGAGCGCCTGAGGCAGGAGCTGGCGGGCGTGCAGGAGGAGCGTGGCGTGGACCTGCAGAACCTCGACATGGAGGCCCTGGAGCAGCTCAAGTACACGGACTGCGTCATCAAGGAGACCCTCAGATCAACCCCCCCGTCCCCGGGGGTTCCGCGTGGCCCTCAAGACCTTTGAGCTCAACGTAAGTCCCAGACCCCCCCCCGGGGCCCCCCACGCAGGAGAACATTCCGTACATCCGTTTTTATCATCCAGATAGGATCTATACACTCATATATTATGCATGTATGTATGTTTGGATGAGATTAGGACAACTTTATTTATAGAATTAATATATATATATGAGATAAGACAAGGCAAATAGAAAGTCAGGTGATCTTTAAAAAGGTGAAGTAAATTAGCAGGTGCGATTAGTAGCAGTTCTTAGTTGTACTGTGATTATGAACAACCTCCTTCTGCTCACAGGGCTACCAGATTCCCAAGGGCTGGAACGTCATCTACAGCATCTGTGACACGCACGACGTGGCTGAGATCCCCAACAAGGAGGAGTTCCAGCCGGAGCGCTTCATGGCCAAGCCCTCAGGGGAGGCCGGCTCCTCTCCTCCTCCTCCTCCGCCCGCTTCCAGTACATCCCCTTCGGGGGGGGGTCCCGGATGTGCGTGGGGAAGGAGTTTGCCAAGGTGCTGCTGAAGATCTTCCTGGTGGAAGTGGTGACTCAGTGCAATTGGACCCTTCTTAACGGACCGCCCACCATGAAGACCGCCCCTACAGTCTACCCCGTAGACCACCTCCCCACCAAGTTCTCTCCCTACGTCCCAAACTAGTCCTCCTACTACACAGAGAGCCACCTTGTACATATGTTTTCATACTAAGAGATTTAACAGTGGGAAAGAGTATATAGAGTTTGTTTTTCTAAAATGTTGAGCCACAAAGTCTGTAATTACACTTTTAATACTGACTGCATTGCTGCTTGTTTTTGGCCTATTGTACAGATGAAAGGTTGTAGATGAAATGTATATAACTATATTTTTGTGTGTGTGTGTGTGTGTGTGTGTGTGTGTGTGTGTGTGTGTGTGTGTGTGTGTGTGTGTGTGGACAGAAGGCACTATACACTGACGTGAAACACTTTGAAATGAGTTGTAACCAGCCTTGGTTGTAACTCTGGCTCGGATGTACATTTGTATGTAGAAACAGTTTATATAGCGTTTTTTTGTATCACCCCTCAACCTATTTAAATGATATATGTTTTACTGTTTGGACTTATTTAATAAAAGTTTTGTTGCTGAGAAACCATTCGTTTTGTCCATGAAACAAACACATGCAGACACAAACGCACAACAAAGCAGTAAATGAGCACCCCGCTACACAGTGTGTAGAGTGATAGTCTCCAGGTAGGGGAGAGGAACCGTCTTATATCCTGCCTCCTCAGACGGCTGAGGGGAAGATCCTCACTGAGGTAAAGACTAAACATCTGTAACTCAGCATGTTCAATCCATTTTCTCCTTCAATACCTTCAATATTTAGGCCCTTCTTTTCTAAAAAAAAACACAAACTTCACTTTGGCTCTGGTAATAGCTAATGATAATGTTGAATTATCATTAGCTAGCTAGAAACATTTTTATACTTATTGTCTTTTAATGTATTAATTATTTTTTTCATGGTTATTAAAGTACCAAAAAGTAATCTAGACCACCGAGGTGAATGTGGAATTGAGACAATGTTTAGTCTTCACAACGGGGATTTACTGGGATTGGAGATGCATTATGCGTGATTGATGATCTAAATGTCAATTATTGTTGTATGAAATCACACTTCACCAATTCTTAGAATTGTGTATTTGATGTCCATATTCAGGCGTGTTTGAGTGTCAGAGTGTTTGAACGGTCTGACTGAATATTCAGAGCGGCCTCCTTCCTCCACCACGGCCCGCTGGCTCTGCCTGCCTGTCTGCTCACAGGCTGCTGGTCTTCCTGGAGCCCTGCTGATTTAAACCCTTCCTCCAGGCTCGCCCAAGTTCCCAGGCTACTCACTAATATGGCATTCGCAAAATGTTGAAGTGATGCGCTTATTGTCGGTCCCCCTGGACGAGGGTGTGGGGGCAGAGCAAGGTTGGAATAGTAAATTGTTGCTGACACCTTTATGCGCGGCCCTCCTATCCGGGCTCCCCAGCCCTCGGACCATGTTCCCTGAACCTCTCTGAACTCGGCCTCCTCTCTGCGCTGTAAAGAGCGGAACTTCCCTCCATTGTCGCCCCCTCGCCTCGTTGTGCCGCCAGGGGCCGTTCTGGAGGAGGCTGGCCGACATTACAGTGAATTTACAACACAGCGCTGAAAAGAAGTCTGAAATCTGCGTGTTTCATTACCCTCAGCGGCCTGAACGCGGTCCCGGTGTAAATCAGGGTAATAGCCCTGATGGGCCGAGCGCCTGGCTGCCGGGACCGGAATGTGAGAGGAGGGAGGGGGGGAGATAAGAGGGGACTTGATTTACCGTTATTTACTACGTTATTATCGGTATATTATCAACCTGTTCTCAGAGAGGAGGTCTCTTTCTGTTCAGAAAAAGAGGAAAGTGTTTTATAAACATGGAATAAACTACACTTGGGAGTGTTCCTAGTGTGTCTAGCAGGGTAGGGCTTTGTAGGAGGGGAAGAGGAGTAGGACACATCTTCAGTGTCTTCATGGTTGTTGGGACTTGATGTGGGACTTGATGTCCTCGTATTTAGCTATGGCATGGTGCAACACTTTAGACTGCCACTCTCTCTCTCCTAGGCTCATCTCCTAGGCTGGTCTCCTAGGCTCCTCTCCTCCTGCTCCCTCAAGCAGCCCTCTCTCCTAGGCTCATCTCCTAGGCTTGTCTCCTAGGCTTGTCTCCTAGGATCGTCTCCTAGGCTCCTCTCCTCCTGCTCCCTCATGCAGCCCTCTCTCCTAGGCTCATCTCCTAGGCTGGTCTCCTAGGCTGGTCTCCTAGCGCTCCCTCCTGCAGCTCTCTCCTAGTCCCCTCCAGTGAAGGGCCGGTGAAGACCTATGTCTCTCTGTGACAGCCCCATCTCTGCTTGATCATATAAGCACCCCGTTTTACCATTTAGGGCTAAAACCCATTAGTGTTTCTCCGCTGTAATGCGCTCTGCGTAGCAGGTCAGGCCCTGGCTAATGTCTGGTTCAGGGCCCCAGCGTCTGCAGAGACCTGTAATCCTATCACAGTCTAATCAACGGCTTGAACACATCGTTTAGCCAACAGTCGGCCCAGATAGTGGACTACGCTATCTGTCTGTGGACCGGATGCCTTTGAGATCTGTGTGTGTGTGTGTGTGTGTGTGTGTGTGTGTGTGTGTGTGTGTGTGTGTGTGTGTGTGTGTGTGTGTGCGCGGGGTGGGGGAGTCATCAAGAGAGGCCTGCTAGATCGTTGGCGAGTCAATGGCCGCATTAATCCCTGAAACTGCATCCTGCAGGATAATGTCACAGGCTCCTCAGACCCCCCCCCACCTCTCTGCAGAAGATATGCGTGGCCCCGTAGGACGAGCTCACAGAGCCGTTAGCGGGGAGCCACCGAGGGGCCCGCTGAGGGGCCCACTGAGAGGCCGCTGTGACTGCTCTTCATTTGAAAGGAGCGCATGCTGACAAGTTCAGCGGGTCAGGCAGAGTTCAGCCCAGAGCACACAGCTCACACTCAATTAGCACGTCTTTATCAGCGCATCACCTGGGACCCCCCTGGCCCCCCCGCGGTGGGAGCGGGGGCTAAGAAATGGCTCTGCATACAGTTTCAATATGCAAAGATCCTCTCTTCAGATAGCCGCTAATTATCTTCCACAGGGTGTTCTCTCACCGCCCGAAAGCCGCGAGCAAAGAAAGTTCTCTGTTGACACCGATGAACACCGTGACAGGGAGGGAGTGAGAGCGAGGAAGGCCGAACCGGATCAAACATCTCACAAGGACGACATGAGATGAAGGTAGGGCAGAATTTGCTTCTCATTTGCATATCACTTTTACAGGTGGTCTGACAACAAAGAAGGCGGTGAATGAGGCGTCGGCCTGTTCGCTGGTGATCTGGGAGTCCTGTTCTACCTCTGACCTCTGACCTCTGATGGAGTTCAGAGCCGGGGGGGCCGAGTTACGCAGTGACTCCCTGGTTCCTTATCTTCTACCCGCAAGAGAAGACGATTCTCCAGCCCACAAGGTGTTCATTTGTAACTTTTGCAGACGCTTTATTTGTTCACTTGTCCTGAACAGGTTTCTGTTCAGCCAATCACACGCTTACCTATCCCTGCAGATTCATGGGTAAAACCCATCTGAAGTGAAAGGGAGTGAAACGACCCGTTTACCCAGTGATCAGAGGTGATATGGATGTAAAGTGTGATTTGGGTGCTAGCTCTATGGAGACACATCACCCACCTGGATGAAGCCTTAACGAGAGTCATTACAGTTTTCTACCTCCCAACAAACATTTAAAACATACATGCATGCATGTTTTCTGCTACCGAATATGCAACTAGAGCTCCACCTCCAAAACAATTTCAGTTCCTTTAAATATTGTTAGAAAATCTGCACAATGTTAATTTTATCTCCATCACATAATTTGAGATATAACGAAATATAACAAGATCACTTTTTTAATACACAGGGTTGTGTGAACTGCAAACACAGACTCTGAATCGGACTGGAAGATAACATAGCAAGGATTAACAATACCAAGTAAACAGAGAATAGGGTTTCAAGAGTTAAGGAATGAGCAATAAGAGTTTTAAATAAAGAGCTGAACTCAATCCCAGTACCTTCTCTCTCTGTGGGATGGCTGAAACACTATCAAAAAGTGGACCCCCGAACTGTAGATACGAAAGATAAAGAGTTCAAGGATGTTTCAGGCGAGGCCCAGGCACCCATGCTTTCTGAGAGCCTTTAAAGAGGAACATGAACCCATGAACAGATCTGCTGAACAGTTTCAGGCGAGCAGTTGTTCCATTCAGCTCTCGTCTCAAGCTGTGGTCGGAGGGTGTTTTAGGATGGTTCCTAACTCAGTGAAATGACCCCCAAGTGTCTGAGTGGCAGCCATGATAAGTGCTGTGTGAATCCTCTTAACTCTGAGGAAAGGGGCTTCAATGTTTCCTTCCTTGTCTCCTTTAGCAAAGGGTACACTGGGCCATCCTTTAGGACAGGGGTGGGGAACCTTTTTGACATCAAGGGCCGTATCAATTTTTGTAACTTGTTTCGGGGGCCGCACTTTTTTTAGGCCTATAAAAATAACTCACTCACCACATTACTTGTATGCCCAATGTTTTCTCTCTCTAAATTTGGTCTGGTGAAAGCTGCTTGTTGGGCACCCAAACTTTGCTTAAGTGCGTTTATTTTGTCCTTGCATAACTGCCCCTGCAATTCACTTACCTAAAAAATATGCCTAGAACGGGAGTTTTTTTTTTTTTGGCATGACATTTGTTGCGTGTGTGTGAGAGTGTGAGATTGATGCTGAAAGCGTGAGTGTCACACCAGATGCGTGAGAGTTGGCAACCCTGCTTATGCTTCTATAACTATATTGTAGGCTAGGCTATATGCTTTGTTAACATTTTATTTAATTGCCCTTGCCTCCGCGGGCCGGATGAAATGCTTTGGCGGGCCGTACGTTCCCCACCCCTGCTTTAGGAAAAGAAAGGAGAAAATTCCGTCCCACCATTTCTTGCGGAAGGAACATTCAAAGTATCGTCCAGCCATATAGGGAGACCAACGAGCAACATGAGCGACCATAGCTAATCTGGATCAAGCACTCTCAATGTGTCAGCCATTCCATTATAGTTTCTGACGGGGAGCGTTGTTACATTTTTGTATTTAAATTCCAACCTTGGTAATGAAGTTCTTTTTTTCACGTGGTTGTCCAAGTTTATATCCAGCCTGCTTAAAACAACACGGTCAGAAGGCACGGCCAGAGTGTCTAACAGCCTTTTGTAGTCCATCTTATGAACATGGAGTTCACCACAGCAGACCCACGTCCAGAACACGCATAGTGGCGTAGCCTAGAGTAGGTACAGTCTCATAGTGACGTAGCCTAGAGTAGGTACAGTCTCATAGTGACGTAGCCTAGAGTAGGTACAGTCTCATAGTGATGTTCTCCTTCACATCTTCCCTTGACCTCATGACGTTCTCCATCGAGGTTGAGGAAAAGAGGTTAGGAAAGGACACAGGACATTATTCTTTTGACTGTTCGAGCACAGCCTCAGAATGTGTGGTGAAGGCTGGTTGATTGTGTCAGAGTCTGATCAGACTGACTCTAGCCAGGTGAGGCTGCTTAAACCAGCCATCATCCACTCCACAAACTCAATGACTCATGTTTTACTCATTATCTTGATGTCGTTGGAATTGTGTGTAATCTTTTGGTGTGAGTCATATTTAAGGACAATATCAATCTCGGTATTGAAACCATCGCAAACATCCATTAACAACATTATTTGTAATACATACCACACACGTTAACAATGACAATGGAGTCATTTGGAATCAATGTGCGTCAGTCAGAATGCAATACGTCGTCAATATTACAGTGAAGTAC
>NC_140291.1:9573318-9583318 GCF_964030765.1 Micromesistius poutassou
GTAACACTTAAGGGTACAACAATAAGGGTACAATGATTAAACATTAAGTAGCCTACCATTGGTTATGCAAGTAACCAACAGTTTATAAACAACTTATGGTCTAATAAAAACGGTAAAATAATTGTCTGAACATTATCTAATAGGGTTAAGGTTTTATGGGGTTAGAGTTAGAGTTACCGTTAACCCGATTAAATCATCTAGAAATGAATACCTTAGTTAACGTGAACAGCATTAGTAAATTATCCAATATTAATTAACAGTTAATTGACAGTTTATTAATATTGTATAATTTACTAATGCTGTTCACCCTAACTTCACTGTTTTTATAAGACCATAAGTTGTTTATAAACTTAGTTAGTTAGTTAGTTACTTGTTAGTTAATGCTTAATAATGCATAAACTAACGTTAATTATTGGCTTATTATTGTACCCTAATGTGCAATAATTAACCATTATATTATACCATTATAACAGTCCTTACCAAGATATTAGTAAGGACTGTTTTAGTGAAACCAGGAGAGATGGTTATGATGGTTCACACAGACCAGTACAGATGGCTTCTAGCCCCCAAACCCCCTCATCTCTCCTGGAGGAGACCCTCTCTGGTCCTGAGACCATGAGGCTCGCAGTCAGAGGGGGCTGTGTGAGGGGGGTAAGGTAAGGTAAGGTAAGGTAAGGGAGAGAGGGGACAGGAGGCTGTGTGAGAGGGGGGGTAAGGTAAGGGAGAGAGGGGACAGGAGATTGGATGTCAGGGAGGGGAGTTGAAGGTCACTGAAGGTCACCTTGCTGCACCCTCACCCACCCCGCTCCCTTCTGTTATTTTTACAAGGATTCCCGTCTTTCACAAGGATAGCATCAAACAACCAGCCAGTAAAGAAAAAGAGACTTAAAGTCACCAAACAACCAGCCAGTAAAGAAAAAGAGACTTAAAGTTATCAAACAACCAGCCGGTAAAGAGAAAGAGACTTAAAGTCACCAAACAACCAGACAGTAAAGAAAAAGAGACTTAAAGTCATCAAACAACCAGCCAGTAAAGAAAAAGAGACTTAAAGTCATCAAACAACCAGATAGTAAAGAGAAAGAGACTTAAAGTCACCAAACAACCAGCCAGTAAAGAGAAAGAGACTTAAAGTCACCAAACAACCAGACAGTAAAGACAATACAGACAATTCCATTTAAACTACACCATGCGTCAAACATGTTAATGAGCCCTGGGTCCTCTGATGTCGTCTGTCAACTGTGGACCCATGAAGACGCATGAGCACACACACACACACACACACACACACACACACGCACACACGCACACACGCACACACACGCACACACGCACACACACACACACACACACATACATATACACACAAAGAAAAATACTTCAATAACTGGCACATCTCTTGTTTTAATGGATGCACACACACACAAACACACAAACACACATACACATACATACAAAAACACACACACAAACACGCACACACACACACACACATGCACACAACACCTCTAAAGTGGGCTTCACCCAGACTCCGGAGGATGTAACGGCTGTGTGCCACATTTCAAAGCGCGCCGCTCCTTTGATGCGGAGACAGGCAGAGCTGCCCTATTGTCACCGGCCCCAATAACTGTTAACATCCCCTCACGGCCAGGAAGCCCGGCCCACCGGCCAGGGCACGGCCACAAGCACAGCAAATAAAACACCTTTTAAAATCCCAGGGTGACCCACGGCCACGGCCTGACCCCACCCAGGACCCCACAAGTATCGGCTTGCAAGAGTAACAGCCTTCACACGGGCCCCCGGCCTCGCAACGGGGTCACCGCCGGGCCCTCGGCGCAAGGAAAACAGTTGGAATAGCATGTGAGGTGGTCGGGGTGAGGTCAGGCCGGGTGGCGGGTCGCTGGGGTCCAGGGACCAGGGGGACGGAGGGGGGACCGCAGGGTCCAGTCCAAACACAGCAGGGGGGGCTTATTACAGCAGATTGAAATGAAAGGTTGAAGGGACGAGAGACAACAACTTCCACTTAGACTGATGTATATGTTTGTATATGTTTCGCTACACGTGTATCAATGCATATGGATGGTACATTTGACGTATATTTATGAATACTTATATGTGTCTCTATAGGTTTGTACATGTTTATGTACATGTTTATGTACATGTATATATACATGTATATGTTTATGTATATGTTTATGCATACGTTAATTGACATGTATATATATATATATATGTTTATGTGTATGTTTGTGTACATATATAAGTTTATGTATATGTTTATCTATATGTTTATGTATATGTTTATGTATATAATTCTTTAGTTACTCATCCAAGTTCGGTCTGCTCTACTAAATCAACCGTTGAAATGACTCGACTAGATGGTTTAAAGGCCACCATGTGAACTATGTCATTCCTCCATCTCCTGCTGCATCTCGTCTCATCCCCGTCTCTCCTTTGTGTTCCTCTAATCTGCTGATCAGCCAGGAGCCGCTGAGGCCCCCAATTATCACACACCCTGCCTCCACTCTGTCCTGAGTGTTCTCCTCCTCCCACTCCTCCTCCTCCTCCTCCTCCTCCTCCTCCTCCTCTCCCTCCTCCTCCCCCTCCTCCTCCTCTCCCTCCTCCTCCTCCTCCCCCTCCTCCTCACCTCCTACTCCCCTGTCCTCCACTCCGTCCTGAGTGTTCTCCTCCTCCTGCTCCTCCCACTCCTCCCACTCCTCCTCCCACTCCTCCTCCCTCTCCTCCTCCCCCTCCTCCTCCTCCTCTCCCTCCTCCTTTCCCTCCTCCTCCTCCTCCTCCTCCTCCTCCCTCTCCTCCTCCCTCTCCTCCTCCTCCTCCCTTTCCTACTCCCTCTCCTCCTCCTCCTCTCCCTCCTCCTCCCCCTCCTCCCCCTCCTCCTCATGTCCGTCCAGCAGAGCCGCTGGAGTCCAGGTTGAACCCATCTGCATGTGATCAAGTGGAAAGGTCAAACCTACTGGGAGGCATACTGGGAGGCCAAGCCAGGGGGGCCGGGTCCACCGCTCCCTCTCTCCTCAGGAACACATTCTGTCCTTGGTTAATAAGTTGAAAGTTTTAAGATTTTTACGATTTGATCAGATTCTTAAAAGATCAACACAACCTTTATATATATTCATATAATTCATTCAGATTAAAACAGAAGCTCTCCACCTCTCCAACTCAATTTCACTTCATTAGGCTGCTGGGAGAGAGAGGTTCAGGCTCCTGGGAGAGAGAGAGAGTGCGGGCTGCGTTCCAATGCGGTGCAGGGATGATGATGTAACATGTCAGAGATGGGTTCGGTGATAAATACCTCACATTCTTACAGGTGAGTAACCTTTATAATGGCCTCTTAGGCTGTGTTCTGTCTGTGTCCATTCCCTAAACACAGTGTATCCACGGGTCAGACCCATCAGGCCCTGGTGTAGACCTACGTTACTGCCCTGCTCCCAGGGGATCTCCCCCTGGCCTGCTGTCCAGGGCGCTGCCCATCCCTTTCCCGGATCTCAACTCGCGTCACGCAGAGCACAAGCTGTTATCCTCACTTGGTTTCTCTAATAACCCAAACTTCCACCACAGTTTGCGGTTGATGTTTTGTATTGATGTCAAAGGGAGTCTAGCGAGGGTCGTAGAGGAGCGGGGAGCGGGGAGCGCGGGACACCCTCCACCACGCAGGGAGGAGATTAGAGCGCTGAGGAGCAGCAGACCCAGGGGCTCACACACTGAGCTGAGCTGCTCTTCTTCACTCGTCCGACCGCTGCTCAGAACTGATGGAAGAGACACAGCCGACATAGTGTTTACACTGTTTAATGTCATGATGCCAACTTTATGGAGATGATTCAGTAGTTTTGCAGACACACACACACACACACACACACACACACACACAGACACAGACACACAGACACAGACACACACACACACACACACACACACACACAGACACACCTCCAGGCCTCAGGGGTGGGGCTTTCAACAGGAAACAGAGAACAATAGAGGCAGCTAGACGAGCTGACTCCTGGTTAATCACACCCCACTTAACACAGGTAGCACACGCACAACACACTCACACACACACACACACACTCACAAAGATACACACACAAACACACACATACATGTGCACACACACAGAAATGACACACATAGGATAGAAAGCCTTCAAGCATTGACTTGATATAATTCAACAACATGAAGAGCTACACCTCAACAGTGCATCAGAGACCCAGGGAAAGACCATGCAAACACAACGCATACACACACATGCACACATATAATAAACAAACATGCACACATGCACCAATACACACACACACCACACACATATATTAAACACACAACTTAACCCAGGTAGCAAATCCATCAACCATCCATAACCAACATAACATTCATCCATCCCTCAAGCCATCATCCATCCCTCCAGGTTGCAGGTGTGTGTGTGTCTGTGTGTGTGTCTGTGTGTGTGTGTGTGTGTGTGTGTGTGTGTGTGTGTGTGTGTGTGTGTGTGTGTGTGTGTGCGTGTGTCTGTGTCTGTGTGTGTGTGTGTGTGTGTGTGTGTGTGTGTGTTTCTAAGGGCCGTGGTCGTGTGGTGAATCAGCCAATAGATCAGAGGTGTCAGCGCTACGCTGAACTATTGCCCCTTAATGACCAATAAATACAATTTACTAAGACAGGGTCGATCTCCCCTACTTCTGTGTGTGTGTGTGTGTGTATGTGTGTGTGTGTGTGTGTGTGTTTGTGTGAGTGAGAGAGAGGGAGAGAGAGTGAGAAAGAGAGAGATAAAGAGAGAGAGAGAGAGAGAGAGAGAGAGATTACAAAGTCTACATCAGATATAAATGAATTAAATGGCAAAAGTAAGAAGCAATCACTATTGATTGAAATCACATTCAGCATTGTTTTTATTGTGTGTTTATTGTGTTATGTTTTAATGAATTGAACAAAGAGAGGACAATAGGTAACAACCTGAGTGTGTTGTGATTCATACGCTCCTTTCATATTTCATAGTCACAGGAATAACAGCAATGAGTCAGGCATTTTGGAGACTTCGGTACAACTTTATTAATCCCCGTAGGAGAAATTTGTTAAGGAATTTATTTAAGAACAAAAAAAAACCTCTCTTTTCATTTCTCTCTGTGTGTCTGTATCTCTTAGGTCGTTAATGTAAGTGTAAGGTACTCTCAGTCCCTTAATGTGAGTGTAAGGTACCCTCAGTGTGTCAGTCCCTTAATGTGAGTGTAAGGTACCCTCAGTTTGTCAGTCCCTTAATGTGAGTGTAAGGTACCCTCAGTGTGTCAGTCCCTTAATGTGAGTGTAAGGTACCCTCAGTGTGTCAGTCCCTTAATGTGAGTGTAATGGCACGTTTCCGCCGGCGGGTGTGGTTAGGCCCAGTACGATAAGGTCCGGTAGTGTAGGTGCGGTTTGTCCCAGCTCCGTTACGGCTCGTGTTTCCACCGCCGACAGTACCCTTATGGTAGGGCGGTTTAAGCCGGATGGCGATAGCCGCTGCAGCTACGTAAGCATCGTGACCTCATAGCAGCCCGACACAGTGTAGCCTGCTAATAAATTCAAGGAAAAAGAAGAACGCGACACATTAAACAAAGAGCAACAATGTAGGACGTCCAAAACAGGCAACATTTGGGCGACATTTTCTTCAATAAACAAAGCTTTCGCCATTGTCCAGAAATACCTCATGTGTTTGTTTGTTAATAGGCGAGTTTCAGATCAAGCATGCATTGCATTGCCTGGCATAACATAATGCATTCTGGGATAAAAACGTCAGAAATGCTGGTGATAACTTCCCTATGCGACGTGTCACGTGACTTTAAAAACTGGCGGGAACTCCAGGGTAACTCCCTCCGCTTTTCTGTGCATATGGTCTCAAATAAATATGGTAGCCATAAGACGCTCCCCTCAACATATCACAACATTGCCCTAGTTGGTTGGAATTACCACGTGAAACGTCCCACGTCAGAGGTGTGGACCCTCTCCCAAACTATGCTTGTTCGAACGACGAGAAGTGCACCTGTGTCCGGCTTGACGTGGGGGGAACTTGATGGTTTCTGACTTGTTCCGGCGGATGTTCTCAAGTCTCATGCATGCATGAGCTCAAATGCAGACGATCTGAAACACGCCTATTATCCCTGTCGCACGAAGTGACGATTCTGTCGACCAATCAACGGACGGCGTGTGTAACTCGAACTTGTTGGCACCCTTTCGGACCGCTTCATACCCCAACTGTGGAGTACTGATAGAGATAAGTATGCCTAATCGCGGCTAAGTCCGGACCCCGCCCCCTTTTGGCTGTGGAACACGAACCGTTCCACACCCATTCATACCTAACCGAACCACACCCACCGGTAGAAACGCATAAGGTACCCTCAGTCCCTTAACGTGAGTGTCAGGTACTCTCACTCCCTTAATGTGAGTGTAAGGTACTCTCACTCCCTTAATGTGAGTGTAAGGTACCCTCAGTGTCTCCTCCCACCTGCTACCACAGCGCCGCTGCACACAGGAAGTGATATGACCCCCTTTACACGTCTAGATGTGTGAACAGGGCTCTCACACCAGAGAGAGAGATGGAGAGGCAGACGTCAAGAGACCAGAGGGATGAGGATGGACTTCAGTCCTACCGGTGTGTACATACAGCACCTCACCTCCTTCGCAGAGAGAGTAATAAACAGGGTGTCCTAATGAAGGACGCTTTATGACTGTTGGGACAAACAGAGCCGTGGTTACAGCCCCTGTATGGGAGGGGGCTGGGGGCTAAAGGTAGACTAGGAGGACATGACTCCGCCACCGTGGGTTTTATAGAAGCTTCAAGGATGGGCACTTCATAAAGCCAGGCTCATAAAGGGCAGAGCGCTCCTGTTAATGCCTCACGTCTCCCTTTCATCTGCTGTCCCCTTCTTCACACCCCCAGTGAACTCCTCGTCCCCGCACCCTTCCTCTTCCTCCACAGCTGACGCACCTCCCTAGTCATCATGCTTGGACTTCATAGTTCAACCGGCTGCTCATTGGATTCCTGCTTGGAATTGTTTCTGACCAATTCAATTAAATAGGTTTTATTTTTGAGAAAAAAAAGCATTTATGTTATCCTATCCCCATGTCTCTCCCTCTCCCTCCCGCTCGCCCTCCCTCTCTTCCTCCCGCTCTCCCTGCGTGTGCGTGCGTGTGTGCGTTTTAAAACTAGTATCTAGGCATCAATTAGGCATTGTTAGTTCTTGTGGAAATGCATTTACATGTCTGTGAATGCGCGTGCGGGAATGCGTTTGTATGTGTGTGCGTGCGTGTGCGCATGTGTGTTCATGTGTGCGTCAGAGCATCAGGTAAACAGCAGGGCAGCACCTCTGAGTGACCCTCTTTTGAAGAGCGTCTCGTGCTCAACACACAACCCTGGTCCACATTCCTCTGTCTCTCTCTCTCTCCCCCCGCCTCTCTGTTTGAGTGTGTGTGTGTGTGTGTGTGTGTGTGTGTGTGTGTGTGTGTGTCTACTTTTGCATTCAGTTCTTGTTAAAGTTCTTACATCATGAAGGAGACTGTTACCAGGTTGGCCTTCCGGTGGTGGAAGGAAGGGAGGCAGTGAGACCGATGTTGGGAAAGGCAGTTACATGTGTTTATTCAATGTAACAAGATGTCCGTCAGGAGGCAAAAAAACCAAATGAATAAAAAAAAAACTCAACTAAACTTGAAAAGAACTTCAATAATCGCAACTTAAAGAAAACAACAGTCCTCCGCTTTGGCACTAACTTAGCCCTTGGCTGGTCCAGGAGCCAGGTGCTGCCACCAACTCACCTCAGACCCTTCTACCGCCCCGACGTGATTTGGACCTGAATATAACATACCCGGCCTGACCCATACCACCTTTAATTCAATTAAACCTACCAGTATCCATTTCGATTTACCTAACCCCACACCTAGTTACACACATATTACTCCAACCATGTTTGTCTAAAGACCATCCTTATACACCACTTTTCTGACCTCTTAAATATTCCCCAAGTCCCCCAAAACACCCCTCTCCTCCCACACACTTGATCTCGCCCGTATGACGTCACACCCACAACGCACAAATGTTCTTCCGGACGTTACGTCGCGTCCTCCCGCAGCCACCGGCACCCGGTAGCCCGCGCAACCGCAACATGAGTGTTTTAACCCCTTGTCTTTGTTTTTGCGAAGTTCGTACCGTGTCCCCTGGCCGGCTTCCTCATAATGTATTTTGTGTTTGTGTGTTGCAGGTGGCGTCATGGAAGCGTTGGAGTGTTATGTTTGTGTGTGCCAATAAAAGGGTGCTTTTGAATCGAGGTGTCAGTTCTGTTTGTATCCAATTTAACTGCCTGTGGTAACGGGCACCGTTACAGAGACAGACGATGGACCTCTATCAAGCAGAATGATTGTTGCACATCTGGCTAATGCAAGATACTGTTTGCATAGTGGTCACCCTTTACATATGTGAAAGGTGACCCTAGCTAGCATTTGGTTCATTCTGTTCATTTGTCTTGAGTGATGTATGCCGTTTAAGGATGCCTTTGGGATTGAATGCCTTGTATAATGTATTGGATATATAACATTTTTGTATATATATGTATAATCTATTCATATATATTTAAAAGTAAACAGATTCCATCATGAAATATAATGAATCAAATGAGTAAAAGCACATTATTAAGTTCCGTGGATAAACAGATATATGATAATTCATGATGAGTTGAACCGTGGTTTGATATTTGGAGGGGAGATAGATTTCAGAGATGGAGATCAGAGCTCTGAGGTTTAAACGAGGGCCATCTTAATCTAGAGAGGAGCGCTGGGGAGAAAGAGACTCAAGCCTGGCAGCCAAAAGCCTCCTCTTGGAGCAGGTTCAGGTCCAGAAGGTACTTGATGTACAGGAGGAGGTTCAGAAGGTACTTGATGTGTAAATGAGGAAGAGGTTCAGATGGTACTTGATGTACAGGAGGAGGGTCAGAAGGTACTCGATGTGTAAATGAGGAGGTTCAGACGGTTCTTTATGTACAGGAGGAGGTTCAGAAGGTACTTGGTGTACAGGAGGAGGTTCATAAGGTACTTGGTGTGTTCAGGAGGAGGTTCAGAAGGTACTTGATGTGTACATGAGGAGGTTCAGAAGGTACTTGGTGTGTTCAGGAGGAGGTTCAGAAGGTACTTGATGTGTTCAGGAGGAGGTTCAGAAGGTACTTGATGTGTACATGAGGAGGTTCAGATGGTACTTGGTGTGTTCAGGAGGAGGTTCAGAAGGTACTTGACTTACCTGTGAGTGACATGAGCTGCGTGTGGAGTCTGGATAAACAAGGTTTTGACAACAAATCACATTCTAATCCATAGCAGATCCTTGACTCCATCCCATATCCCGATAACAAGGTTTTCTAACTATACAGACATGTCATTATTTATTATTTATTACTCTTTAGTCGTTAGGTGTCTTGCTGGTGGATGTGGATTGAGGATCCTGGGGTTTGAACCTGGAACCTTGTAGTGGACGCCAGATCGTGTTTGTCTGCTGCATGAAAGATTCATGCAGGTTTTTAACAAATGTCAATCAATATGAATGATGAATATGAATGAATCGTGTATATATACTATACATGATTTGTATTATGATACGTGTGTGGATGATTCATTCATCCACACACGCTCCCACACACCTATTTTTCATAGTATTGTATCCATAATGACATAATGAATAATTATATTTCTTCCTTAAAACAACAAGAATATAATGTATCCTTATTTGAAAAAGGTCATGTAACATGTTGAACTTCAGAGGCTTCTATGCAGCTGCGGTCAAACCGAGTTCAGTTCCACTTTCTCCACCACAGACCACAACTGTTAATTAACGCCCCGCGGCCTCCCCTCCCCGTCTCTTCTCCGACCCTCCCCCACGGCCCACTGCTCTCCTGCCTCCACCCCTGGTTCTCCTCTCCTGGTTCACCTCCTCCTTCAGTCTACTCGCCGTAGCCTGACATGACACATAGGCCGCATCTCAATTCAGGGG
>NC_140291.1:9590818-9815818 GCF_964030765.1 Micromesistius poutassou
CAGGGCTGGACCCAGCGCTAGTTCTGTCTCACTGTGTTAATGTGGACCTCCATTTGGTTCATACTTTCCCCACATGTTAATTAAATTGGGGGCCTGCTGTGGAATCAGATTTGTGTCAATTTAATCCAAACAAAACTTTATAAATAGAAAACATTTGAGAGTAAACAAAAATAAAAAAAACAAAGCAAAGAGAAAATAATCTCAAAAGTAAAACTTTTGAATGCAAACTAATTATTTGTGTAATACTGTAAACTTGGTATTTTACATTTTTTATATGATGCTTTTTTGCTAAAATTGTCAGTGCAGTTTAGTCCTGGAAACTGAGCAATCACTCAAAAACTCATTAGCTAATGAGCGCACCACTGACAAAGCCCGCCCACGCTTGAGGTTTGCGTCGTAATGCAAACAAACAGCGAGGGGCGTCAACATGAGAGCGGCAGCGCCACCGCATGGAGGAAAGAGAGAGTCAGAGGGAAACAAAAGGACATCTTCACTTCACTTCAATGTAAAAGACCAAGTTCACACGATTACGCAAATAATTGGGTTGCAAGTTATCATTTTTACTTTTACAATTGTTTTGCTTCATTTCGTTTTATTCTCTCACAAATTTTGTTTGCTATTTAAGAAGTTTTGTTTGATTAAATGGACACAAATCTTATTCCATAGCCTGCCAGTTGCTCTTTAACTTGTTATACATACAGGGGACGTAAACAGACGTTACTTATTTTAAAGGCTGTCGCACGTGTTAGAGAGCTGCACAACCTGGGCTCCATTCCATAAAGGCTGTGTTCAGTAACTGGTTTGTTCTCACCACTGGTCCAGTAACTGGTTTGTTCTCACCACTGGTCCAGTAACTGGTTTGTTCTGGCCTCATGCTCGGTATTAAAAGTCAGTAAACGTTTTTGCTGGATGATTTGAAATACATTTTGATAACCAAATGTAAAGCATACTGTGATGGGGGGGATTAAGATAGACAAACATATTGCAACTCTCTCCGGGTCTCTGACCAGTGGCCATGCCCATTGGCTGCATGTCCAGCAGCAAGCTGCTGTGTTGGACCAGAACAGCACCAGACAGAGGGCTGTGTTGGACCAGAACAGCACCAGACAGAGGGCTGTGTTGGACCAGAACAGCACCAGACAGAGGGCTGTGTTGGACCAGAACAGCACCAGACAGAGGGCTGTGTTGGACCAGCAGGGCATCATACTGGATCATACCAGGGCTGTTGAGAGGATCATGGTATTAGACATCACAGTGGGGTTGATGCCGGCAGAGCATTGTGGGACCAAACAAAGTGGAGGGGTCTATCTGGTCTATCTTTACCAGGAGGGGTCTATCTGGTCTATCTTTACCAGGAGGGGTCTAGCTACACTACGATGCATACATCAGATGACTGTTTCACACTTATCTATGTTTTTGTATCTGTCCCTATTCAAATAAAACCTATCTATAGGAGGGGTATAGCTACAGTCTATCTTTACCAGGAGGGGTCTAGCTTTGTGGTCTATCTCGACCAGGAGGGGTCTAACTATGGACCGGTCCTGTGTCTGTAGATCCGGCCCTGGCTGTTCATGTAGCATTAGGTATTGAAACAACATGTAGGACTTGAGTTGTAACCCTTAGGTTGGATGCTTAGCTGTCATAGTTGTCCAAATCTGATGGTGGATTTAGAATCTAATTGAATGAAAGTAATGTATGGAAAAATGTCCAAATCCGGGTGACCCCTGGAAGTGAAAAGCTACCAGGTCAGTAGTGAGGTGCTGTGACGTCATGTGAACACGTCTCATTTCAGCCAGGGTCTTATTTGTTACCGTTAGTATAAAGTGTTCTTGATACCGTATGAAGATAGTCACACGTCAGTAGAGCTTCATATATAATACTTTCCAAGTTCATAACTTCCAAAGACGAATACATGACAGTTCAGTGCTGCCTGAGTCTGCAGCCTATATGAAGTTATTCCTAAAAGCAGTATCTGTGGTCACACTGACACCTTGTGTTGAACGGAGAGTACTGCATGTTAGGCTGATTTAATCATCCTAATTCCAACCCTGAAGGAGTTTGCTCAGGAGTAATGATACACCGAAAATCATAGCCCCTTCCTGTAGTCTAATGCTGTCTAAACCCGTTAAAGTCCAGTTGACTCTGAATAGTACAGACCAGTACATTAGGTCCAATGCAGCATCTTTACACCAGCTTTAGTGGGAGGGTGGCTGGCTATAGCACACACAACAAAGCAACTGTTTGATAAATCCATTTTTAATGGAAAATGTAAAACCCTTTTAGAACTTCAATCAATGTACAAAGCATGTAACACTTGCACTTTAAATTTGTAAATTGAAGCAAGCCATGTTTTTTAAAAAAATACCTTGGTGAATGTATATATGTATATATTTACAGATCATAGCTTTTCTTTTTTAAACCATTAAACTTCAAAAGTCTACCATAGTAAATTTTAAACAAAACAAGAAACAAGACAATTAATTTTTCTTAAATAAATTACATCTTTTTTGTAAATGTTGCAATTTTACAGTGAATACTTTGTCAATAAAATGCTGAAGTGTATAAGTAATTATTTTTTTTCTCTTTACATAATACAACTTTACACAGTCTTTACAATAGTTTGGCAGTTACATTTTTAAAAATTATTTTATGGCATGAGGACTGCAGAGCTTAGCAAAAATTCCCAAAGTTACAGGCATCAGCTGGTGTATATGTGCGTGTGTGCATGAATGTGTCTGTGCCTGACTTGGTTTTGTGTGCGTGTATGTGTGTGTATGTGTGTTTGTGTGTGTGTGTCCTCCATCACAGTAGAGCCGTATTACAAAAAAAAAATCATGTAGAAAAAAACCCAATAAAACTGTACATAATTACATTTACATGAATGTGTTTCTTATCTCAATAACATCCAGTAATCATAGAGCTATAAAATAAATAAATCTTCACAGAGGAAATGTTCATTATGAAAGAGACAACAAATTAACAAGGCTGAAATTAAAGAAAATACAACAGTTTACCCAAAAAACAACAGACACAAACAACCACACGCACAAACGTCATACATACATGTGCACACACACACACACACTTCTGTTTTCTTCAAGTTGTGAAAAAACAAACTTTTTCAGGATTTTTCATTCTCATTACAAATCACAGTTATTGTCCTGATTCTGCTGGCTGCTGCTGGTGATGCTGTGATGATAGACTCACAGCCGTGCCTACAGGGCTGTCGGCACACACACACACACACACACACACACACACACACACACACACACACACACACACACACACACACACACACACACACACACACACACACACACACACACACACACACACACACACACACACACACACACACACACACAGTCTCAGAGTAGAGGGGATGCCCTGAAGAGGACTGTGGTGCCGGGAAAGAGGAAGAGGGTCAGAGCGTCGTCGTGCCAACCGGACCTGGTCCTGCGAGTGCTGGGTTTGATCTCCTCTGTGGGCACCGCAGGGAGCCACGCAGGTGGCTGCCGTGCTGTCAGGACACATGAGAAGGTTGCGACTGGCCACCTCTCGCTCTTCATTGGATCCATCACAGCATGACGCGACCAAACCCCCCGCTGTGTGTCCTGACTCCAGCCCTGTCCGACCTGCCTGGCCTCGGGCCATTTGGCACTAGAGGTTTGGGATGAAGATGCTTCTGGATGATGGGGATGATGGGGATGAAGGGGATGAGGAGGTTGATGATGATGAGGATGGTGTCTGGTTTGTGTGAATGTTCCTCATGTATATATCTCCCAGCTCCCTGACATCACCACGGGGCCTGGGTCACCACGGGACCGGGCTTCCCCTGGTTCTATTCCGCTCTGAAGGGGGCGGGGGGGGGGGGGTGGGGGGGGGTCATGAATGGTCGTCATCCTCGTCCTCCTGCTCCTCCTCCTCCTCCTCTTCTCCCCTCCTCAGTGTGGCCAACGCCTGCTTCACACAGTGGTACAAGATGTTCTTCACCTGCGGAGGAGAGGGAGATGGAGCTCAACATTCAGAGATGCACTGTAAGGCTGCAGGGGTTTTCATGTGTGCAGAAGTAAGTCTGAAGACCGGACAAAGAATCCCACAACATGACATAACAAAAGGTCACTCTTCTCACGCTGGTTTATTGTGCTGAAGCCCAAGCTATTCGTTGAAGTAGAAGAGAGGGAAAGAGAGATGAAGACGCACAGAAACAGACACAAGATAGACAGAGTGGTGGAAACAGTTTCCCCGAAGGGGAATCGACTCGATGCCCATTCATACCGGTCCTCAAAAGAGGCAGCTGCCCCTCAGCAGAGCAGGGCAGCAGCAGCGGCCTCCTCTCACCTGCAGTTTGTCCTCATAGTTGACCTCCTCCTTGGCGGCCCTCAGCTCCTGGGTGAGGTGGAAGGAGTTGGCCACGTGCTCCGGGGACACAAAGTCGTTGATGACCTGAACACAGCTGTGGAGGTTCTGCACCTGTGGGGGGAGAACACGGCCGACAACTCAGTCCAACAGCTGCACTATCAAACAGTGTGGGACCCATCGTTAGAGGTCCTGGTGTCTCATTGTCTCATTATCAAACAGTGTGGGACCCATCGTTAGAGGTCCTGGTGTCTCATTGTCTCATTATGAAACAGTGTGGGACCCATCGTTAGAGGTCCTGGTGTCTCATTGTCTCATTATCTAACAGTGTGGGACCCATCGTTAGAGGTCCTGGTGTCTCATTGTCTCATTATGAAACATTGTGGGACCCATCGTTAGAGGTCCTGGTGTCTCATTGTCTCATTATCAAACATTGTGGGACCCATCGTTAGAGGTCCTGGTGTCTCATTGTCTCATTATCAAACAGTGTGGGACCCATCGTTAGAGGTCCTGGTGTCTCATTGTCTCAGATTCCTACAAGGCCATCACGGTTTTTCAAAACCATGATGAAAAAGGTGTGAATGGTTGTGTGGATCAAGATGTGTGTGTGTACCTGGTGCATGGCTCCCGCTGGAATCAGGACAGAGTCTCCCAGGAACTGCACCACGGTCCAGCCCTGCACCCCGTGCTCCTCCAACAGCTGCTGCCGCTGCTTCCTGCTCAGGTACCAGCCCTGTTCTCTGATTGGGTCCTGCTCAGTGGACATGTCCAATCCCTGCTCTTTACTCAGCTGGAGGGGCGGGACAGTCCATAGAAAGGGAGAGAGGAAATTAAATGGCTGTTAGGTTGTGAGGAGGAACAGTCCTACTCTGAACCGCACTAGAACACACCATTAGGTTGTGAGGAGGAACAGTCCTACTCTGAACCTCACTAGAACACACCATTAGGTTGTGAGGAGGAACAGTCCTACTCTGAACCGCACTAGAACACGTGAACTCATCGCTGGATGCCAGGTTAGACTAGATGGCTGAAAACAGGGGATAAAGGAAATGAAAGGCAGCTTTTGGACGTGCAGCTTGACGGGGGTTGATATTTAGGATGCACACGCTACATATTTAGTATACAGCATGTATATGACACACACTTCTAAAACATGATGTGTATTTCTTGAGTGACTACCTAACAGAGGGCAGAGTGTGTGCTGACCTTGTGGAGGAAGTCCCTGATGTGGTGCAGGTCCTTGTGGAGGTAGATGTGCCACAGAGCTCCTGGCGTCTCGCTGGAGTCCTTCAGCCTCTTCTTCACGCTCTCGTCCAGGTCCTCCTCCTCCAGCCTCTTCAGTACACCTAGCGCCACAAACACAGCAGGGGTCACCTAATGGGTCACCTACTGGTCAGGCCAGCTCCTCAGCGGCGCCCTGTCCCGTTCACCCAGCGCCGTCAGACGGCTCGCGTAAAGGTGGCTTCCCCCGCTCGCTGGCCGTTGATCGGAGGGTTCGTCCTTTAACTAGAGTTTGTTATTATGACTGCAGAACACTTGCTGACGCACACAGAGGAGGACACAACGACACAACCAAAAGTGAAGCTGCACAGATCCAGAAAGCAGAAGGAAACTTGACCTAGCATTTACTATATACACTGTATATATTTGGAGCATGCTGAAATGCACGATGCATTCAGTATGGCTCCGGGCATAATATCTCATATGACCCTCACTAACGATAAAGAGGAGATGGAGGATGAGACGAAGAGAAAGATGCAGAAACATATCACCATTCTATTGCATCGTGTGGGATCCCATTTCCTGGCCTAGTTGTGGAATTTAATTACCAAGCACAGGGAGGGAATGCAGAGAGAAAAACATAAGTGAGATCTTAGATCTTATTTAAATTGTTGTGCTTTGGCAATGTAAATACATGTTTTCTATGCCATGAAAGCCTTTGAATGTTGAATCTTCAGAGATAGGTCAGACACACACTTAAAGCTGGAAAACAAAGGCAGAAGAGAAAAGCACCAGACGCAGTGAGTCACTCTATTGTTGGTCCGCTGGGACTAGATGGACCTCTCTTCTAGTAACCCCTTCATTGGTGCCTCTTTGTGATCATGTGCTCATGATGATGGACACATGGATCGATGTGTGGACTGGATGGCCAACCATGGGGATGAGTGTCAATTAAAGGAGGCTGTTAGTAGACAACCATCTGGATAGCAGGGTGGTAGTGTGTGTGTGTGTATGTGTATGTATGTGTGTGTGTGTGTGTGTGTGTTTGTGTCTGGCTGTGCGCCTGGGAATGCTGGTGCTATTATAGCAGCAGACAGGGGGGAGAGGCAAGGAGGGAAGAGGGAGGCAAGAGAGAAGGCAGCGACAGGGACACTGAGGGAGGTCTGAGGAGAGGAGCTCAGCAGTATGCGTCCACAGAGCTCACCTTCTACCTCCTCCACCTGCTGATGAATGACCTACGATACCTTCAGTCGATGAATGGAAGGAACAACGCAAGAAGGGATCTCTCGAACCTCGTTGGTCGCTAAACTGGTGGTCCTTGGCCGTAGGCCTGTCACGATAACTAATTTAGCTGGGCGATAAATTGTCCCAGAAATTATTGCGATAAGTGATAATATTGCCGTTTTGAGACCATTTTCAACTAATATAATGATAATACATTGGACTTATGGCGCCTTTCAAAACACCCAAGGTCACCTTACAATAAAAGAAAATAGAAGTAAGAAAGAGTTTATTAGCTAAGAAAGATTCAAAATAAATAAGATAACAAGCAAACTAAATGCTAAGGGGGGGGGGTTAAAGTTTATAGACTGACTTGAAAAGGTGAGTTTTGAGAGTAGTTTTGAACTGTGAGATGGAGTCAATCGCACGAATGTGAGGGGGGAGTGAGTTCCAGAGTTTTGGTGCAGAATGGGAGAAGGCCCTTGCTCCCATTGTGCTGAGTCTGATGTTTGGTATTGCCAGTAGTCCTGCTGTTGATGACCGTAGTGAGCGTGAAGGTGTGTAGGTCTGTAGGAGTTCTGTGATATATGAGGGGGCGAGGTTGTGAAGGGCTTTGAATGTCATCAGAAGGACTTTGAAGTTGATCCGTTGCGATATGGGGAGCCGGTGCAGTTGAATCAGCAGGGGTGTGACATGTTCAGTGGACTTGGTACGGGTGATGATGCGTGCAGCTGAGTTTTGGAGAAGTTGGAGTCGGTGGATGAGTTTATTGGGGATTCCGAGCAGGATGGCGTTGCAGTAGTCGATGCGCGGTGGCACCGGGGTGTTGACAAGCACTTCAGTGGAGTGTTGTGAAAGTGCAGGACGCAATCTGCAGATGTTTCTGAGGTGGAAATAAGCCGTCCGGCAGACATGTGGTTGGAAAATGAAAGGGTACTGTCCAAAATGACTCCAAGGCTCTTTACCTGTTTGGAGACTTGTATGACATCCTCCCCAATGGAGAATGTTTGATTTTGAGAGTGTGGATGTAGTGCCAATAAGCAGAAGCTCTGTTTTGCTGCTGTTAAGTTTGAGATAATTGGTGGTCATCCATGTCGTGAATACAGGTGGTGAGGGTGTTTGGGGGGAGTGTTGCAGTGGGCTTGGTAGATATGTAGAGCTGTGTGTCATCTGCATATGAGTGGAAGTGGATGCCATGGTGTCTGAAGATGTTGCCTAGCGGAAGAAGGTAAATGATAAATAAAAGTGGCCCCAATACTGACCCCTGTGGAACTCCATGTTGGAGTACTGAGCTCTCTGACTAGTGGTCTTGTATTTGAACAAAATATGTCTGGTCTGTCAGGTAGCGTGCAAACCACTTGACTGTTGTCGACTAAACGCCCCAGTGATTGTGGACTGAAGATGGAGACGTCCCATGGTTATGCTTTAGATGCAGATGCATGTCTGTTGTATTGGCGCATTTAGTTTCTACCGTTTTACAACAAATGCGATATACCGGCTCACACAGGTTAAGTGGTTCACCACGGTCATTCTGTTTGAACCCGAAGTGCTCCCACACGGCAGCTGTCGCGTTCGGCTTTGAAACCAATTCCATCTTTGTTTTTCATTCCTCCAAATCTCAACTAGCGTTTTCTCTGGCTTGCTACTCCTCACGGGGCGCTCATGCTGCACTCCGGCAGAGAATGTCTAGGAAGACAGGCGGAAGACGGGCGTATAGACGGGCTCTGACTGTGTAACGCCAGGGCTCCGCCTCCCCACACAGAGACCATGCGGATGACCAGTGACTGACACGACTCGAGGGTTAACTCCTCATTACACCAAGGAAGCGAGAGGGGTCTGTCGAGACCGATGCCCCGGTGTGAAAACTCTTGTCATCCGGTCTCTTTGATAGAGAGAGACACGAGAAAAAAAAGAAAAAAAAAAGCTTATTTATCGCGGACAGCAAAATTATCGTCTCATTTTAATTTATCGTGCGATTAATTGATTTATTGCTTATCGCGACGGGCCTACGTGGCCGTGTGCAAAACTAGGTCAGCCTCCTTATTTACCGGCCTGGAAACCAGACCAATCTCCCCAGCTCATGTTTCAATTGCTCTGCAGATACGGTCTGGCTCCCCTCCCATACAAAAGATTTCTGCCCGGTACGAGATAGACCGACCAATCACAACCGTTTATCTAGCATGAGGAGGGATAAATCAGGATGGATGATCAGGAGGATCAAGTGCTGTACAACAGTCTGTTGATGCCATCAAGACAGAATCAAATTAACTGGATGGGATGTTTTCACTAAGAGAACACACGACTGCATTTAAAGCTTTTGTTGATTGTTTTGGATCCTCACCGGTTTTGGACAGGACCCCGTTGCCCTTGGCCACGCCAACATAGACCAGGATGGAGATGATGTCAGAGACCTCCACATGCAGGTTGGCTGTGCCAAAGTCCTGGTCCTGGGAGGCCGCTACGCCTGGGGGAACAATAAGGGTCTGTCAGTCCTACTGACCCACACACAGACGTGACCGGGACCTCTCTGGGACGGGGGGTCCGAGGGGAGTCCTACCGTAGGCACAGCAGAGTCTGGGCCCCAGGTCCGGCCTCACAAAGAAGGAGGGCAGGTGGGAGGCCAGGTTGAGGCTCCCCTCCGGGTCGCAGTACTCAGGCAGGGGCAGGTTTCTCATCAGGTCGTCATACCTGGGGAGGCACGCACAAGCTGAACGATCAGGGATCTGAGGGGGATGTGTTCCTGAGGGGGATGTGTGATCTGTTGTGTGTATGTGTGTGTGTGTGTGTGTGTGTGTGTGTGTGTTTGTGTGTGTGTGTGTGTGTACCTGGTGGGCATCAGGACCATGAACTCCTCCCCTGAGGGCCAGTCCTTCAGTCTGTACACCATGGGTTCTCCATCCTTCGACTTGGGACGCTCTGAATGGGCACAGGACACCACTCGATCAGGATTCACAACTTCATGCCATTTATTAGAATGCTCTCTATCCCACTAAACAAGTACACAGATACACACGTGATGGGCAGTAACACAGATGATGGACAGTCACACACATGATGGACAGTCACACACATGATGGACAGTCACACACATGACGGACAGTCACACACATGAAACGCAGTGGTGATCTTGATGTTTGCATGTCTTTGAGATAAGTCTATGATGGACTTACTGGTGATGTCCTCAAAGCCATCCCAGAACTCCTTGATGCCCGAGCTGGAGACCAGCTGGTCTTTACAGTTCAGGAGGTCTCCCTGGTGGTCCGCAAACTCCTGCTTAAATGACTCTGCCTTCCACAGGCTGGGGTTGAGTCGCTTGTGCACCCCCGACACCAACACCGGCTGAACACACACACACACACACACACATACACACACATAAATGACTTTTCCTGCATTCTACAACCCTGTTTCTGGATGTAGAATGTACCTAGATTAACATGCTCACACACATACCGGTGGCAGCGTGGCATGATCTCAGAGGACGGGTAAGAGGTAGCATCTTACCAATTGTCTTTGATAACGTGGTGAATCATGTTTAACAACACAACTGCAACTGCTAGGCATGGTGGACACAGTACGGCCCGGCACGGCCTGGGGTTTAACGTTCAGGGACCTTCGAGGAAGACGTCCCCTTGCTCTGTATGGGTGGCTGAAGACGTGACTGTACCTGAGCCTGCCTCCAGCACTCCCTGAAGAGCCTCCAGTTGCTGTCGTTGCGGTGGTCCTTCAGCCACAGCAGCCGCCTGTCGTACAGCCAGCAGTGGGGCACGTCCGGGTACTGGTTGGTGGTTTCCTCGGGCGTTGCCGCGGTAACGGCCACCGGCTTCTTCTTGACGTCCGCCTTGGGGAACTCGGCCGGGGCGGGGGGGTGGCTGGGGGGGAGGGGCTCCTGTTTGATGGACAGCTTGGTGCTGTGGCGGCTGGCGGGGATCTTGTTCTCCACCACCGAGGCGATGATGTCGTCCAGGATGTTGGGCATGGTCCTCCCGCCCTTACCGCCCTACAGGAAGCAGAGAACAGTGTTCACAAGAGGCATTAACTGCATAACAACCTTAATTAATTCAGATATTGTCAATCCAGCAGTTATTATATTTTTAAATATACTATTTAGAGAAATAGCTACAGTGCAGCAATGTACAGTTTGATTACAAATGACAGTTAGACAGTTAGGAGATGCTGGTTCCTGATGCTGGGATAAGGTCTGGAAACATCCTGTATGTTGTGTACCTGTGTGTGTGTGTGTGTGTGTGTGTGTGTGTGTGTGTGTGTGTGTGTGTGTGTGTGTGTGTGTGTGTGTGCGCGTGTGCGCGCGTGTACCTGTGACGAGGTGGAGTACACGGGGGCGAAGGCGATGCCGGCGTCGGGGGAGCCCAGGCGCAGCTTCCCGGCGGTGGTGGTGAGCAGGTCCCTCAGCGTGGAGCCCTGCTCCGTGCTGCTGGCCACCAGGGACGAGGTCTTGCACTGCTGCAGAACCTCCACGCTCTCACCCTCCCGCTCCTCCTTCAGCAGCAGCGACGCCTTGTTCTCTGCTGGGCGGACAGGGAGAGAGGTGAGGATTCATCCCCCCTGCAGAGAGCCACAGGCTGCTCGGAGGGACCGGACCACCTCCATGGCCTTTGGGGGGGGGGGCTGTTTGACCTTTTGATCTCATTAAAAGGTTATAAGGAGTTTTGGCGTACTGCGATGAGGAAATACATCTGAAGTAATGGTGTCTCCCCTCATGTGAAATCCCCCCTTTAACACGGTAGTGTAGTAACTCAGGGGATATGTCATTGATGCTACGTCCTATGTGTCTGCCAGGGGGCGGTGTAGCGTGTCAGACTCCATAGGTCATCCATAGACCAGCCACACGCACTGTGTGAGAGATGCTGTAGAGCATGGGGCGGCATGTGGCTCAGGAGGAAGTGCAGGTTGGCTGGTAACCAGAAGGTCGCTAGTTTGATCCCCGGCTCCTCCTAGCGGAGTGTCGAGGTGTCCCTGAGCGAGACGCCTCACCCTGAGTCGCCCTGTGTGGTTGCCTCCACCGCCGGTGTGTGAATGTGTGAATGAATGGTTCTAAGTCGCTTTGGATAAAAGCCTAAGCAAAATCCCCTAAATGTAAAGGTGAAGTGTGCAGCGTGTAGGTCTGTACGGGTCCAGGTTTCTACAGTACTAACGTGGACCTTTACAGAGAGACCATGAAGAGGGGTCAATGTGAGAAAGCGACGAGACAAAACATCACCTTTCTTCTCCTCTCTGGATTTCTGCTCGGCCAGATCCGCTAGGAAGTGCAGCGGTGACTGGGACTCCGGGGGCGTGGCCAGGGGACTGCTGGGACTCCCATCCCCTCCCCCTCCTCCCACTCTGGGCCCGCCCCCGTTGGTCTCGGCCACTCCCCGCTCAAAGCTCTGCTGGGAACACGACTCGGCCTTCACCAGTGCCTGCTGCTTGTTGCTGTGGTTCAACATGTTCTGCAGAACCTGGAGGTCAGAGGAGGGAGGGAGAGAGAGAGAGAGAGAGAGAGAGAGAGAGAGAGAGAGAGAGAGAGAGAGAGACAGAGAGAGAGACAGAGAGAGAGAGACAGAGACAGAGAGAGCGAAATAAGAAAATAGAGGGGTGGTAAAAGAGAGGATAGTTATAAACAACCATTTTGACACTGAAATACATATTAAAGATGTGGAAAAATAAATAATCTAACAATATTTCACTACAATGTAACCCTTCCCTGATCCTGTATTTCATTGACAAAATGATTATATTTAAATGGACATTTGAGGACCTCAAGTCAGAAAAGAATATACAACATATGTATAGAATTAATATGCAGACATGTCAGTGATGCATGATAGTAGTGGTTGAACTTCCCTAGTGACTACAGTGCATTCTTTCACATGGTCCTACCACACACACACACACACACACACACACACACACACACACACACACACACACACACACACACACACACACACACACACACACACACACACACACACACACACACACACAACGCGGGGTACCTGGGAGACCCCGTTGGTGGAGGGCAGCTTGTGCAGCAGGGCCGGTTTGCAGGGGCAGTGTGAGGCGATGCTGAACTTGTCCCTCAGAGAGTGCATGGAGCTCACCAGGTCTGCCAGCACTACGGACACAACGAGAACCACGCACACAACCAACTGATTGAGGAGAGAAGAATCCATGATGACACTGAGGGAAATTAGGAACACGTCATAATATGACATAGAAGAGACAAAGATCGAAGTAGTGGCTTCAAAGGAGGGAGGGATGGCCATGGAGTCCAGGACAAAAGACTAGAACGTTTTCATGGAAGTGCAAATGTAATGGTTCTTACCAGTGCCCGGTATAATCTGTGTTGGCATGAGGTGCTTGTGGTCGTGGGGTTGTCCTTTAACACACTTCAGCCAGGCATACAGCTCCTTGTCTGAGAAAAGGAACCCCCACAGTATGTCACAACAGAGGACCAGCTAAGTGGATATCCTTCATAGAACTACATGTGTGCAGCATGAGTGACGACGGGGGGTACTTACAGTGCGGCCCCCTGGAGCTCTTCCTCTCCTTGGCCTTGTAGCAGTCCAGGCAGACCACGAAGCCACACTTCTGACACACCCAGTGGATGTTGAAGAGCGTGGCCTCGCAGGCATCACACATCTCCCTCACGCCGCGCACCGCTCGCTTCCATGCCAGCTTGACTGCACACATCAGACCATTATTTTTATTATTATTATTATTATTATTGTGCATAGGACTGCACAATCTTGATATCCCTTTTCTTTTATTCTTCTTCCGACCAAACTTGTGCAATTAATGTGGGCAAAACCACCAAACCAATCCATTCCATTCAACATCTGTCACAAAGGTCTAGGTCCATACATTTGGGCAATGACTTTTCATATTTGTAAACTTTATACTTTTTGAGATATTCTACTTTTAATTTTTTTTTTTTTACAATGGAAGTCAATGGGAGAACGGCGGAAACGTCCGCTCATTCTCTGACACTTACTACTTACAGACTTCGTAACAATTTTCAATTATTGACAATTTTTTTATCGTTAAAGATCCCATGGCATGGTACTTTATGAATGCTTTTATATAGCTATAGGCCCCTAACCCCTAATACACTACTACTACTACTACTACTACTACTACTACTACTACTACTACTACTACTACTACTACTACTACTACTACTACTACTACTACTACTACTACTACTACTACTACTACTACTACTACTACTACTACTACTACTACTACTACTACTACTACTACTACTACTACTACTACTAACCAGATGGCAGTTCAGCAGTGTATTTACAAAGGTTTTGATAACGACATGATTCATGATCTGTTGTATCTGTATCTGTATAATGTTTCTCTTGGAGGTCATGAGGTCAGTAGGTCATCTTCCGGCCCTGACACACTTCAAACTAAATCCAAAACAGTCTTGTCCCACACTCCTCCAAATACAGCACTGCCTGCAATCGGTCCACAAATAGCAGTGGTACGATGACCTCAGTATCTGGTGTCAGTAAATATTTTGTATCTGTCAAATATAGACAATAGTGTCCTGCTCTTGGTTTATTTTAAGATGAATCTGAGATTGTGACGGATGGCATAACATGTCTGCATGTTTGTACCCTCAAGTAGAGACTAAGGAGGACGTGGAGATAAGGGGTGGGACAAAATATGGATAAGGCGATATATCGTCGCCCTTCTTCGTGCGATATGAGAATTGATGGAGCCAATTCGATATTAACGTATTGTATCGTATCATGAGGTACCCTGTGATTCCCTACCCTTGTGGAGATGGTGATTAGACCAACAGCCCCACAGTGACTGCCTCCTCCTCTGTGGAGCAGCCGTTCCCCTCTGGTCCCCTGCGGTGGTGGACACTCACCTTCCTTCCGGACCCAGGAGGCGGCGCTGTTCTCTGTGGAGACCATCTGGCAGAACTTGTCCCCGATGAAGCCCAGGATGTATCGGGCCGTGCCTCGCTCCAGGAGGCTCTCCTCCAGCACCCCGGGGAGCCAGAGGGCCAGAGCTTCCTCGTCAAACTGGTCGGGGGTGGAGAAGCCGTCCATGCGGATCACCCCGTTCTTACTGTATGACAGCCTGGGGGGGGACGATATCAGACATGGTCCTCTTAGTCAAACATGGACCCCCTGGACTGTACAATACATAGGTCACTACTGTATGACTGAGGCCTAGAGGTGACAGTCAACCCACTGAGCTGATTCCCGCTCTCTCTTCCCGCTCCGTTCCCGTTCTGGTCAGTTTAATCCACGTGATGCCACTACTTACTAATGTGCTGATTGTAGGGGCTTTGAGATGACGTAATGACATGTAAATGACAGTCAGCAGGGGGAGGAATTAGGGAATCCTAGCATGCTGATAGAAATATCAGTAGGCCCACTCAACATGTGCTCAATATTGCAGATGGAGGGAGATAAATGGTAGAGAGACAGAGGTAGAGAGAGGGGAAAAAAGGAAGGGGAGAAATCGCACACTCAATCCAGTAGCAACCCGTTTGGTGAGAGAGAGAAAAATAGATTATGGAGCAGAAAAGCCTCTTTGTCAGATTTACCCCACTAGACCCCAGACTTACATTTATGGATTATCTAACTTGTGTTGGTTTACATTTGTGTCCTGGGATTTATTTTTCAAACATGTGCAAGTGCATGCATGTGTCCATGTGTCAGAGAGAGAGAGAGAGAGAGAGAGAGAGAGAGAGAGAGAGAGAGAGAGAGAGAGAGAGAGAGAGAGAGAGAGAGAGAGAGAGAGAGAGAGAGAGAGAGAGAGAGAGAGAGAGAGAGAGAGAGATTGCAAGGGACTTCCATGCAGTGCAGAAACTGCTATGATTGGTGAGATAGCGGCTGATTGGTTTAGAAGGTAAAAGGACTGAGCTAGCAGAAGACTGCTGGTGAACAACATTGGCACCTTCTGTGTTTATGTATCGGAGTGAAACAAAACACAGCAGCAGAACCCTCACGTGTGCTGAGTACTGGGATCAGGGATAACACATATACATAAACACATACATACATACATATATATATATATTAGGGCTGGCCAAGTTAACACATTAATTACGCGTTAACGCAATCTTATTTTAATGCGATTAATACAAATTGACGCATTAATGCAAATTATTATTATTATTTTTTTTACTTTGATTTTGAAAGGTTTTGCCCACTCATTTATTGAATTTAACATTTCATTTTCAACCCACAGTGAGTGAGTCAATAAAACTCCCTCAAGATCACTTGGTCTAGTTTTTGCTTATTAATTACATTTGGTATGAATGATAATGTGTCATTCCATTTGATTATATATATATATATATATATATATATATATATATAGACACACAGACACACACACACACACAGGGAATTTGCAGGCGGTATACTTTGCAAACTGTAGTACGCAGATTCATCCCAGGCGCGTTTCTCTCTGACACAAACCTGCCTGGACCGAATGTGCAGAAAGAAGCATTGAGTGAGGCAGAAGAAAGTGTTTACCGTCTGAAGTAGTAGAAGCGGCAGAAGACAGGTGAGTGCGCCGGCTCCTCCCCCTTCTTGCTGCGCAGCACCCGACACTCCCGGCACTTCTGTAGGTTGGGCCCCATCTCTGCGCACGAGTCGTCCTGCAGGAAGGACTCACCCGTCTGCTTCAGCTTCTTCACCTTCCTCCAGTCCTTCAGCACGGAGCGCGGGACGCCGTCTGAGGGACACCAGGCGGTGAGGACACGCTACACACTCTGAGGGACACCAGGCGGTGAGGACACGCTACACACTCTGAGGGACACCAGGCGGTGAGGACACGCTACACACTCTGAGGGACACCAGGCGGTGAGGACACGCTACACACTCTGAGGGACACCAGGCGGTGAGGACACGCTACACACTCTGAGAGACACCAGGCGGTCCACAGTGAGGACATACTACAAACAACACAACTCAATTGAATGGTTTCATGATGCCAGCAAGGATTTGTGACTTATACCAGTAGGAGACCAATAGGAATGGCCAGTGGCCAGTGTCTGTTGGGGCCCTAGGCAAAAAATCCTAGGGGGCCCCTCCAACCAACGTTCATCACCATTATGTTATAAATAATCTGACCAGTATATTAATGTTCAGCCAGTTATATTAATGTTCAGAATATCATATGTAGCACCTTTAAGGGTTTTGATGAGCACTGGAATTGTAAAGTGGGTTTAATTACCTAAGAAAACTATTCAAAAGTACTCAATTGCCATAACTAATTTGAGATAATTAATACCAAGTCACTTCACACCTCAGTTATGTGTGCATTTTAGACACTTTATAATTTTTTTTAGTTGTATTGTTCTATATTTGTATTAATATAGTGCTAACAAATTAATGTGAACACTGACTCTTTTTCAGTGGAGTGCAATATTCAATGTATTTTGATTTGAGTACATAGCATTTGCACTAGCCATGGCATGTTAAACAGCATTTGCAAAATAAATGCTTTATGCATGGATGTACACTAATACTAGCTCCCGGTTAGCATCAATACTCGTTTACTACTTTAACGGCCCGACAATCCAAAACCCAAGTGGAAACCAGATGGAAAAAGGTTGTAGTTGAAAACGTGATGCAGCTTTTACTTCTTCTCCACCTACAGAGTTTGTTATGGACGACCATTCAAAAACCCCATGTTATTTCCCATTGAAATTTGACCGAGGGAACCGGGAGCCTCGGAGGGGGGACTTATTCTTCAGAGGTGTATTCCATTTGTTAATCTAATTTAACTTCAATTGGAGTGGATTTAAAATATAATTTTAAAAGTGTGATTCATCGCAAGTTAACTCACCAGTACTATGGGATTAATCACAATTAAAACTTTTAATCTTTGCCCAGCCCTAATATTTATACATTTTATCACTGGGATTTCACTGGGACATTCAGATTAAATGTTACAAAACCTTCTCTCTGCGGTTTGCAAATATTAATACATAGACATAAAATGATGATTATGAATTTCAGTTATTTTATATGTATTTGTTAATTTAAAACAAAACCTTCAGACATACATCCCAATATTGGGGCTCTGGACAACATGAGGGCCTGCCTTTAGTGTTGATGGAGTATGACACACACACACACCTAAATATATCCAAAGCTGGGCTGCACTTTAAACTTCCTCTCACATCTCCCTCAACTCTCTGTAATCTCCCTGCAGTATTGTATCCTTGGACTCATGCCATGCACACGCACACACACACACACACACACACACACACACACCAGATGTGGCTAAGTCCGTGAAACCCTAGACATTGCCGTCATGGAGCTCTTGTTCTGGGTTGTGGACGAAGCACCAAGTGCACTAGAACAACCATATGAACATGGGGGACGGGGACGTGTGTGTGTGATGAGCTCACTGCCTTAGGGGTCAAAGGCCACCACTTTAAGTTACTCTGTCAGGAAATGATTCTAGGAAAGTTAATGGGAGCCAGCTTGGCGAGAGCCACGGTGCTGGGAAGAAGCTCTGCTGCTCCGCTTTACATACACTCCATCGTTCCACCAGCGAGGGCTTCACACCCACGCCTGCCTAGCTGTGTCACAGCTCACAAGATAACCCCAGCAGTGGGGAGAAGAGCAGAAACACTGCTTTCCACAACTCATTCAATGCATGATTCCTAGCCAAGATCCCGACTGGTATTCAGGCTGAAGCACCTGAACAGGGTGAGTGTAAAGTGAGAGTCAAGACTTACTGCTGCTGGCCAGCTTGAGTTTGGTCTTCTCCCGGGCAGACCTGAAGACGCCGTTGGGCTTCACGTCGTCCTCGTCCTTGTCGTTGTCACCTCTCCTCTTGGCCATGTCGTTCTGCTTCTTCTTGTAGGTGGGTTTGGGCTGCCGCTTGGCCCTGGCCTCCGTCTTGCTCTCGCTGGCGTCGGAGTCATCCCCGGCGCTCTCCGAGCCCGACTCGTACGTCCGCTTGCTGGCCTTCCGTCCCGGGGTGGGCTTCCTTTCCTCCGCCCCCGCGTCCGCCGACGCCTTCTCCTCCGGCGCCCGCTCGCTCACCTTGACACTGCTCTCCTTGCCTTTCTCTGGGTTGCCGGAGGTGGAGGCAATGAGGTTGACGGAGCACGGCTTGATCATCTCAGCCATGGCCGCGCTGTTGCTCTGCAAGGCGCTGGCCGAAGCCGCCGCCGCCGGCCCGGGGACCTTCTCCGGTTTGGCGCAGGCCGCCGGGGCTGCGCTGGTCGTGGTGGTGTTCCTGTCCTCCTCCGAGTGCCTGGTCAACCAGGCCTTCTTCAGCTTGTGGTAGTTGCTGGACTGCCCACTGGCCGCAGTAGCGGGCAGGCCGTTGGGCAGCGGGCTGGACTTGCCCGGAGTAGTGTGGCCACTCGCTGAGCTGCTGCTGTCCATGGAGGAGGATGAGGCCTGGCTGGAGAAGGAGGGAGGAGGGGAGCTGTTGGGGATGGGCTTGTCGGCCGACTGGAGAGGAATGGAGGAGCTTCCAGGAGCCCCGGTGGTGGGTGCGCTGGTGCAGCTGTTTCTGGACTGGGCTGCAGCTAAGGCAGCTTTGTGCTTCTTGAGGTGAACAAAAGAGGGAGAGTAGGCTTGGCTCGGGCTGGAAACAGAGCTGGGCATGGGAGTGATGCTCGGACTGGGGTGGGGCGTTCCTGCCGGACTAGGGGGAAGCCAGGAAACTCCGGGAGAAGAGGTGCGGGAGCCGAAGCCCTCTTGGTGATCAGAGAGACCCGGGTTGCCTAGTGGACGGCCGGCATGGCCAGCTTTATGAGCTGCGAGGTCACTTCTCGCTGAGACATAGCAGCCTAGATCCGGACCGCTTATTCCACGCTTTCCCGGTGAGCCAAGTGTGGACAAGGCGGAGATCTCAGTCCTGTCCAGTGCATTAGTGTGGATGGCTCCGGTGTTTCTCTGCATACCACACATTGATGTTGACTTTTTGTACTGAGCACACATATCGTCCAGGTTGGTATTAAGCTGTATGACTCTACCCATTCCTGGGCTATAGCCCGGCTCCTTCACACCATCCATCGGCCTGGGACAGTCCAGCTGGGTCTTGGCTGAGTACAGCCTCCCCTGGGCCAGCTCCTTTTGGATCATGGCAGGGACTCTGTTAGCACCCAGGGGAGGGATGCCCTCGTATTTGATGCATGTTGACGGGCGCACAATGACGGAGGCCATGGCGGCGTGAGGCTTGCCCCATAGCGAGCTGCAGGCCGTCTCCCCGGGGAACCACACTCCCCTCTCTGCTCCCTTCTCCTGATGGCTCACATCGCGACCCCTCCAGCCTTCTGCTGACGACGTCGTCATCATCATCCTGTCAGTGGCGCCGGCGGCAGAGCTGATGGTGGTGGCGGTGCCAGCTGCCCCCTGCCCTTTGACCTCCCTGGTCTCCGGCAGTAGCGTAGGCGGCTTCTGCTGCTCAACCGACGTCTTGCTGCCCGCCGCCACCACGCTCACGGGCTGTATGGGCGTGAGTGTGGGCGGAGACAAGCGGCCGCCATAGCTGCCCCTCTCCCTCTCCCGCTCCCTCTCCCGCTCGGCAGCTTCCTTCCGCTCCAGTGCGTGCTGTGTGGGTGGATGGAAGACGGGCGCTCGGTGAAGAGATGGCATTCCCCTGAGCTGCTGCTGATGCTGCTGCTGCTGTTGATGCTGCTGCTGCTGTTGTTGATGCTGTTGATGCTGCTGCTGTTGATGCTGCTGCTGTTGATGCTGTTGATGCTGTTGATGCTGTTGATGCTGCTGCTGTTGATGCTGCAGCTGCTGTTGATGATGATGCTGCTGCTGCTGTTGTTGTTGATGATGCTGCTGCTGTTGTTGATGCTGCTGTTGTGCCTGCTGCTGCATCTGCTGGTGGTGGAGGTGGTGGTGCTGGTGGTGGTGATGCTGCTGCTGCTGCTGCTGCTGTTGTTGTTGTTGCTGCTGCTGTGGGTTAGGATGATGATGGTGGTTGATGGCCGCGGAGGACGAAGGGCTGCGGCGCTCCATATGATGGCGCTCCATCCCCACCACGTGGTGTTGCTGGACCAGCGAGGCCTGCTGGCTGAGGTGCTCTGTGATTTTGCCAGCCAGGCCCTCCCCGCCTTCCGGCTGGTGCTTGATGAGGGGTGGTGGCTTGGAGAGGGAGGCCTTGGAGTTGTAGCTGCCCAGAGAAGGAGCCCCCTGGCCGGATACCGACTGGGTGGCCACGATGCTGGAGACCACGGCCCCGACCGACACCTTATCGTAGTAGGAGTTGAGTTCCTTGGTGGGGTACAGCCTGGGGGGCTCGTTCACCACACTGTTGGACAGCGTGGTGAAGTAGTTGCTCTTCTCCGACTGGGCCGCGTGCGGGTGCGGATGGGGCTGGCCGGCCTTGGGGTTGGGGTGTGTGAGGGACGGGAGATGAGAAGGAAAGTGCGTCTCTCGGTCTCGGTCCCGCTCTCTCTCGGGCCCAAGGTCGGCGGGCCGGTGGATCTTGGCAGTGAACGGGGCCACCTCGATACTCTCTTGGAGAATCCTTCGGTTCTCCTCCTTGTATTTACTGGCTCTGTCTGCCGCTTGCACCGCGTCCTGTTGAGGAGCAAGGCACACCTCATCAAACCTCCCCAATGTACTCCGAAATACTAAGAAAAGGCCATTCAAAAGACATGACAGCCTGTTTGATATGTACCTGGGTATGGGCGTAGTGTTTTGTATGTACCTGGGTATGGGCGTAGTGTTGGATGGTATATGTACCTGGGTATGGGCGTAGTGTTGGATGGTATATGTACCTGGGTATGGACGTAGTGTTGGATGGTATATGTACCTGGGTATGGGCCAGGCGCGCATGCTTGCCCTGGGCTTCCAGGTAGAGGCGGTGGAGATGGGCATCTTTCCCGGTGGGGGTCCGACTCCGGTCCGTATGCTCTTGCTTAAGCTGGGCCAACGTCAACGTTCTGATGGGGTCCATGAAGCCTTGTTTATCCATGTCACTGGGAAACACAGCAGAGGAGGAGGAGTTCAGACCAACATCCCAGAACCTCTGCAGTGCTGGCAAGGAGTCTTCAGATTCAATCAATGGCGGCTTTCACAGTGGAATGACAGCTAACTACAAACCCTGCGTGTCCAGATCTGTTCTTTCATCAATGCATTATTATTAAGTGCATAGTGCACAATGGGTTCCTTTTTCCAGAAGAAGCCATGGAAACAGAAAGACATGCGTGTGTACATCCATGTCAAATGTAAACGATGCTAGTGCCGGAGCATGTCGATCTGTAAACAGCCTTTGCAGGCTGTGAGGGTGTTGGTTTGTGATTACAAAATACTAATGAATACTCTTTCTAAGAAGGTTTGATGCTTTCATAAAAGGTGAGCGACAGAGACTGAGTACTACCATGCACTACATCATATGTGTATGATTATGTATTGGACAACCCCTCCGTACCTTGAAAATATAACAAGGCTGTCTGAACAAACAAAGCCCTGATCCCTCTTCCCACCTCCCCTTCTAGCGATGGCCCCGGGCAGCTGCACTAGCAAACATTGATGAGGTGAACCAAGGTGAGAAAACCCCCCTGTTGGTCCTTTGCTTTCTCAGCCCCCAGATGACCCAACAGAAAGCCATTGAGTCCTGCAATCCTGCTGGCTTGATGTTTGTATCCAGATCAAACATTTTCATAACATACAATTCAGATTCAAACCAATTGATTCGGTTTGACCTCCAGCCAATGAGATAACAGCACCACTTCAAACCAATACCCTGACAGACAACCGCCTTGACGGAGGCGTTCTGCCCGCCTTGCATTAGTGCTGGGTCTCCCCCATGTGACAGTAATACTGACTCCTTGTGCAGCTCTGCGCGGCTCCTGGAGATGGGCGGGCTGGTGTGGGCGCCCATCATCTTCATGGAGGGCCGCTGGGCGTCTGCGCTGGCGGGCCGCACCGGGACGTGGCTCAGCAGGGCAAGGCCGTCCCCCGCCACGGTGGGGTGGAGCCATGGGCTGGCCGTGCTCTGGAGGAAACGCAACGCAACCTTTCATTATGACACACACAGGGGGATCTTCAAAGCTCCTCTAAAAAGACAGCATACCCCCATGTTCACCCCAGTGTTGTGTTTGTGTTTTGTCCTTTTATGCCTTGTTCTACTGAGGCTTAATATGTTTGTGCTCTCTGGTGTATCACTGGTGTGGTTGTGTATATGTCTGTGAACCACCTTGTTGGCTCACACAAATATTATCTACTACTAGAATACCCCAGGAGACAGTACACCAGTCATAAGTAATATCTACTACTAGGACACAGTAAACACAGTCATAAGTACCATTACTACTAGAATACCCAGGACACAGTAAACCAGTCCTAAGTGCTATCTACTTCTAACACCCAGGACAGTAGGCGGTCTGGAGGACGTACCCTCCTCAGGGAGGCCTCTGCGTTGACGGCGGCGGCGGCGCTCTCCGGATGGCCCCACTTGGTGCCCGGGGGGAGGTTGAGGCCTGGAGGGTAGCTGGCAGGCGTTCCATTGGCGTACTGCCAGAGGATAGGGTACAGGCCCAGCCCGGCCGCCCCGCCGTGGGCCTGGGCCAGGAGTGAAGGAGGAGGTGGGACCTGGGCCTGGGAACAGACACAACATTACTCATTCACCAAGAACTACCATCAAGATCAATGAGGTCCTTCTAGCCAAGGACTGTGGATGTTCAGGGGTAGGGTATAAGTGTAACAACCAGGTGTAGGGTATAGGTGTAACAACAAGGGGCAGAGTATAGGTGTAACAACAAGGTGCCGAGTGTGTACCAACAAGGTGCAGAGTGTGTACCAACAAGGTGCAGAGTGTGTACCAACAAGGTGCAGAGTATATGTGTAACAACGAGGTGCAGAGTGTGTACCAACAAGGTGCAGAGTGTGTACCAACAAGGTGCAGAGTATATGTGTAACAACGAGGTGCAGAGTGTGTACCAACAAGGTGCAGAGTATAGGGGTAACAACGAGGTGCAGAGTGTGTACCAACAAGGTGCAGAGTGTGTACCAACAAGGTGCGTGGTGAGTATATGTGTAACAACGAGGTGCAGCCTCACCTGCATGAACTGCTGCTGGTGTGACGGCGCTGGGTGTCCGTGGGCCAGGGCCAGGTGGCCCAGCGCCCCAGGGGAGTCCAGCCGGGGGTGGGCAGCCAGGAGAGAGGCGGTGGGAGGCGGGGGCATGGCAGGGAGCACTCCCGGAGGCAGCAAGTGGGGGAGAGCCGAGGAGGGCGGGGGAGGAGGGTGGAGGAGGTGCGGGTGAGATGTGGCGTGGGGAGACTGGGAGTGAAGCGAGTGCAAGTGAGGGTGGAGGTAGGCTCCGACGTGGTTGGAGGAGACGCTGGCCGCATTGGCCACAGAGTTCTCGGCGTCGGTCCGCACGAGAGCCGGGTCGCGGTACACGGTGAAGGTCTCGTTCTTGTCGATGATGAGGGGGCTCTTGGTGTAGTTGCTGCCATTGGAGCTGCCAGGCTCAGAGCGAGGGTGGAGCGGCTTAAAGCCGGAGCGCGGCGAGTCCGGCGGCTCTGGCTTGGCCACTGCGCGGGCTATCGGGGAGGGAGGGGTGTCTGAGTATTTAGGCATTTTATGCCTGGATACCTCAGGGGAGGTGTGGGGTTTGGGTTTGGAGCTGTCCAGGAGAGCCTGCTGGGCCTTTGCTTTGAGCAGGTCAGAGGGGAGCAGGGCCAGGCCGGTGCTGTGGTAGGGGTGGCTGTGGTGGTTCTGAGGTTTGGGACTGGGGCTGACCCTGGGTTTGCACAGCTCCGCTGCAGGATGTGCCTTTACCTTGTGGGATGGGGACTGTTGGTGTTTTCTGGTCTCTTCTGATGGAGAAGGGCTCTTGATGCATGGCAGGAGGCCTGTGTAGTGTTGTGGGTGCTTCTGCGTGGGCTGGAGGTGATGAAGCTGCTGCTGCTGATGATGAGGATGAGGATGATGATTCAGATGGTTATGGGGTTGTTGTGGGGGAGTCTTCTCTTTTTCCACTGGGACTGCAGGCTCAGACACGGAAGTCACCGGTCTGAAAACGGGATTGTATGCACTTTACTTTTTTTACATGCAACCTAATTATTGTAAATAGTCATAATAGAAGCCAGCGTTCTTACCTGATGACCTCGGAGTGGGCAAACTCCATCTTGTTACCAAAGCTGCGGAGCGCTGCTATGGGCCCAGCTCCCATGGGGCCAGCTTCTATGGGGCCAGGTCCCATGGGGCCAGCTCCCATGGGGCCAGCTCCCATGGGGCCAGATCCCATGGGGCCAGCTAGTATGGGGCCAGCTAGTATGGGGCCAGCTCCAATGGGGCCAGCTCCCATGGGGCCAGCTCCCATGGGGCCAGCTCCCATAGTGCCCTTCCCAGGTGAAGCAGGGGGTATGAGTGCAGGCACAGGCGCAGGCGGTGGCGGCGGCGCGGGCTCGATGTCCGGGCCGCGCCGTCCGCATTCGGAGGGAGAGGGGGACGGGGGTACGGGGGGAGAGGAGACGGGGGAGGGGTTGAGGGGGAGGTAGGGAGACAGGGCCGTGGACTCCTGGGAGGCCAGCAGCGCCGACACGGCCTCGGAGCTCTCGCGGTGCACCGTGGCCTGGGCCTCCTCCGTGATGTCCATCACACTGTTGCTATGGAGATGAGACGAGGACGTGGCCGATGGGGTCTGGGATGGAGGAGTGGCTGAGGAGCAAAACAAATGGGTTTTTAGTCACTCTTCATCAATTCTGTACCACGTGTTTCCAACGAGATGCGTGTGAAGCTCTTCCAATGCGGTACCGTTCACAGTGCTCTTGGCGCTCTCCATGATGCAGCCCTGGACGGCCGTGCTCAGCAGGGGGGCCAGGTGTTGTGGCGGTGACCGGGGGAGCTGCGTCACCACCGCCGTCAGCTCCTGTTCCTCCTTTGTCTCCGAGGGTCCCGTCTCTTTCACCACGCTGCCCTTCCTGCTGTCCTCCGACCCCCGGACCTCGGCCCACGGCGACAGCCGGCCCGCCAACGGCGGCGACCCGCTGAGTTTAGAGCCCGCGGTCAATGCCACCGACTTCTCGTCCTCCTCCATTTTACAAACGCCGCTGGCGTTCAGCTCCCCGCCGCGGCCCTTCAACTCGTTTTCAGAGTTGGGCTCAGAGGAAGAGGAGGACGAGGACGAAGACGAGGAGGAGGAGGAGGAGGAAGAGGAGCAGGAGGAGTGGACAGTCCTCTTGTTGTGGGGGTGCTCACTGTCACTACTCTCCGACAGGTCAGAGGTCGTCTCCGTCTTCAGCCTCTTCAGGCCGGCCTTCTTCTCCTGGTCCTCGGTCTTGCGCCGCTTGTTGACGGTCGGCTTGACCTTGGGCTTGGAATCTGCACGGAGATGCATCAGTCAGGGACACATCTTTGAGGTGATAGGAGCAGCACCACCAGTCAACCCTGTGGTTCATGATAGACTGTGCGGTACTTTCTATACCGTTTATACCGTACACCCCTACTAAGAAACTACTATGAAATCCCCAAGGTGTATAAAAGTAGCCTGACATTGCCAGACCAATTATGCTGCTACCTCTCGTTCATTTTGGATGTCCAAAGTGAAGAACCAACGAGCAGCGACCAAAACGCCCAGGAGGCAGTTGGATATACCTACAACCAATCAGAACAACGGTCTGTGTGACGTAGCACTGACCGCTGTACTGGTGAATTACATTTGACCAAATTGAGTCAAAAGCACATCTGACATCTATTTATCAGCAAAAGCTTTAGGTGCAGTTTCATTTTCTTTGAGAGGAAATATAGTGGTAGCGGATAGCGAATCCGACCGCAGATTCAACAGACCACTGACAACCAGCAGCAGCCAACTTGGTCAGCCAATCATCAGATTTAACCCCCCCATATTAGATAAAGGGTTGTGGGCCCGACCCCGCCCAGGTCCACTGGAACGTGTCTGAACAGAGGGGGGCCACACCATCTGCCAAAGCAAATAAAACACCAGCTTCCAGTTCTGTCTGGTTCCCAGGCCAGTGCAAACAGAACTCCGCTAACTTCATTACCTGATGAAGACGTTCTAGTAACAACATCAGTGAGGATCAGTTAGTGTGTGAAGCTCCCTGTGCCCTCACCTCTCCCCGGCTCCTCCCTCCTCTCCTTCTCCTCCTCGGGGACGCTGCTGTCCGACCCCTTCCTCCTGGAGGAGCGGGGCCCATGCTGGTCCCGGGCCCCGGGGGAGTGGGCGTGGCCTGCTGTCTGGCTGCCTGGCTGGGCCTGGCCCAGCTGCTGAGAGGCCATGGCACCCACGGAGCCCTTAGGAGCACTTCCTGATGAGCTGGTGATGGGCCGCGGGCTGTTGGCCTGGGCTCGTGTGTAGTGACCCTGATCAGGACGACAACGTTGTAAAGATTCACTCATACAGCAGAATGTACCCACACAACAACTACTGTATCTCTCTTCTCTACTGTGTACTGTATCTCTTCTGTAATGTGTACTGTATCTCTCTTCTCCACTGTGTACTGTATCTCTTCTGTAATGTGTACTGTATCTCTCTTCTCCACTGTGTACTGTATCTCTTCTGTAATGTGTGCTGTATCTCTCTTCTCCACTGAATCTCTCCAATGTAAGAATGGCTAACAGTGCATGGACTGAGAAGTGAAATACAGCACAAATAAATAAAACCTATTGCTTAAAATAGGTCAAGTGGGAAGGTAGGAGGCGGAATTCTATTCAGATTCTAAATAGACAAACCAAAACAAAATGATCTCATGAATCACATTTTTACTGATTTGCCTGAATAACAAAATGTAATTTTCTTATGAGGTAGTCTTTGTTTCCCTGGCTCCATGAGAAACAGATGTTTGGAAGGCTGGTGCTCCGGGGGGCCTTGGTACCTGAGTGTTGCCAGGGGTCCCGCTGCCTCTCCCTCCTGCCGTCTGGGGGACACAACAAACAAGGAGACATTTGTTAGGGACCAAGAGGATTGGCTGGTTGAGAGAGTGATCAGCAGAGTTCCATGTGCCACATCACATCCTGATTCAGAGCTTTAAATGGCTCTGCTCAAAGTTCAACTGATTTGAACTTTGCCCTAGTTATGCTCGACTCATTGTTTTCTCTGTGGTCGCGGAGAAACAGTTCCAAAAAGTATGTGTGTCTCCACACCAGTTCGTATCCATAAGAACCACAAAGGCGTTGAAGCAGATCCGCAGCTCACAACAAAGGTTCCACAGTTGTAAGGCACGACAATGTGCATTTCTGGATATATATTCAGTGTATCAAGGCAAGTGTAGTCAAGTGTATTTGGATATCAACTTTCTCCGAAAAAGTGATAGCCAAATTGTATATATATATATATATATATATATATATATAATTATGCAGCTGTACATCAAGTGCTGTTCGGTATAATATTTGATAACTTGATGTTTTATTTTAAGTTTTCCAATTTTCACATTGCTTCAAGTAAAAAACAACAGCACCACAGAAGTCAGTAATAGACGTCTGGTTTGATAGGCCTTCTTTTGGTTTTGGTTATTAAACCATTAAACGTATGACTGGTGGCTGCATGGCAGTGTCCCCTGAGCACTTCGGTAAGACTAGTTTTTAGATGGGGCCTGTTAGGTACATCCTATCAACAGAGGTTCCCTTCACATGTTTCTTTGATACATGGCTAACCTAATGGAGGTATCTCCACCAGCACCGCTCACCAGGGAAGGACGCCTAGAAGGATCAAACTAACTTCCCTGCACAGCCAGGAGACACGTGTTCAACAACATGAAAGGAATCAGCCAGCTCTATGAACTCCACGCCATGAGTGCTGATCATTCTGGACATGAGCTGATTGAGGACATGAGGCATAGGAACCAAACGGGTGGCCACCCCCCCAGGAATCTAAACTCCAAAATACTACACACAAAGCAAAGGCCGCACCGCCCTGCCTGAACTGGGCTGACCGCATGCTGGGGCCACAGCTGTATGTCGGTGTTGGGTGTGTGGAATACACTCACATGGACGGAGCTGCTGCCGCTGCCGTTGTTGTTGATGTTGTTCTGGCTGGATCTGGACCTCCGTCTGGAGGTGATGCCGATGTTCTCTCCCTTCAGCAGCGAGTGGACCACGTCGTCTAGGAAGGTCATCTGGATCATTGAGGGGTCCACGTTCTGAGGTTCCAGCACCTAGACGGCCCGGACAGAGTTAGCCATGGAACGTGCTCCCAGAACAACAGACTACCACCAATCAAACACTGTTTTAATAGATGACACTTGGCTAAATGGGTCTAAGTGTATGAGCAAAAAAAGGCCCAATAAGAGATTTATTTTTGATATCCATTGGCTTTCCTTGCTTGTGGATATTCTGTCAACTTTTAAATCAGTACTTTAAATCAATGTGTTTCACCTTTACCATTTTGGTCTTAAAATGAATGTGTTCCAACTTTGACACCTAGGTGACCGTCTTAGTCAGAGTATATGTCTGAGAAACACTGGTGCATCTGTAATGTAACTTCAGGAGGACCTTGGATAGCTAGGTTATTCAGACTTCCATCATGTTGCTTATCTTGTGTAAATAATGTATGTAAAGGTATGTACGTAAATGTATGGTCGGTTTGATTTGAGAGTTGTAAAAAGAGCAGAAAAGAGCAGAAGAGAGCAAGATTTTGTAGACCTCTATACTCCCTGCATCTACAGTATGTACGTGTGTATTTGTGTGTGGGTATGCGTGTGACTGCGTGTGTTCGTGTGCGTGCATGCGTGTCCTCATGTGTGTGTGTGCATGCTCACCTGATCATTCATGACGACCATGTTTCTGCTGAAGAGGTCATGGTGAGTAATGATGCCAGTGAACCACTGGGTGGCTGAGTCTTGTCTGTACACGCGCACACGGTAGCCATTCAGCGAATAAGGACCTGGACCACAGAGAAACAAATGGAAGGGACGGGAGCCAACAGCCATCAATACAGAGCTGAGAACCAAGGGGAAAGAGCTGAATGGATGTCTGGAACTCATTTTAGGAAATGGCGCCAAAAAGAAGTGTAATACCGCAGAAATACCTTAGAACGAACACTAAAGCAATGCTATGGTCGTACAATTCGCCATTTATTAAAAAGACTTAACAATGAAATGCTATGGTGGGTCAGATGTTGTTCACAGCCAACAACATAATGTTTTGAGGTTTGTATGTGAAAGCATCCCATTAACTTTGGATCTATGTCCAGAACAAGAACACTCAGAGGAGTACATTAAAGACCCCCCCTTCTATGTTTTTAGTGCAGCGGGTTGGTAGATAAATGTATGTTTGTAATACACTGTGTGTTTAATAACTACCTTTACCTTGCATGAAGATCTCCTGGGCCTTCTGGTCTTTGAGCCAGCCCTTCACCTCTTCATGGAGCTGAGGGTTGTCTCTTAGTACAGGGCTCTGGCTGTCCACTTCATCCTACGACACAGAGAGAAACAACGTGAGGGGATGACCCACATGTACACACAGCTTCCAGTCTGGTAGTAGATCACATGGTCCGGATCCAAAGGCCAAACCCAGAGTGGCTGGGGAACGACGATGAGGGCCATGAGGCTGGAAGCTGAGCACCAAGGGGTTCAAGAGGTCACAGACCACGTGGCGTTGGTGCCCCTCTTAATCCCCATTGGCTCTCCTTAAACAACTAACAGACTACTAATAACGTTCAGTAAGCGTCAATGCAATCAAATGGTTTCAGTGCCATCCGAGCAGTCACTAGATACTCTACTCTAGAGGCTGAAGAGTTGGGCTTACATGGACGGATGAGGGTGATGATAATACAGCATCTATAACTTTATTATGATACTGTGACACAATAGACCACATATATGAAACATTAGTCTCATATTATCTGACTGTATCTGGACTACCTTCTAACACGTGACCTAGTGATCATTAACAAATTGACATGAAGCCACTTCCCTCAGAGTACCAGAGCAGTGAGAATCATAGCTACTGTAGATGGCACGACAACATATCCTGTTAGCAACTGAGGATGTGAGTCACTTTTCCTGGTAATAACCTCTGGTGTCCTGCTCCTACTCACACCCTCCTGACTGCGAGCCTCAAAGCTCCCTCTGTATGTGTCCAATAGTCAGGACAGCTCCCAACGACCCACTTTACACTACGAACAACCCCTGTGTGAGTGTACACACGCGCATGTGGACACACACACACACACACACACACACACACACACACACACACACACACACACACACACACACACACACACACACACACACACACACACACACACACACAGCGAGGGTGATGAGCGGTACAGCAAGGGAGGGGGGAGGAGAACAAGGAGTGAATGCGAGGGAAGGCTGTCAGCCCAAGGTAAGGAAGAGAGTGGGGGAGGAAGGATGAAAGGAGGAGTGGGAGTAGAAAAAGACCATGTCATGATTAATTCAGCGAGCGGCAGGTTGGAGTCTACACACACAATACCTCTATCTCTCTATTCTGCTAATCCTGAAGACATTATGTTCTATACCCCTGTGCCTGCACCTACACCAACACAGGTTCTTTTAGACAAAACACTGCCTTGCATAAGCCAGAGTGAGCAAGCCTCGCTTTGGCCTCTCTCCCGCCATCAATGTTCAGTCCAACGAGACGGTCTCCGTGGGAACGGCCAGTGTGTGATTCTGCTGGCCGCGGGCGTGTGGGTACCTCCCCATCCTCAGCTCTCTGACTGTGGCCCGGCACTCGTTCTACTGTGGGGGGGCAGGGGGGGGACTTCCAGAACTGCAGCCTAGACGTGTGATGTCTTTCAGTTCACCTTCCCCCGGCCTCCTCCCTCTTTCCACTCCCTCTGTGTGTCTTCTCCCTGCTTCTCATTATATCTCTTTCACACGCCACCATTCCGTTCTGCTGCAGTGTTCCAGTTGTGCTGAACCGGGCCAGAGGCTCCCGTAGAGTCAGACACTAGGTAGCCTCGAGCCCCTTTCTGCCTGTTTAGACAGAGAAAACATGAGTCTCTTCATCACCAACTCACAATCGCTTTCTAACCGTGATAGGAAGAGACTCAAACGCCTGTGGAAACAAGGACCGTTACCATAGTAATATTTGGTGCTACGACCGCATCCTGCACACCACAAGTCTCCCTTTCTAGACTCGTTGGTTGGACAAAAGAATCCCCTTAAGAAAACGTAAAGCGAATGTGAAAATGTAACCATATAGTGTGTGTGTGTGTGTGTGTGTGTGTGTGTGTGTGTGTGTGTGTGTGTGTGTGTGTAAACGTGCATATAATACACATTTTTACTATGTTCTGCTGTCTATTTTGGCCAATGGTGGGCCTGATTTTAGACAGTTACCAAGGCAACACAGTCTCCATGACCACCAGATCACCAGTTTCTCTGAATATCATGCAGGCCTGCAAAGCGAGGGTCTGAGGAAGACGCATTGTTAAGCGGTGAGATAAACACTGGTGTTTCCATGGTTTCAGATCAGACAGCCAGGCTGATTATACATTCACAACCATATTAGGGCTGTCAATCAATGAAATACTCAGATTATTCACTTGATATGCTAAATCAGCATCTAATCGCAATATGAAAATATGCTGGGGGGAAACCCCCCAAATGAAGATATTCCAGTTCGAAAACGATGATTGTGTCAGATGAGGAGTGCATTGAGAAGCAGCGACTCCCCTGGTATAATGCTGAGGTGTGTGGCCCACGGTCTGACTGCCATCCAGTGATCGACCACAGGGGAGCTCCGGTTAACTCCCCCCCAGCTACACAAGGTGTATACGAGGTGCCTTCCAATCAGGGCTTATAAATATTGAAGTTGTGAACGTAGCCAAAGTTCTGGCCATTTATAATTGACTGTACAAAAATTGGATGGTAGTGCACTCCAGGCAGGAACGGACCAGCCATCGTTCTCTCTTCAACAAGCAGAGACACAGCGGCACGTCCACCTGCAGCTGTCTCCCCCCCCTCACCCTCGCACAGGGAGCCCCAACGCCAACGACACGGCCCACCGCCGTGGACAAAATCACCTCCACACCTGGGGGCCATTTCCCCTCCAGAGAGGAACTGATTGCATCAGTAGCACAAGCGACTCACCATGCTGGCAGACCAGGCATGTGCCCTATTCAGAGTCCAGACACCAGCTACACAATGAGGAAGTAGCTCATTTGTGTTAAAACATTTACCATTACCGGGCCCGTTTGTATCACGATTGTAATGGGCTACCGTTGAGCGGTTGGAGGTAGAATGCTCATTTATCATTTCTCCTACTGTCTGCATTCAGGATTTTAATGATAGGCCAAAGATCTGCCGGGACATCGTTACCTCAGCCAGTGTGTTACCTCATTTTATTTAGAGTGAAACAAACATAAAGAAGTGTACTATCGAGTCGACTTTCTCATCAGAAAATAATAATCAGAAAATAGTTTATCTTTCCTAGTGGGAGATAAACATAGGTGAAGATACTCTAACAGCAGACGTAATGTTTTGACAGCAGACTAATTTATAGTTGGAAGTCTTAGAGGGGTATATGTGTGTGTTAATATTATATAACTTCTTCAGGTAATGCAATTCAGCGCCAGTCAGTTTTCAAATTCAGCTTCCAGGATTTTCAGCAGTGCACTGCAATACATTTGACCTTTCAGATTTTTCAGTTATTCTTATTCTTCAGTTAAATTAATTTTACATTTCTGCATTTTTAGCAATGCTTTGCACTTTTCATTCAGCTGTTTCTTTATTTGTTTCCAATCATTTACATTTTTTAAATGGTGTGCATGTTTACTCCATTTACACTTTTGAACTCCATTCACACTTTTGAAATCATACGCCTCATTGGACGTAACAGGCACTGTTCAAATCCCTTCACTTGATTTAAGCCATTTAACGATTCTTTATGTCTTAATCTATGTGGCTTTATTGAAACATATTTGCAACCTCACTTTGTACTACAGCACTCACCACATTTTCTGCAGGAAATGCTGTTTCTAGTATTGACTGTGATTTACATTTTAAGAAGCATATCTAACTACCTCCCTCATCTTACTCACAGAAAATAGATAATTGTTCAAAGGTTGTGCTATTAAGAGAAGACAAGAGACTGAAGTTGATGGTTTCTATGTTCAGTGTCTGATTTTTGTCCAACCATAACTCAACTCATCCACACTCAACTATCAATCTTTGCATTGGCTATACAACCCTCAGCTGAATTGAAGTGAAATATGGTTATGGTTCTTAGCAGATGCCTTTATCCAAAGTGACATGCAAAAAGATCATAAAGATCACATTTCTATGCACAGTAATTCCTTATGCATGGGATTACGTTTTCTAGTTACTAAGCTAGTTACTAGTAATACTGAGCCTCATCCAATGACATTCCCCCATCCATGACATCCAATCCCCTGTTGTGTCATGGCTCCCCCAGTATACACCGACTCCTTCTCCAGAGGGTGGGCTGGGCCAGTAGGCCAGTTGGCTCTGTTCTACAACATGGATCACACCTACACATGTGTGGAGAACAGTGTGTGGGTAATGACATGACAGAGTGTGTGTGTTTGTGTGTGTGTGTGTGTATGCGTGAGAGTGTGTGTATTTGTGTGTGTGTGTGTGTGTGTGTGTGTGTGTGTGCGTGAGAGTGTGTGTGAGTGTGAGAGTGTGTTTGAGATTGAGTGAGTGATTGTGTGTGAGAAAGAGAAAGAGAGAGAAGTTGTTGTTACAGTAATGTGACGCGGGAGTAAATGTGGCATGTGATGGGGAAGAGGGTGCTGGACAGAGTGAATGAATAGGCCCAGTGTGTGTGTGTGTGTGTGTGTGTGTGTGTGTGTGTGTGTGTGTGTGTGTGTTGAAATGGAGAGAGTGACAAAGACAGACTGACTGAGTAAGAAGTAGTCAGAGCAGAGAGAGACAAACAGAGAGGGGCTGAGAGAGAGAGAGAGAGAGAGAGAGAGAGAGAGAGAGAGAGAGAGAGAGAGAGAGAGAGAGAGAGAGAGAGAGAGAGAGAGAGAGAGAGAGCAAGAGAGCGAGAGAGAGAAAGAAAAAGAAAAAGAGAAAGAGAAAGAATTGTGTTCATGGCCTTCCAGGGCATAAAGCCATAAAGTTAGTCTGGGGGGGCTGTCAGCTGCACTCCACCAAAGGAGGGTTTGTATCTCTCTCTGTGTGTGTGTGTGTGTGTGTGTGTGTGTGTGTCTCCAAGGGATAGCAGCTGCAGCCCGCTTATCCTCTAGCCCATCCCCCCACTCTGCTCCTGTTCTCTCTCTCTCTCTCTCTCTCTCTCTCTCTCTCTCTCTCTCTCTCTCTCTCTCTCTCTCTCTCTCTCTCTCTCTCTCTCTCTCTCTCTCTCATGTCAGACGAGGGGTAGGGTTGGCTATCTAAACAGTGACTTCATTGTACAGCTTGTGCTAAACAGAGCTACTTCTACTCCTTCTTCTGCCCCCTCCCTCCCGCTCTCCTTCTCCTCTTCCTCACGTCTTCCTGTCCAGCAAAAGAAGAAGAAGGGGGAGGGCCGGTCTGCGCCACGATGAGTTGGGGCTTCTGTCCTTCAACTGCACCCCCTGTTTGTGGTCGGAGTAACTCGGATGATTGAAAAACTGTTTCATATGGAAGTGAGTATATGAGTGCCTGGACTCTGTATTGACTCATCCATTGACGTCCGCAGCTCTGGGCAACCCCTCCACCTCCCTCCCCAGTGTCTGCCACCCTGAGCCTGTTCGTATTATAATGGTCTGCCCATCGGAAAGTCACAGCGTGGCCTGAACCTCTTCTAGGTGGACTCATGGTCACTTCTTATTGGTCACAGAGAGGCCTGTGAGACCAACAGTGAGATAACAAGCAAGAAAGAGAGGGTGACAGAAGTCCAGGTCAAGCCACCACAGAGTGTGTGTGTGTGCATGTGTGCATGTGTGTGCGCGTGCGTGCCGAGTGCGCGTGCCTGCGTATGTGCTTAGTGCGTGTGCCTCTCCTATTTATAGTAGGACAGGTGTCTAGGGAGTGTAGCTGGGGGGAAGTGATTAGAATACATTACAGTTACATAAAGCGATACATGTGAGATAAGGTTAACACGTCTGAAATCTACAATGCAGCTGGCTTCACAGAAGAGCCTTTTGGACACATTGACAGAACAGAGCAGTGTGTTGAGCTCCAGCTAGTGGAACACCTTGGTCGAGCTCATACATCCATATCAGATCTGTTCACAGCAAAAACAACCTGCCAACCAAAGTGAACACGTGTGCGAGTTCAGATTTAAGGAATTAAATCTGAAATTACAGATTTGTTAGGAATTCCAAACTGGTCTTGCCGAAAACATGCCGACATTAACTTTGTTTTGAACTTGCAAAGGTTCCCGCAGCTGTCAGAACTTCTGACAGATGATTGTGTGTCGCATCACGAGCCACAGTGGTCTGTTCAAACATTAGATTATGCTGCAACTGTTCGATTAATAAAGAACGCACAGGAGTCCCATATGAACTAATATACCTTCATACAGAACCCGAGAGCTTAGGGGGAAACTTGTTCACACTGCCAGGCAAAGTGTCTGTGTCTGATGATCCTTAACCCACAATAGCACCTGTGTGCTCTGCCGTCAGAGTCGGGCTCCGACCGATGAGTGGACCCCAAAGCCAATGACGTCCACACAACCTCTTACATGAAACACTAGTTTGGCCTTTTGCCGTTAGAAATACAGTTACAGTTGCAAAGAAGAACTTCCACCAGGAAGTAAATGTCCCCACTGTGTCAACACTACAGTCAGTGAGGCCCAGCCTCTGGCCCAGCCAGTGAGGCCCAGCCTCTGGCCCAGCCAGTGAGGCCCAGCCTCTGGCCCAGCCAGTGAGGCCCAGCCAGTGAGGCCCAGTCAGTGAGGCCCAGCCTCTGGCCCAGCCAGTGAGGCTTGTTCTCCCTAGGATGTTGCAGCAGTCTCACCCACATGCTCCTTGAGAATCAACTGAATGTGACAATTGTTTGATCTTCTGTTATCCATGAGCATATGACCAAACTAAAACTGTGGCTGCTATCTGCTACAACTGAGCCCCAAACCGGCTCATCGAAGGAGGCATGGAACACCGATGCAGAAACATGGGGATAAACATAACATGCATGCCATGTGTGGTCCATACTACACGCCACGTAGGTGTCTTTTACTGGACTCAGGACACAGGGTGTTGGAAAACCGGTTTACTGTAGAAGTTGATTGACAATGATACATGATCTGGTGCTCCATGTTGACATGTAGGAGACCTCCCAGAGTGTGTGTGGTGATGGCTGCTTTAACCTGTCCACACTGATTTCTCAATGCACAGGTGTGCAGCCTCATCCAGCCACATAGTCAAATCAGTCTGACTCAGGCAGGTGAGGCTGCTTTTGTTTGGTTCCAACCAAACCAAAAAAATGGCTGGTGTGGACCTTTTGGGCTGGTGTGAATACAAACCATCGAACTCTGGTGCGGACCAAACAGCTGGACCGAGACCCAGCCGGAGAGGTGGTCTCGGTTCACTTCCAAACAAACCCTGGTGCGGTTCGCTTGAGATGTGAAAGCGAACGCACCTCGGTCCGATCCAGTTCTAAAAACCATACGCCTCTTTGGATGTAACAGGCACCCGCACTATGGGAATTATTGTTTGATAAGTTTTTTGTTGTTTGATATTGTTTGATATTTGGGTCCGATATCCAATAGACATTCCGTCTCCTCTGTTCCATGTTTTTTTATTTTATTTTTATTTTGTATAATTATACACAACAAACAAACAGAAATACATTTAAGACAACAACAAAAGACAACATACAACATTCAACCGCAATCATTCACCCCACCCCCTAACCCACCCACCCCCAGGTCTTGCTCCCCCCGCCCACTCCCAAAAAGAAAGAACTTCCGCTCTGTAACAGCTCAAACTAAGTTGGTAAATGGATAAAGCAAGTTATGCTGGACGTTGAAATGGAAGACAGTAAACAGGGAGGGGGCATAGGCCATGGCTGCTATCCCGACATACTGTCGATAAAGGATGCCCATAAACAGATATTTTTAACGTGAGCGCCATGCATGCCGGCTACAGACTTCTCTAGTTTAGCTATATCTATAGCTGTATTTACCCAGTATTGGTAGGACAGGTCATGGGGAGATTTCCATCTCTGTGCAATAATTTTCTTGGCTGCAGTGAGGCTTACCAGGAACCAGCGCTGGTGCATTAAAGAGAGGTCTAGGCCAGTAAATTCATTCAGTAAGAGAACTATTGGGGAGCAGGGGATGGTACGCTTCAGTACTATGGACATCTTGTTGGACACCATAGTCCAAAAGTCTCTCACCCCAGGGCATTCCCAGACCATATGGACAAACCTTCCTGTAGATCCTAAAGAACATAACTGGCAAATTGGAGATGGATTAATTTTTATCAGAAATAATTTCAGAGGAGTGCAATAAAGTCTGTGTATGAAGTTATAATGAATCATTTGATGATTACGATTATGGGATGATAGGACTATCCTTGACCAGACTCCAGACCAATTGATTGTATTAGGTGCAATTGAGAGATCATGGCTCCAGTGACTATCAACTTGCAGGGGTTTTTCTGCACGTTTGGTGATGTAAGTGTAAAGAGAGGAGACCAAGGGGTAGATAAACTACCGCAAATTTTATGAATTGGATGGGACTCCAAATTTCCTCCCCAGGGAACTCTGTATGCCTGTAAGGCACTACAGAGTTGCAGGTAGAAGAAAAAGGAAGTACCAGGAAGGTTGAACTGAGATTTCAGGTCTTGGAAACTTGGACATGATGTCGGAAAGGGTATTGATCCCTTTATTGCTCCATTGAGGGAAGGAAATCGGGTGACCACCCAAGCAAAGGAAGGTGGGGATGGAATTTCAGTTGATCGCCAGAGTGTGATTCCACAGTTCTCCATGTGGCAACAAGATGTGAAATTATAGAGCCAAATTTGGATTTATTAAGTTAAGTTAAGTTTTAAGAGGGATGTTAGAGTAAATTAAATCCTGAAGCCTATGTGGTTTTACTAGACTTTCCTCTAAAGAGGGCCAGGCTACTTGTGCCCCCGGATTTAACCAGGTATGAAGAGGTCGAAGCGTTGAGGACCAGAAATAAAACTGGAAGTTTGGAAACCCAAGACCACCAGAAAGTTTATGCCTCTGCAAGATGGACATTTTAATCCGAGGACGTTTCCCCTTCCAGACATACCTAGACACTAATTTATGTAGTTTCTCCTAGTGTCCGGCCGGGGTGCTAATGGTAACATTGTGCTACAGAAGTTAACCCGTGGTAGGATGTTCATTTTAACTATGGAAGCTCTCGCTCGAAATTAATTGGGGATAGATGACCAGCGCTCCAAATCAGATTCCACCTGCCATGCATTTAACACATTCAGCACCAGGATGAGGGAGAAGGAGTTCAACCGGTCCGCAGATCAACCACACTGGATATCCATGATTGTTTACTTTCACTGGTGCTTTCCCCCCTTTTTTTATTTAACACTTTACCCCGCCCCATACCTTTTTGTCCAATGATTGAACGATCTTTTCACACATGTGGGTTTGTTGTCAAATTCAAAATTGCAATGTGAAAAGGAACCACACCAAACCAAAAAGTAAACATTGTATTTTCAGACCATCATATTGGTCCAGACCAAAGAAAGCGAACTAAAGGACTTTGCCAGTGTGAATACGCCCTGAGTCAGTGTGTGTCTGTTACCTGGTAGGGCTGGTATGCTGAAGGGTCAGACAGGAAGTCCAGCTGGCGGTCTAAAAGGAACTCGACTGCTGTTACAGAGGACAGCAAGCTCTTCCAAACCAACGGTTTGAATGCCTAGAAGAGAGGACAGAGGGACATGATTAGGAAGCAGAAAATACATGCAACTCATGGATCTAAAACAACTCCACAACCCGCCACCCACTGGACTTCAACATGGGCCACTGGTTTGGAGTCCCTTCCAATGTATGGGAAGTCTTTGAGTTAGATTGGAATAGAGACTAAGGACCCACTAAGAAAAACGTGGTGAAGAGAAAGAAATGAAAGAATTAGTGGCAGAGAGCGTATGACTTGAGTGATAGACATGAATACATTAATGAGGAGGAAGTCTGACAGTTCAAAGGCAGTACACCCAACTTTGATGTTGCCGTTCCTGCTAGTACACAAACAAGCACACACACCCACAGTCACACAACCACACACATGCACCCTCTACTACTACTACTAGAGGAAGAGAAAATGACTGAGGAATTTGGCTAAGCATGATTGTATTGCTATGAACTCTACCTTCTAACCAACGCCCTGTGTAACTTTGGTGCAAAAGTGTGGGATAGACCAAGTGTGTAAAGGACCCAGGCAGGCTGTGAGCAGTGCTGACAGATTGGGCTGGATTTCCCACCCAATCTGGCAACCCTGGCTGCGGTTGCAAGATTGTGCGGGAAATCTGGCCCAATCTGGCAAAACTGTCGCATTATGTCGCATTAAGGAACAGCAAGGCTTCTAGTCTGCCCTGCTTTTGCTTTTCTCTTTTTTACAAATGTTTCTAGGACACATAAATATAGAAACACACACACACTCGCAACCTCTCCACATTTCCTCAGGAGGGTCCCATGAGGGTCTTCCCACACACCGTGTAATGTACAGCAACACAGATCAGAAGGGCTTTGTGGCGCTCTTCTCCCTGAAAGGAAGACCAGCTAAACAGCAGGTGTACGTATCCGGGATTATGGGATGTAGGCCTGCAACAAGAAATGACTCGAATGCAATGACCTCTGGAAAACAATCTTCAGAAGGACCTCTCTTGGAGCACACACCAGTTTTTAAAAAGACCTCATCTTGGATTGTTCCAGCAACACCGTCCGGCCTACTTCTAGAAGGAGATGCTTCCTAGAGAGGCTATAGGGTCTATAGAGCTAGATACACAAGTGTGCATCTTGAACAGAAAACAGGCTTTGTGGAAAGGCAGCTGTTGTTCTCACACAGCGTGGTTTGTAGATGAGATGGATGGCTTTGCTGCAAAAGAAAGCAAAGTCACAGTCCTTTTTTATAAAGGACTGAATCTTCCAAAATGCTGGTATATTACTGAACAATGTCCACACATACACACATGCACACACGCACGCACCATAATCCGATGAAGGTCATAATTGAAGTGACGATATTGCGGGTTGGAGTCTAGCAATACACTGATTGAACCCCCGTCCAGCTGTTAATGTGAGAGGAACAAGAAGTTCTGTCTCACAGACACAATGTGATCATCTTCTAAAATGTTAACAAATAACTTGCATACTTCACTCTGACAGACATAACCAGTCATGGCGTAGAGATAACTAAATCATTAACAATAACATATGATGAACCTACTCAAGCAGTAATGTTGCACACACAGTACAAGGCACACTATATCATTTTAACATGACATTCATTTTGACATTCTCTATATTTGCGACGGGAATTGGTTAATACAAGGGTGTCTCTGAAACTAGCTAACTTTGGAACATGTGGTTGGTGTGGCTTATACTATAAATAGATGTTCTGGGTCCATTATCTCATAAGAAAGAGATGGATAGTATTTTGGTGGCAGTGCCTTGCTCAAAACAGACAGAGCCAGTATCTAACTGGATCCATTGCTGTCTTTTAACATAAAGCACAGAGTGCATAGGCTGATTAGAACCACACGGTACAGCCTGAGGCCATATGGGCGCCCAGACCAACAGCATATAGCAAATACATTTACAATGATGCCAGGTGATATGATAGAACAAACTTATAGAGACATCTGATTCCAAGCTGACCTTGATATCGTGCTTTCACAGAAGATCTGTTTAAATGTGGTTGTGCCAGTGTCTTGTAACCTTTGTACAGTCACATTACATTTACATTTGTGTCTAAAGCATACTCCCTTGAGCCACTGAACTGATAATTTGATTCCACACAACACTGCACTCGCACACAGAACGGGCTGGACTCATAAATAGACCCTTAACAAGCGATGGAGGGAGCGCTGGTCCAGAGACAAAACGCTTCAACATTGACCCACGTTGACCCATTGTTAGAAATAACACACAGATAACCAACGATCCAACCTCCAGGTAAGTCTTTACCATGAAGCCAACGTGAAGAAATGTAGAAAGAAGAGTCATTACCTCTTTTCCATGCTCACGTCTCCTTTGAAAGACACAGGCTCAGCAACCAATACAAAAATGCCAAACCGAAAACACAAAAGGAGTCCACAAAACAATTTCTTTCTTTCTTCAGCACACGTGAGAGAACGGTGGATGGTTAACATGGACGCATCAGACACAGAGAGAGATAGACGCACGGACCCCACACTGTGTCCTGTGGTGAGGGAAGTCAGCCGGTCAGATGAAGAGAAAGAAGAGAAAGGAGAAGGAGAGCAGAGCACACCAGCTACATGGCCGACATTTTAACAGCTTCTGACGCAACTGACAGAGGGAGAGCGAGACACACACTTCCTCTAGAAAGCTGCACTGTCTCATACTCCCTGGCTCAGCTCGCTTGCACTCTCACTGGCTCACTTTCTATAGCCCTCCCTCAAACTTCTCTCACTCTCTCTCTCTCTCTCTCTCTCTCTCTCTCTCTCTCTCTCTCTCTCTCTCTCTCTCTCTCTCTCTCTCTCTCTCTCTCTCTCTCTCTCTCTCTCTCTCTCTCTCTCTCTCTCTGGAGAATGGAATAGATTAGTCAGAATATCTGGAATAGGTTGGTCTGGGACAATTCAAGGACAATTCCATCTGCAAAATATAAGGGTCACACCTCATTTTTAGGGCAGAAATGTTTATATTACAGACAATAAATATAATATAATAAACATATAAATCACAACCAGAATACTACATTAGATATACTTAAATACCAAAAGTACAACTCAGTGCTGAGTTGAACATACTTTCTACCCTTCTATCTGTGTGACAACACCACCCAGGAGACAGATGCTGTTGCCACTGATATTATCTGCACCTGCCACCTAAAAATACCAGCAAGCATTTGTGTAAGCAGCATATTGATACACACACCGTGTAGAGAAGAGCTGAGAATGTGTGTGTCTTGTGTGGGCGAGGACGTGGGTGTGTTAATGTTTACAGTATACTGTCATGCCTCTTAATAGTGTGGGCATGAAGAGAGGAAGGAAGGCCCTGCCAATGGAGTGGTGAGAGCTTCAAATGGAGAGGGAGCAGCAATATGATTTGTTATTCTCCATGCTATCTCCCTCCTGAATTGCAAAGACACACACACACACACACACACACACACACACACACACACACACACACACACACACACACACACACACACACACACAGATTACAATAACCCATCTCCATCTGGCGATGAGAGAGGCACGAGAGGGAGATTTATATTACCAGATAAAGCCTCACATGGTAGCTTGGCCGACTTTGTGGCTACCAGCTAAAAGCTAGGTAGCTGTACGCAAACTGAGGCATTACTGGGGAAGACCTAACAGACTGGACACTAATCAGTCATGTATTATGTCAAATAGGTTAGTTATGCCACGATACATTGGCTGTAGCTATCAGTGGAGCTCTTTGTTACAGAGGCCACAACAAATAGAACTGCATCGGTGCAACAGCCCTATGGTACAGAGCCATAACAAATAGAACTAGATCGGTGCAACAGCCCTATGTTACAGAGCCATAACAAATAGAACTGCATTGGTGCAACTGCTTTGTGTTACAGCTCTGTGTCACAGAGGCCACCACAAGAACTACATTGTTGTTACAGCTCTGTGTTACAGAGCCATAACAAATAGAACTACATTGGTGCAACGCAAGGCCGCAATAACTGATATGATCATTCACTTTCCTTACTTTCCTTCAATTTCCTGCTTAACTTTCAAATTCTGCAGATGGAAGAGAGAGTAGCTGTGTCCATTAGAAGGATTCGCATTAGAGACACCGGCAGTTACCACTCTATCCCTCAGGTCATAGCCATCATAGCATTCAGATTGGTCCAGTTGGCTAGTCTAAGATGCTATATGTTTTATTGAAAACATATCATAGGTGCCCCCTGCTGAACCCCCCACAGTTGTTACATTGTCATTATTGTCATTGGAGAAATATTGTGGAAAAATACTGACAGCTAAATAGTGTTCTGCAGTAGAAATGGCATGATTATACAGAATATACTGAATGAATGGCTTCAGACTAAATATAGGAAGCTTGAAGAGAAACACACAACTGACTTCCAGTTATGTCATTTCTGCAGCTACTTGTCGCTAAATCCAAGTAACGTGGGATTAGTTAGTTAAAGAGTTAAAAATCTATAATCCTAGAATCAGGCAGAAATCATGTCCACGGAGTTCATGTATGCAATTGTGTTCACGTTACGTTAGTCACATTGTGTTGCTTATTTCAAATTAAATGTCTGTTAAACACAACGTTAACTTGCTGACTTGTCATCAGTTTAATGGACAAACCCCTGTAGATAATGTTATGTGAGGACTCAACAGTAGGGCGGCCCAGTGCGGTTATCACTGGTCGAAACCATCTAGATATTCCAGCTCTCAATTAGAATGATGTGACACCGGGAACTAAAGACTTTTAAAAAGAGGTTTACCTGGCCAGGAGACAGGCAGCAGTACAATAAGGACCAACGTTTGGTCCTTTTTTCTCAAAAATAGCTGAACAAAAGTAATTCAACCAGAGACATTTCACGTTTCAAAACGTTAACAATGGATTCAAATTTCTGTGTAGAAGTGTATCCACTAGATCTGAACAGTGAAGAGCAGGTAAAGAACTGTATGGCCAATGGAGCTCTGAGGTGGGTGTAACGCACATAGACACATAGTCTATCTGTAATATCTATAATACAGGTTAAACTGATATAACACAGGTTAAACTGATCAAACAAAGACTGTATATAATACAGGTTAAACTGATCAAACAAAGACCGTATATAATACAGGTTAAACTGATTAAACAAAGACTATATAATACAGAGTGAACAGATTTAACTTAGTATAATAAAGTTACAGATTACTTTCCATATGGTGTACATTGCTGGAACCAACTGGAATCAACATTTTCAAACCAAAAAAAGCGACTACAAAATCAATTGAGGAGTCCTGGTTGAGATTCTGACCGTGTTACAGATTCCATTCGGTGGGTATACCTGCCATCCCTCACACTGATTGGTGAACTCCTGATTGATTCTATAAATTAATTGGGTAGCCGTGTTCTCTGCAGGGAAAAACAGCAATCCTTTCTCCCCACATGATCACGTTTAGATTCAGAGTGGGCCTGAGAGGGGGGCTGTGCTCACAGATGGTTGGTTGTCAGTGGGTTGGTGATAGAGAGAGCATTTAATGTGTTGTCCATCGCGGATGGATTTAACAATAAAAATACCAAATGATCCTCAGAGTAAGGTCTATTTGCGGCAAACACTGCGTTAGTTTTGTGGCTGGCACTAGTCAAAGTAGCACATCCTAGTAAGCCAGATCGATATTTAACTATCAACTCAATAAATTAGGTCGCTCATTTGTTTGAAATAACCAGAGCGCTACTGGAATCAGTGCTGACCCTCAACCTCCATGATCCGCACACATCTGCACTGTGCACACGCACATCTGCACACGCACATCTGCACTGTGCACGCGCACATCTGCATGCACAAAACCTGCACTGTGCACACTCACTTATCAGCACCGTGAACACACACATCAACACCGTGCACACGCACGTCAGCACCATGTGTGCACTTATCACATAAGCTGGAAAAATGGTAGGGGAAACGCTGATGAGGGACACACACACACACACACACACACACACACACACACACACACACACACACACACACACACACACACACACACACACACACACACACACACACACACACACACACAGCTTGGTTCTCTAGTCATTCTAAGCCTGTTAATAATAAGAGGGCTCATGGTATTGCTTCCTCCGTGTGTACGTGTGTGGGAACATGCATGAGCATCTGGTGCATGTGGGCATCGTGCTTTTTCACATTTTCTTAATGAGATGCTAGTTGCTAGGAAACATAGAGCAGCACCTGCGGTCCCTAGACAGAAAAAGACGAACATTAAATCGGCCACTCTGTCATGACAAAAAGGTCCATTACATGTGTACAATGTGTGTTATTTAATCAGCACCTTCAGGGTATACTTCATTCTATTCTAAAGTGTTAAAATGCAGGGTGGTCCACTGGAACAAATTATCAGCCTAAACCGTACACACAGATACACTATCCAGTTCAACTTTTTGTTAAACATTCAGTACTCAAACAGACCATGAGTGGATCTGAACCCCCTGACTTCCTCCTCCAGCCTCTCGTTGTATTGAGGCTAGTGGGTGGAGTAGACAGCACTGTGGCCCATTAACTTTATCTACAGATAACCTGCACATTATTACTATTTTCCCCATCGACCAATCAATTGGTCATAGAGTTGGTTGAATTTCAGTGGATCAAGATTTCCTTTGGCTGACTCCAGCCCTAGTGTTATGTGTGAGGTCGTTTGACCATCCATCCCAGCGTGGAGTGTTACTTAGCACACACCAGTCACTTATCAAATGTAGTTCCCAAATCCATTTTGGGTTCAGATCAAGAAACGCACATGCATTCCACTGGTGCCTTAGTAGCACCTTAGAGCCTTTGTTGAAGTTATATACATCAATCTGTCAATTCATACACAAAAAGTACACACAAAGGGGTTCTACTTGGTGTCCATAATTTGTGTCCAAACTTTAACAACATCAATCCATGCCAAATCCCACCAAGTATGTGACCATAACAGAGAAGGTATCTGCGGTATCATCCAGCATCATGTGTTGGTACAGCAGGAGAGACATGCCCGCTCTGTTCTCCTCTTCATCTGGCAGACTCTTCCTGCTCCTAATTCATCCACCTCCCTCTTATCTGCTTCTCCCACTCATTGCCCCTGTGTACACTGTAGAAATATCTGTATCTTCTAGTGTGTGCGTGTTGTGAATCACAGCTTGTTCCCACTCTCTTTCTCTCAGACATGACACAAGGGTCAGTAGGAAGGAAGGGGTGATTCAGAACTGTGAAAAGACTGTTATTGTCAGCCTGCATACTGCCATAGGACCTAACCACACATCAACACCTGAAGGTTTGTGCTCACTGGCTGCAAGAGTCAAGAGGAGGAGCTCAGTTATCAAGATGCCCCATTGATCGTGCTAGCTGACACTTCAATAGCGCGTTCAAAAACAGTCCAAACTGCAGCATTTTATGGCCTTTCAGAGTAGAGGAAAACCTGCGTCAAAAGCAGTGCTTTAATCACTAAATACACGCCATTAAACTGTGTTATGATTGCAAAAATGAAGTTTAAGATTTTACGTTGATTTATATCAATAAATGTCTAGAATGAGTCACAACACAGACACAGTTCTCCCTGTCCCTAGTTGTTGGCTGATCATACCCCAAACCTGTCCCTTCTACCGTGGATTTGCTGTCCACCAGTGGAGCGGCAGTTGTTTACCATTCCATCACCCTGTACACAAGAGGCCACTGAATTAATCAGAGTTTCTTTTTTTGAAGGCAGCAGGCATTATGGGGTCATGTTACGATAGCTGTCGCTGAATACACACCCTGTGGCAGATTGCAGCGATCACAGTCTGAACGGCACAAAAGCTGGAGCTCAGACACACCTCCATGGTCCCTGCAGACCCCGGCGCTGGTCCTAACTGGAGTACAAACCAATCAGATGTATTCCTGGGACACCCTTCATGATGTCATTCTGAAGACTAATGCAGGGCGCACCCATGTGTTGTTGGTGTTCGTCTACAAATGCATGTGAGCATCTGTGTTCATTGTTAATGACACCGCGCACACCAATGACCTACTTAGGGATCCTGTTTTTATCATAGATACTTCACCCAACACTGCAACATGCACTCTGTCACACTCTGTGTGTGTGTGTGTGTGTGTGTGTGTGTGTGTGTGTGTGTGTGTGTGGTTCAAGGCTTCCCTTGAACCAAGGGAGACAAATTATGTAATATTGAGCTCTGAAATACATGCTTACAACACTGCCAAGTGTTAGCATGTGGGCAAGCACACACAAACCCATCCACACACATGGTCGGCGAAAAGGGTGACCATGGCATATTTGGCCCTCAAAGTCAATGTCCCATGTTTAAAATAGTATTTATTGGGGTTTTATAGGAGTCAGAACATAACAGAATATGATCCCTGCCTATGAAATGGAATCAAAAGGTCCTGACACACAAAGCAGACGTCGAAGAAGGGCGATGAGGCCCAACATGCGTGTTCTCCGACTGCTTGTTTTAGGACCCATCACCTGTGATCGAGCAAGTACAACAGCCTTTACTGACTGTTTCCATCTCCGCATCACATCGGATTCAGGGGTTATTCAGGTTTAATTGTGAAGTGCTTGGCTCACTCCGATTTCTCTTCTATTCAATTCAATTTGTATATATATTAATGACAACCACCTGACCCTAGCCCCCAAGAGGGCAAGAAAAAACTTCTGGTGTACTGATCGACGGAACATCAGAGCGATCTTTTCAAAACTCAACGGGCCCAAAAATACCACCAAGGCCTGAACAGTGGACGGGATAGACCCTGCCCACGCTGCTCCAGGCCAGCCCAACTCAGCCTGCGATGAGCTTGGTGTGTCCATCCGTAAGCTCAACTGTACAGCCTGGAACGCATCCAGCCCAGGGGCTAGAGGAGGGTGGGGAGGTACGCCTGTAGTAGAACCAAACCACCCTTCTAGCCTAAAGAACTGCCTTTGGCTCTTGTATCAGAATGGGCCTGTGATCACAGAGGAAGAAGGCAGAATCCCACTGATGGCAGTTGGCATACCAAAAACATTTAATTGCAATTGCATACACGGCCCACATCCCGAGAGTACTTGAGAACTGATTTTGTAGGCGCTTTTATTGACATATTTATTTTGAAATGGTTTCCTCTAATTAACATATATGGAAAGATGGTGAACCTGTATGTTTAACATCCCATGTGCTTCACACCCACAGTGGAGCTAGGCTGCTCACAGTTCCTAACCTGCTCTTTACTGTTCTAGAGCTAGCGGGGGTACCCTTTAAACAGGGATTTAGTGTTATAGCCATTCATTCATAAAAGGTGCCGTTCTGTTTACAGCAGGGTACTTTGTGGTGTGCCGATAGTGATAGTCATATCATCAAACAACAGCTCTATAGAGAGGAGTGCTGCTGCCCTGACTCATACCAGGGACATGGCTAATACCTGGTGAATATCCTATATCTTCCTCACTTTAAACAGAGACTGTTCCCACTGCGTTAGCTGCTGTTGAGCTATAGGATGGTTCTTAACAGCAGCCCCACAGCAGCGCTCCGCTGCTGTTCATGTCAATCTCAGTCTGTCGGGACGTTCCTCCCCATGGTCATTATTGTACAACTTGTTGAGTGAGGGGAACTCCCCTACCCAGCCCGCCACTAAAGGTTCAACACCAGATCTATCTTATACAGCCTCTCAACAACAATATAGGACTATTACATTCTGCAACATCAACATAATATTTGGATTTGTTCATGTATTTCAAATATGTTACACGTTATATGTAGCCTACATGTACCTAGAATGAAGTTGATTTTGATTTGGAATCTAAAGAAATACCTTTGTGACATGCAATTAATAAATTAACAAATTATGGTATGACAAAAAGATGGAGGCAAGACAAGACAAGCAATATATGGCCTAGTCCCTGTAAATAGACTAGTAATCACCAAAAACAGAGATGTAATACAAAAACTTAATTCAAATCCAAGTTCCAATTCGGAGGAGGTGACAAATGGAGGTAATGCAGACCACCGGGCAGTACAGTTCTGCCCGTGATTGCTAGTGTAAACGAGCCTTGATAGTGGATCATGTGTGGGATAGGGAGGGGCCATGTGAGGAGAGACTAACAGCAGAGCGTAAATAGTGGGGGCAGCTGCATCACTAGATCTCAGCAGCTAACAAGCGCCAAATCAAACCCTCGTCAGAGGCAGCTCAGGAAACCCACAGAAGCCTCATTTCCTCTTTTTGCACGTGCACACAGACACACACACACACACACAGTGAGGGGAGCAGAAGTCCTTCCTCCAGTGTGACTGAAGACAATAGAGGAAAACATCCTCAGATGGGTGACTCGGTGACCTGCAGGGAGAGTGTGTGTGTGTGGTGTGTGTGTGTGTGTGTGTGTGTGTGTGTGTGTGTGTTCAGTTATTGTTTTGGGCCTCTGAGTTTACCCTTGCTCTGCGTATATGTGACACATAGCCCGGAATTTGCTTCACAATATTTTCCTTACAATCCAACAATCACCATGTCCCAAACTAAAGTGAGCACACCACCTTTTAGAGACACACAGTTTCCATGTGAGAGAATGATGTAGTAGTCGGTACCGATCACAGATTTAGATCATTCATCGCTTTGTTTAAACGCTATGCTCCATTGTATTTGTGAATTGGAAACCAACAGCCTGTTGCCATCCAAACCGTCCAGATCTGTTTTTTGTAAACTATGGAACATAACATTCCTTGGAAAACCGCACACTGTATTTCATCACCAGACCAATATGTGATTCAAGCACTGCCTGTGAAATCCTACCCAGCAATAAGGTCAGCTCGCTAAAGCTGATGAGAATCATGTTTCCATGGATACACTCAATGCAAGTGACTCTCTGTTGCTGGATGAACCAGATGAATGAGTGTAGACACCATAAATATTCTTAAAGGGCTAAAGAATAAAAAGCGCAAATTAAGTTTGCTGTCTTCTTGTGCCCAACACACAAACACATTTCAACATTCAGGGTAAAGTCGGCAATCCAGTAAACACCATCTGAAAAGCAGACATGGGACATTCCAGACATGACTATGAAAACCAGTTCAGACTAGTCTAGTGGTGTGCAGGTCCAACAGGTTCCTCTGCCTGGCAGGTGAGGTTCAACACAACAGAGCGAGAGCGAGAGCGAGAGAGAGAGAGAGAGAGAGAGAGAGAGAGAGAGAGAGAGACACACACACACACACACAGGTCAGAGACAGAGACTAGGAGAGCGAGTGAGACCACCAGCAGAGCGGCCTGCCACTAGATCCATGCTGATGCAGAAACAAACCATATCCCATAATAACACTTGGAACAAATAGCGAGATAATGCTAGATAGAGCAGTGTGAGCAGGTACTATGGATGAATAGTTGTACCTAAGGTAAGAGCTAGCAGAGAAAGGGGCGTACCTACGGTAAGAGCCAGCAGAGAAAGGGGCTGACCTAAAGAAAGAGAGGGCAGAGAAAGGGGCTGACCTAAAGAAAGAGAGGGCAGAGAAAGGGGCTGACCTAAGGGGCTGACCTAAGGTAAGATCCAGCTGTCATGGAACCCCTTGCCTTCCTCACAGAAGTCATATGAGATTCAGATGCAGTCGTGACATGATGCTATGTTGTTTCTAAAATAAATACATTCAATATAGATAAATACATTCCCACACATACTGTGTGTGTGTGTGTGTGTGTGTGTGAAAGGGGATCATATATATATATATATATATTAGGGGTGTATGGTATAAACGGTATAGAAAGTACACCGGTGTGAATTTGCACTACGGTATGGATTTTGACCATACTGTGAGACCGGTGTGACCGGTAGACAGTGTTGTGTGTAACGCGGTAGGTAACTTTTTCAATTCAGTGCAACGTTACTTTTCCCAGGGACAGATTTGACATTGTCTGCTATTGCGCAAGCACTCAGCCGCACAGCAAGGGCACCTGCGTCCCTTCACAAGCTCTCATTCCACACCGTACGAGACAGACACTGGTAGCGTGAAGCTGTCTGTGAGACCAGGTTGCCTTAATTACATCTGTCGCATATTTAAGGTGAAAACTAAATGTCAAGGGAAAGAGGCGGTGGTTGCAAAAAGTATTTCCATCGCTTATTAAGTTCACTCGTTCAAACTTGCCCAAACACGCGGTGCAAGTTTGCGAGATAGTTAGTTCCCGATAGATAGATAGACAGCAGCATTGAGCTACTGCATTAAGCTACTGCATTAAAATAATCACACATCTCAATAGCACTTTATGTAGTTTGAAAGTCATTTTCAAGATATGGAAAGTTATGGGATATTCAACATAGTCAGCACTCTGACATGGGTCACAAAAGACTTGATGCGGTCTGAGTGTGTGTGTCTAGCGGTGTTTACCTGGAGACAGCCAGCAGAACTCCTCTCCATAGAGCCATCAAATGGTCAGTAATTCCACACATAAGGAGCATTACAAAAGTACCCTACCCTAAACAATAGCCTAACAAACAGAATCCAACCAGATGTGTCGCGTGTATCAAAATGTCACCAATGGACATAACAAAATGAAATGACTGTAGAGGTGAACCTCTCTAGCTCTACACCAGTATAATGAAATGACTGTAGAGGTGAACCCCTCTAGCTCTACACCAGTATAATGAAATGACTGTAAAGGTGAACCCCTCTAGCTCTACACCAGTATGAAGCTTGGTGTGGCCAGAGGAGCTGTGGTGTGAATGTTACACAGAGACTAAGGTTGGGCGATCGGGGGGATAAGTAACTATTAATTCATAGTTACTTATGACCTGTCAGCACTTTGTTTACGGTTAAGTCACTTTATTTACTGTCATTGCTCATTCATTTTGCATTGTGGAATTATTCATCTACTGTATCAACAATCTCCATACTGTAAGTAAAGGACCTTGTATCAAGCCAGGATTTACAAACCATTTTTTAAAAAGCGCTTTTTCACGTGCAGTGACGCTAGGGAAGGTCAAGGTGTCGCCGGTGTGGGCTAGTGCGTCGGAAATAATGGAAGCGTTCTTTTTGACACTGCGCTGGGCTTCGGCGGCGGTGTGTGTTTGGCTTCACCATACACAAAAGCACCAGTATTTGTAACCTCTTCTTTACGTTCTACCTTAACATTTCGCGTGTTTCCCGAAACGTTCTTTGCTACGAATCTCTTTCGTACGTCGTTTGTTGGTAAGGTTGGTCTGAAGCACTCGTAGAACCTTCTTAGCTCTACCGTAGTGATGTTTCAGCTCCTGGCGCTAGTCTCCGCCACTGTACAGTGACCTTTAGAAATCCCCGTTGCGCATGTTCATTCCAAGTTCACATCCGTAGCCAATTGAGAATGAAACGGCATGATTGAATTAAGGATATTGTCTCGGCTGTTCTTTATTTTGGGCCGTGGGTACAGCAGGCAAGGTCAGCTCGACTCGCTTCCAATAATTTCAAAAATAATTAACAAAATTGTCTTCTAAATTAAGGAAATTATACTGGGAAACAAATAAACCATTATAAGCAACGAGTGTTAATAAGTGATCAAAATACTTTTTTCAAACACCGCCTCTTTCCCTTGACATTTAGTTTTCACCTGACATATACGACGGATGTAATTAAGGCAACTTGGTCTCACAGGAATCCGTGAAATGAGTCGGTCTACATCCTGTATAGTAGCCTATATTTCAATTTAACGTCTTTAATGGTAAGAGACTGCACTGAGATGGATAATGAGTGTTGTTTAAGATTAAATTACAATGCCACATACAGGGATTATTTTCCCAATAATGACCGGCGTTCTGTTCTCATTATCCCTTACATAACAGCACTCTCTCTCTCCCAACAGTCTTGGTTGCGCACTCTCATCCAAATATGTATTGTTTGCGGCGGAGGAGGGGGTAGATATAAAGACCGGACGAGAAACTGATGTCGCTGTGCTGTCCTTCTTCTTATTTGAAGGAGCAGGCAGAGAAAAGCTCTCTCCTGCTGGGCTTTCATTAAAATCAAGTACATAAAAATGTCGCCACTGGTCCAGATGTGTCAGGTGTGCGCGAGAGACATACAGACTACCACTTTTGTAAATGCCACATATACAGTACATTCGGATCGCATGATAGGAATAGATCTATTCCGATTAGAAATCTAATCGGATCAGAAGTGTCAGTAGCCGAGTAAACTCGGCTGAGTAAACTCGGCTACTGACATAATAATATGAAATTATCTCTTCTAATATTTCATTAGTTTGATCATATAGCCTGATATCATCAAGTCCTAAATAATTTATTTTTTCTTTTAAAAGTTTTTCAAAGTGACATGCAGCGGAGTGTGATGTCATTTCGCCGTGCGAGCAGACCGGTAGGTTTCGAGCCCCTCCCCTCCCCTCTCCTCTCATAGCGGTGAGTGAATACGGCAGGGCAGCGCTACAGAGTGCGTTTCCACCTGTGCCAGTTAACTTCAATTACAATTTGCGGGGCTTTTTAAGCTGTAAAAGTAGCCACCACACCACACACAGCACACCACAGCGTTGTTTTTCCGAAAAAAAAAAATATATATAATAATCTCCTTCTCATCGGCAACTTGAGACGATCGACGATGGAATCCATTTATTGTCAATAGTCGATAGAATCGACCATCGGCCCATCCCTAACAGAGACTTCTTCAATGTGTGTACAATGGTGGAAACTATGGCCGATTTAAAGAAAAGCACTGTTGATATTTGGACAGTGGTTGAACCTTGATTGGAGGTTTGGGGTGTTTCTTGCATCCCTACTGCAATAACAACAGGAGTGAGGGTCACAAAGCTCCGGTTAAGCAACCGTCAACCTAACCACTGCCAAATCTGGTCATTTGGCTCCTCAGATACAGACACACTGACACACATCACGTCCAGCACTGAAACCCCAGCGAGCAGCTTAACAGAAAGGTAGTTGTTTGTGTTTGTGTGTGTGTGTGTGTGTGTGTGTGTGTGTGTGTGTGTGTGTGTGTGTGTGTGTGTGTGTGTGTGTGTGTGTGTGTGTGTGTGTGTGTGTGTGTTTTATGAGACTTATCGCCCATTCTTGTGCCAGATGGCGCGTTGCTCTGTCATTACATAATGAGAATACTGAGGCGTGTTTCCTCAGGAACTTAGCCTGAGTGTGTGTGTGCATGTGTGAACATGTGTGTGTGCGTGTGGGTTTGTTTGTATGTGTGTGCGCATGTGTGTATGAAAGTCAAACAGACAAAAACAAATGCAGCACGGCTGCCACAGTTAAACCACACTAAAAGCATGAAAAAAAATAGTCAAAACCACACAGTGAGCTGCACCACAGAGTCAGACAGCGATGCAGAGCACAGAGCAGCACAACCTGATTCATCAAAGCCCTCTCTGAACGGGATCCTATAAAACTCTGTTTGGAGAGTGTTGTTTGTTGTGATCTGTTGGTGCTGCTGTACTGACCCACTAAACACAGAGGGACAGGACATAGAGTTGTATCATCAAGACTAAAAGCTGCTTACCAGGGCGGGCCACTGTATGTGTTTGGCCTTGGTCCCCTGCATCAGGCCCCCTCCACCCTGCTCCCTCTCCCCCCCGCCCTCCTTCCTCCTGGCCCAGACCAGCTGGTGCTGCAGCAGGAACAGCTGGAAGTCCTCGTAGACCTTGACCCACTCTCGCTTCTCCCACTCCTGGTCGTCAAACTCCACGTACACCTGCACACAGAAACACAGCAGGACACGGGTTAGCGGGCAGCAGGGAAAGCAGTGCCAAGGCTAGCGGCAGAACATAGCATACAGTGAGAATGGAGCAGCCGGAGACACTTTAACACACCAAACTGTGTTCCTACACTCAGTGTTCCTCTTAACACACACACACACACACACACACACACACACACACACACACACACACACACACACACACACACACACACACACACACACACACACACACACACACACACACACACACACACACATTTCCAAGCATTGCTAAAATGCTTCAAATATATAGAAAATGGAACAAATTAATGATTGCCAATAGCATTGCACATCTAATTGCTGGTATGACGTACTGCCAGGATGCACAAAGGATCTGTGGGCTGTCCATGGTTCGGGACTTGGGTCTTCTTCACATCTATATTCACGGGGACTAGCCAAGTATAGCCTGACTGTTGTTATTATGAGTGTACAAGGGGGGAGGGGTGAGTGTGTGAGGAAGACAGCAGAGCTCAATCAGAAGCACTAGGTCCATCCCTCCCTTGCATCCTCCAGTCTTTATAAAAATTTCTCTCTGTATAGGAAAGAAAAACATCAGTTTTTCCCTCTCCCTGATTCCCTCCTATTTATATCCACCATCATTTTGTGCATCTATTGTTTGCAGACCTCTCTCCCTCTGCGCTGGATGCTGTGCACTCTATCCATCTCCCTCCCCCACCCATTGCACCGAAGGCAGAGGAGAGAGATCAACGAGTGCATTTCTCCTCACACAGCCTCTCACACCGGCTCCGCCTTCCCTCCCCCCATCCATCCATCCATCTCCCTCAGTGCCCACACCCCCACCCTATAATGCACCACTGCACTCAGCTGAGAGATGATTCTAACCAGTAGCCATCAAGGGCAACCCATAACAATAATCCTTTTCTGGCCATCTCTCTGGCTCCCTCTCTCCCTCCACTATTTTAAATATATATTTTTTCCCTCTTTCTTTTTCTTCTTTCTGGAATTCTTCCCACTCAAGCTCATCAGCAATGATTGGTTCTCTGCTTCTCTGGCCCTATTCTGCAACCGTTTCTGAATATCCATTGTATTTAGATGAAGAAAACAAATCCATTTCCACAAAGGACCACGGTGCCCCAAAGCGCCCAGCCTGTTGGCCTCGAGGCCGTTTACCAGAGACCCTGAGACCTTTCTGCAGCAGCCCATACAGGTCTCAGCTTTGTCTCCATTTCCACTGATTGATTCTCATCGAGGAACATGTTGCTCATCAGAAACCAATGCTTCATTCATTTATTATAGATCACATTTTAATTGATCACACACACACACACACACACACACACACACACACACACACACACACACACACACACACACACACACACACACACACACACACACACACACACACACGTCTATGAAACACAAATGACTAAGAAGAGTATACCTCTTTGGTTCTGTGTATACACAATCCATATGTGTAACCATTTAAGATTTCAATTTGTTTACTTTCCCAAAACAAGACACGGTAGTAGCCAATCAAGGTTTGGACATTAATATAGAGCACACATGCACACACACAATTGAGGCAGCTCATTTGCAGACAGCAGTCAGTTGACAGCAGACAGTTGACAGCAGACAGGAATCATTCAGATGATCATGTGAAAAAACTTCTGAACAACTCCACTCAACAACAGTAAAAATTGTGAGAAATGCGCAAAGCAATATAAACGCCGGCTGAAAATACCTGTCCCCCTGTCTCACAGTATAGGTGGCCAACTGAAGAAAGCTCATGGCCTTCTGGTATTGTGTAGCATAACATTGTGTTCCCGTTTCTTTGTTAGGGACGCTCCTGACTCACCTCCCTCATGGTTAATCGGGCTCTTTGTGCTGAACAATTTGAAAATTCTAAGAGCCAATGTAAATGCTTGATACCTGAAGAAGGTGAGCTGCCCACCCATTACTGGGTGAAGAGCGTGTTGACAAGTGTGAACCGGATTAAATTAAACTAAACATTTTAATCTTTCATTTAATATAATCTAATTTTGATCAAATAATAAACCAATGTTTTGGGATACTCGGGTTGTTTAAACATTGGTTTATAAGGCCTATTAAACGCATGATCTAATTCTTATATAGATATTTCAATATCAATAGGGCATGCGTGCTCTGAGGAGTTAAATAGGCCAATAGGCAGAACGGCTTTAACCGGCTTGTGTCTGCGGTGTGACTAGCAGGTGCAGCGCCGGCTAGTCGTCACGGCACCCTCCCTAGCATTCTGACACAGAACGCATATACCAGGGGATGGTGGTGAATCCGTGAAGGCCTTTAAACCATCTCTCACTGCAGAGAAAACCAATCACTTCATTGAGCGGTTTGGTTCTGAATGCATTAAACATGTATAATTCTTTAAGGGTTAGGGTCATATATATAACAGATCATATATACATCCTTCGAAAACCTATCCATGTGAAAAGGAATCGATGACGTCTTTAGGAACTAATTAACACACACACACACACACACACACACACACACACACACACACACACACACACACACACACAGAATACCAATTGAGAGAGAGACATGTAGACATACTGATACATCTGATGAGTTGTTGCTATAGCAACCAAAGCAGAAGTGAGCATGGAGTGTGTGGACACAATCACATATACACACAGAAAAACCCACACTGTATCAGTAGCTGGTAGCAGCATGGCCACAGCACGGTGTGGAGTGACAGAGGGCCAAGGACAGACAGAACAAAGGCAGCAGGGCGGACATGGAGCTTCATGGGGGCTGGGCTATCAGGCCCCCACAATGTATAAGCATTAGTATACTACCATACACTGGGGATAATAGTGGGCTTGTTGATTACATTCATCAATGCAATCACTTATTTTGGATGTTGTTTTTTTGGAGGTGGTTTTGAAGTCCAGTGCTTGATCCGGGACAGGCCTACATTGGCTGCACAGCCCAGCACCACAGCCATGTCAGCTCATGGGTGATATAGGTGGACGCCCATTCCACATTATAGCTTGCTAAGGAACTGTTTATATCAGAAAAGCGTGGTTTTGAAGACAGAACATTTATGTTTTAATCATTAAAAAGGTTCATTTGTATGTATCCCAGCAACGGGCTTAAGCAGGCAAAGCAAAGTGACAAACAACATGTGGTCAAGTGTTGTACGGAGCCCCCTATTTAGATACATGGCCTGCTGACAGCAGTCACTAGTGCCCCACCACACACACACACACACACACACACACACACACACACACACACACACACACACACACACACACACACACACACACACACACACACACACACACACACACACACACACTAGTGACATGCAGGCCAACATTGTATGAGTATAGCTCTATTATGGTACCTGCTGCTACATCAATCTTACTCAAGTTTTCCCCTCTTTCACTCATTCTCACTTGTTATTCTGCTCCGTCATTGCTCCTAAACCCTCACACACACACACACACACACACACACACACACGCACACGCACACAAGCACATACACTAACACACACACACACACACACACACACACCCTTCCTGCTGCCCAAATACTCTAATCTGATTTATTGAGCTCGACTGCACAGCAAACATCTAGGCTATCCTGACTAAAAGGACTCCTTTATCCCTGTTACACACAGAGAACACAGACACATTTACTGGGACAGACCCACAGCACGCACTCGCGCACGCGCACACACACACACACACACACACACACACACACACACACACACACACACACACACACACACACACACACACACACACACACACACGAATGCCAAAGTGGTGGCCTAAATATACACACATGCATGCAGCACTAAAACACCAACACACACTTGGAGACCATGAGCAACTTCAATGAATTTAACAAACACACAAAAAGAGAACATTTGCGTGTAAACGTTTGCCTGTAAATGGTGTGACTATGTAGTGTAATCACGAGCCATGAGACTCCGCCTAGGTAGACTGCTGGACCTGAGATGGTAGAGATCCACATGCTTTCCTCTGATGATCAGCATGTTGGGAATCTTCTCAGGGAGACCAACTGGTTCAAATGTTTATTTAGTGGGTCAAAGGTCAATATTTTACAAGGGGGTGGTATGGTTCTTATTTTACAAACCAAAGGCATACTGATCCTGATCTGGTTAATACATTTGTAGTAGAAACAAAGAGTAAAGTTGTGTTATGATTCTGGTCAATGCAGCCACCCAGCATAGTTGGAGAAGGAGTGTTTATCAGTGAATCACTCAAACATGAACACAACATTGTCACAGTTCAAAAAGTTTGTTATGGAAATATAATGGACATAAGTGGAAGAATGAACCAGCATGCTCTGCATGTGATATGCAAAATAGGTGTGTTTGTAGTAGGGATCGACTGATGTGGATTTTTTAGGGCCGATACAGATTTCTTTTCATCAGCCTTAACCGATAACCGATACGACGATACCGATTTTCTTGAGCCGATATTTGGAGCCAATACTGCTTTTGCTCCCTCAATTTACATCATAAAAATTACACAATGATGATAACAAATGTTACAAGTCTCAATTTAAAAAAGGAACATTTATTGAACTGTAAATCATCATCCGATGCCGATACACAATAACGCATATCGGCCGATAATATCGGTCGGTCACTAGTTTGTAGACCAATTTTTATTGGTTCGTTTCTTGTTCTGAATAAGCGACTCATCTGGACATTAAACTGTTTGTAAAGAGCTAAAGGTGTGTTCCCCTCACGTGAAGCAGAGCTAGGCTGCTATATCAATGGAGGGGGCTCAGGGAGAGCAGCCTTCACCTCTCACTAGGAGGGATATGGAATGAAACCACTGAACTGAATCTGGTTAAGAGAGGCAAAAGGCCAATTTACAGATATCTCCAGGTATAGCTTTAACGTTTTCTCAAATATTTGAATTTGAATATGATTTCCAATTGAATCAGTGCAAGGCGTACTTGCTAAATGTACAACGGATGGTTGGTGCTATTTTTTATTTACATTTTAGCTTGCTACTGTGCCAAACATCCGATAGCTCATTTAGCTTAACTCATGTACAATTGGCTATGGTTGCAGTCACATCATTCCCAACTAACACAGTAACGTTCACCTAATAGGACGAGCTACATTATAGCCCATGCATTGTACAAATTGCAGTTGCCACAATTCCAAACTGAAGTTATGTGCATTGGGAATAAAGAGTGAGTTGCATTTGGCAGGTCTATAAGCAGAATAACCAGTGTGGTTATCTGGTTCTTCTGGTACTCAGACATTTCAATTTAAAACAGAGCAAGAAAGAGAGTGTGCACATTTGAAAACTGGATGTTCAAGAGAAAGAACATAGGGTACAGACAGAAATAGGCTTGATAAGAAATATAGAGAGGGCATGGGGAAGAGGAGCAAACTATGCAGAACACAGAGAGGGTGTGGGATGAGGCGGAAGAGGGGAGGAGAGAGCAGAGCATCCACACTGGAACCAGAGGAGAACAAAGGACCACGTGACTGGACTGAAGGATGCAGACAAGATGCAAGGATGGATGAGGAGGAGGACGAGAAGGGAGTTGGAGATGGGTGGAGGAGCTGAGGGGAAGCAGTCAGATAAAGCCGGCATCAGAAATAGAGGAGGCATGGTAATCCAGGAGGAAAATCTGGAAAAGTGTCAATAGAAGATGGCATGGTGATCCAGGATGAAAATCTGGAAAAGTGTCAATAGAAGATGGCATGGTGATCCAGGAGGAAAATCAGAAAAAGTGTCAATAGAAAATACCATGGTGATCAAGAAGGAAATCAGGAAAGTGGGTGTGGTATTAAGAAGAGGAGTTATATGGAGAAGCACAGGGAGGCAGAATAGATAGGTGTGCATCAGTGCGTCATGTGTTTATACTAGCTGCCAGCAAGAGGGGATGAAACAAAGAGCAGAAGAACAAAAGGCAAAGCAGACTGATGAAGGGGAAGCAGGTAGTCAGTGTACACACACACACACACACACACACACACACACACACACACCTAACCAACCATTATTTTACAACCTTTTGATGAAATAATATTTTGTTAAGACAATAAATTACATAAGATATCAGTACTAAGCACCAACAAAACAGACTGAGAAAATGCAATTTGAGATATCAAACAAGAAACACACAAGAACATCTGATCGGGTCATTTTTTTTTTGGATTAGTACAATGAAAGGACGGACAAAGCAGAGAGGAAGAGTGTCAGGAGATAGAGAACGAACAGTGTGACTGAATCTGCCAGGCGACCAGCAGCCTTGGTAACCAGGTTGGAAACGCAGTAACCACCCCCTCCCTGACAACAGAGCCAAATGATGCTGCTGCTGCATTCTACTGGACCAGAATACCAATCAGATCCACACAGAGACAGAGAGAGAAGGAGGCAGAGAGACATGAAGAGAGAGACAGACACAGAGAGAGAGAGAGAGAGAGAGAGAGAGAGAGAGAGAGAGAGATGAAGAGACAGACAGAGGGAGGCAGAGACATGAAGAGACAGACACAGAGAAAGAGGGAGGCAGAGAGAGTGAGAAATAAAACTAGATATAAAGTGTAACATGGATCTCATCATGCAACATTTGATTCCAGCTGAACTGGTAGTTGGCCTGCTGTGACCCTAAAAAGCATGCAGGGTCAAATCACATTGACACAAGAGAATGAGCATGTGTGTGTGTATATAGGCCCAGTGATGCAAACAGAGTAAGACTGACTGGTAGAGGAGGGATGGATAAGTGAAAACAAAGACAGAGACAGAGACGGAGCAAGAGAGACAGTGACAGAGACAGAGAGACAGAGACAGACAGAAACAGGAAGATACATACAGAGACAGAGTAGTAGGCAACACTACTAATGTACAATTTAGTCAAAAACTACACACAGGTCTTTCTAGCCATATGGTATGGTAGCCCCAGCCGTGCCAGCTAGGTCCAGGGACACTTATAGGGATTGAATCATTTATAGCCCTCCTAGCAGCAGTCTTTGTCTTGAGGAAGTAAAACACAGATGTCTGGCTGCTGCAGCCATCCCAGGCCATGGGCCACCCCCCTTGTGAGCAAAGGTTTCTTTCATCAAAATAGAGTAGGAAGCATGTTTCCTCTGAATGAGGGAGGTGAAGGCTCCCCTCTTGAACCCCAACACAGGTGGCTCCAGGTCTAGTGTGACGCCCGTTTGACAGGGGCCTGGGCAGGCCCAGGATGTGCATTGAAGCACCTCCCCCAGCGACCAGCAGCCAAAGAGTGAGACGTCATGATGGATTCCTCATTAATTACTCATCACTTCTTCCTTCCTTGTTCAATTATAAACACCAGGCACTTAAATAATGCACCACTGTTCTGTCCGTACATCCATCTATGCACCATCTATCTACTATCACAGATCCTACGACACATTGTCCTACACTACCACAGTACTGTACAACAGAAACCTCCTCCACATTGGCTAGCAGATACAGTTGGGCGCCTATTAGATGACATGTCATACTTGAATAGAAACATACAAATATACTCCACTTCATAAGGGATGAGGCCAGGGCACTCATGATCAAAGACAGAGGGCTGGCAGGTTTCCAGTTGATTTAAGGAAGGCTGTTCTTCATTGGAGAAGATTTGCGTGTCTGTGAATAAGCAAAAACAAAGAAGGTGCCAAACCAAAAGGCTGGGAATAAACAGTCAATTTGGCCTGGATGGATCAAGGATGGCCCTGATGATGGAACCACACTGTTCAGCAGGGGGGGCAAGTGGTTAGCACTGCTGCCTCACTGCAGAGGCTCCAGTGGTGGCCAACAGGGGCATGTTAAAGGAGGCTTTGTGCAATTCAAGTGAAAAGTATTAGAAAAGGTCCACACTGGAGTGTGAAGGCCATGACGTGATGCCTGCTCCGTGATAGACCGCCTCTACACACAAATAGACTTTTCACAATAAAGGCTGTGACAACAGAGATAGGATGACGACAACAAAGATACAACAGGAAAAGTGTCTCATCGTGAAGCCTCAGTTCTCTTGATGATTAGTGCGATAATTCATTTCTCTTATCCATGGTTAATATGCAAGCCTGATGAAAGTGCTGCAGACTATTTTAGGTGCTGTAGGTGAGATCTCATAATTTGAGTGGCATTTGTTAGAGATGGTATAGCCTACAGTCAGCTAGTTTGAAAAGTGAGAATATCTGTTCATTCAAAGTGCAGTTCATCTTAAGACCGCTCCCGACTATTCTCTGACCACTTTCATTTCTTTGAGGAATATTGTCGATCCCACGCCACACACAGTGTTATAACTCACAAGGGCATGAATGCAACATACTCAAACTTGGGCAGGGAGGGTGTTATTTTTTTTAATCTTGCACTTCTGCTCTTTTTACCCATGGCTGTTTGAGAGAATTAGGGTCTTAAAACAATGATTTTACTATTCAACCCTGATGAATAGATCTATATATCCAATATGACTAAAACATTGTTTATACGTTTCTTAAAAACTATCACTGTGGCACTGGTTCTACATAATACATATTGTTGACCATTTACACCACTATATACTGACACAAAACATATAAAGTATACACACATAGAACACATTATAAAAGGAATATTTACACACTGGGAGCGAGCCATCCCGACCAGCAGAATAATCCCCTGATAATGCTGAAGATACATTTGTCTGTCTCTCTCTCTATTCGTCTCTCTGTGTTGCTCAATTAAAGGCATGGAAATATGTCCCACCGAATAGAGAGCTTGTGTATGGAGATGGAGAACAATATGATACAGGAGAGAGTGGTCACAAGAGGGAGGAAGTGAAGGAACAGGGCGAGAAATATGAGAGGATTCCAGAGGGAGAGAGAGAGCGAGAGAGCGAGAGAGAGAGAGAGAGACAGGCAGACAGAGAGACAGAGAGACAGAGAAAGAGAGCGAGAGGAGAAAGACAGACAGACAGACAGACAGAGAAAGACAGACATGGGTAAACATCCATTAGCAGGCTGGTGCAACCTAACTTCTATGCTCCACTGGGAAAAGAAAGGAGCAGATCGCTCTAGTGCTTTGTGCACTCTAAAAGTACATTTTTATCAGCTATGGGTTAAACGTTGCTGCATGGAGCGCGGTGGCGACACAGTGCTACATTTATAGAGGTCGGAGATGGGAACTAACACAGGGGCACTCCTTCTGTATGCCACTGCAAATTATCGACAGCGTGAGCTATTCAAATGACTCGTTCTCAAACACCAATCAAGCTAAAAGTAGATGTCCCCCCGCAATTCGTCATGACTGCCGAATTGCTAACAGCTAGCGAGAGCAAAGATGGCCACTGTTTGTTCTGGTTGTTGCGATTCTGTTTTAGAAATATTGCCAGCCGCTGGTGCAGGTGACATATCATCTGATCAGAGTGAGCCAGTTCATACAGCCAAACAGATCTGACATAGGAAGGGGTCAGGGGAGAAAGCAGAGTAGTAGTTGATGATCTCCGACTGTGAGCTCTGTCCGAGCTATGCCACGCTGGTGGTGTTCTGTGGACCGCGCTCCATCATGTGGTGCATTTAGGATCTGAGTTCAACAGAAATGCTAGCTAGAAGCCTGACAAAGAGGGCTTACACTTTTTTGTCAAAAAGAGTGATTCATGTTGTAGAAAACTTTTGGACTGTACGGGTGCACTTAGGGGTCAATTAATCCTTTAATAGTTAGGACATGTCATAGCCTGCCAAAAATTTCATTCAGATGGATTCATTCTGACCCTATGAGACCATTACGTTTATCATCCAGTGTTTCTCTCTCAAATATATTCCTTGTCTCTTATCGGATAAAGCATAGCAGCCAGTGAATAAGGTGGTTTACTTTTGGAGGAGAGAGCATACAAATGCTCTCCCTCTGCTCTCCATGTATTTTCATCATCTCTTCTTCTGTGTATGTGTTCATATCTGTCCTCTGTTCCCATACCTCCTCCTCCTCCTCCCACCCCTCTCCACCTTCTCCTCACAATACAGGCCTAATAATAGCAGTGTTGCATCGAGACAATCGGTCACTGGAAACTAGGGCAGTCGCTGCAGATGCAGCATGGGAAAATCCCACTACTCCCCTGAAGCTCTCTCTGTGTGTGTGTGTGTGTGTGCGCGCGCGTGCGTGCGTGTGTGCGTGTGTGTGCGTGCGTGCGTGCGTGCGTGCGTGCGTGCGTGCGTGCGTGCGTGCGTGCGTGCGTGCGTGCGTGCGTGCGTGCGTGCGTGCGTGCGTGCGTGCGTGGTGTGTGTGTGTGTGTGTGTGTGTCCCTTTTCCGGTGTTGGTATGGAAATAATAAACACTTTTTTACATAATGTTTGCTAAGCTGTATTTAGTTTTCTTCTTGGGGTTATTGTCCGTAATGAATTGCAAATAAGATATTCAACTGCATCTAGTTCAGTTTTCTGACGTTGTACGGGACACACATGGAATGAGATTATACAGAGCATACCCAATACATCCAGAGAAGCTGTGTGCGCGCACACAGTGTGTGTGCGCGCTATGTTCAACACATCAATCTCACACTTTTAATTGATAAACTAGCAGAAATGCTAGCAATATTTAAGTATGAAAGAAACTATTTGCTTTCTCCAATCTGAAACTGTGGTGGGTTTCCACAGTATGTGACTTGTAATTTTAGTCAATTGTCATATTTAGCTATACTACATATGACAATTTGCCTATAGCATTGGTGTACAATCTGTTAATGCCGTCCAGTCATCTTTTTGACTGGATGGCAAGACAAAGCAGTAAAATTGTTATTTTAATTTGATCACAAAGTGCTTTCATGGTTGAGTTCACTGTTGTGTATTCACAGATAGTGGGAGGAGTCAGTGCTCAGTACTGCCTCATCCCCCAGCTGTGTGAGAAGAAGAAGTGCCAGAACATCTTTGTGGCGGACCCTCTTGTTCCTGTTTGATAATGGACCTCATGGCTGTGTTTACCCTCCTCTACGCCTCAGGAGAGACCATAACTGTTACCAGCGTAGGCCAGTGTTTGATGTCATCAACCACGACGCAGTCCCTCGCCCCGTTAACATCATAAGACCGCTATGACCCGTGTGAACAGAAAGTGAGGTCATGTGATCAGGAAGGTCTCCAAGTTATCCTGACCTCCTCAAAAGAGCTCCGCTTTAAGGTGGGAGCCAAAGGGTCTGTTGGTGGCAGCGTTGAGATGTGTTGAGGCTTTCAGTACCACGCTGACCAAGGACTGACCAACAGTTGAACGGGGATGGCTTAACCAATAACCATAGACTGATCGTGTGGCGTTAGCGTCGCTTGAGGTGTCCTTTCAATGTCATCATTGTGGACATGTCAAACACACTACATTAACCTAGCACTTGGCTGTAGTTGCTTGAGCACACACGCTGCTGATTGGTTCACGTGATGGTCCTATGTTGTCGACTCTACTACTGATTCATGTGACTACAGTTAAACCAGACAGAGTATGGGGGAGGGACAGTCTTTGTGTGTGAGAGGGCAAGAGACTTGAAAGACAAATCTAGAGTGTGTGTGTGTGTGTGTGTGTGTGTGTGTGGTAACTTAGAAAGAAAGCTACAGGGGGAAAGTAAGGGGAGGTCTGACATTTCCATGCGCAAAAATACACACCTACAAGAACGCAAACACACACAGTTTTAGGGTAGAATCAGCGAACAAAGAGGATCTCTGTTTCAGCGAGTGGAGCATGCAGGACTAGGTCTGTATTGAGTTACGTAGAAGCCATAAGCGCTCTCTCTCTCTCTCTCTCTCTCTCGCTCTCTCTCTCTCAATATGGAAGAGTGGAGCCAAAGGAGAAAGGGAAGGAAAACAGCAAAGAAAAAAATCAGGGCAAGATAGTTGACCTAAATTTAAACCACCGCTTCTCCAGCTTGACGCTGGTTTTCTCTCATACTAAAGTTACTATACAATTATTTAAAGTGTAGGTGAACCTATGGAAGTAAATCTGTGCCATCGGGTTTTGAAAATAAAAACCCATTGAATTCTAAGCACTGAATATTTATGCATTGAAATAACGTATCTGATTTTTTGGCCTCTGAATTTAACTCTTTACATTTTCAATAAATCATTTTCACACCTTTATTTTTCAATGTTAAAAAATTCAACGTTAAAAAAAAAATTCAACTCAAATATTTTCAAAGTCCCAAAATTCAACCTGCCAAAGTCAGTGTTAACATCCGGGGACCCAAGGAAGAGCAATCTATCCTAGATGCTAGATCGCGGTCAAGCAAGGAGAGGATACCTGACTCTCACGCGGGAGGGCAAAGCAGATATACTTCCATATTTTAGCCATGTCCAACGGTAACAGCAACAATGATGGTGTTTCGGTGAGTACATTTTTCTATATATATATGCCATTAGTGTGGTTTGTTTCTGTAAGATTCAGCAATGGACAATACTAACGGACACTTGTACATAGTGTCACGTGGTTTGTTGTCCAGTACAACCTTACAGTATGGATGAGAAGGACGTTGAATTGAAAAATGTGGTCCATTGACCGCAATAAACCCTCGGCTCATCTGTTAGCTGCGACATATTCATTTTCCCATGGGCATAATAAAAGTATATATATTATATATAGTGCTTAGTGCTTCAATCCCCCCGGCCCCCGGAGCTGAGCTCCTGCCAGTGTCTATCAAATCATGCTACCCTATCAGAAGGGTACCCTATACCCGATTCTGCAGAATCTGACTGCAGAATCACGTTATTTTACACCACTACTCACCCTATGTAAACTGTAAGAATATGGGGAGCATATTTTGATGCTGGTTTATAACGTCTTTATTGAAGATTTCAGGGTTCATCAAAAAATAATTTCCGTGTGGACGGGGCCTAATCCTCAATCATTTTCTATCATACTGTTTACTAGGCTATAGTATCAAGCATTAAGGTTTATTCTGTGCTATATTTGTTATGACAGGGCAGCAACGTCAGTCAGGGTGACATCGTTGATTCAGCAAGGCGATTGTTGGATTTAATTACGTCTTCTGAAAGACAACGGTGAGCCCATGTCATAGATGTGAGGTTTTGTATTAAACTGCAATTCATGTATATGGCATACTTTTACTTATACATTCTCGATATATCGGATACAATCTTGCAGAGAACCGAGGCAGGTTAATGACAATGGACGTTCTGCCCTTCAGCCAGCCTCGCTTCTGATGGAAATGACCAGGTAAAGACTTCAAAGGAAAAATTTGCTTTTTCAAAAGCAACTCTATGTGGAGCTTTTGAACACTCAAAATGTGCCCACCGACTGCACAATTCACACTGCACCTACCAAAAAAAAACTATTAAAAGAGCATTACAATTTACAATGAGAAACATTGTATGGTAATATGCACACTATTTTTTGAGTCAACATATTATATTAATATATATGAATATTTGCTTTTAAATTTTTTAACATTGAAAAATAATGGTGAAAATGATTTATTGAAAATGTAAAGAGTTAAATTCAGAGCATAAATATTCAGTGCTTAGAATTCAATGGGTTTTTATTTTCAAAACCCTATGGCACAGATTTACTTCCATATGAGCCCCACTCCAACTTTCACGGCTTCTTTCTAAGCTAGTACTGTTGTTGTGAATGAGCGTTATGGTAAGCAATGTTGTACATGAAATGAGCCACACACCCTGGTCTTGCCATTGGTCAATAGTAGCAATGAATGCCCTGTGAGTCGGTTTTGGTGAAAGAAATGCTCTGGTGCTCCTGTTTCACACTGTTCTACTGTGGTGGAGGAGGTGGGCGGGGAAGAACGACCTGATTTTGGCTCTTACTCATAGACCTCTGAAGAATAAGTCCCGCCTCCGAGGCTCCTGTGTCTCTCGGTCAAATGTCTATGGGAAATAACATGGGGTTATTGAATGATCATCCATAACAAACTCTGTAGGTGGCGAAGAAGTAAAAGCTGCGTCACGTTTTAAACTACAACCTTTTTCCATCTGGTTTCCAATTGGATTGTCAGGCCATTAAAGTAGTAAACGATTATTAATGCTAACCGGGAGCTAGTTACAATCTGCGCAGACTTCATACTTGTTATGGAGGAGGGAGTGCTCGCAACCAGTCACAACCTACCATGATGGTCATTTCACACGTGATTTCAGTGGTGTATAAACCTTATTCACTGGAGAGGTTCAGCCTCTTTTCTCCATGACTTAACTTTTTGGTTTGACCGTGATAAGAGTTTGTTGGCTGTTATTGAGATTTAGATCGATTTGATCAATTTCACACATGAACGAGCAGCGTTGGCACCACCTCCGTAGGCGGGCTCTGGTGCCACTGAACTCCATTTCGGTGAAGACAAACTATGAAACATTGCCGTTGCTATGCAACCTTGACTGGGAGAGTCGTGACGTCCTAAGTCTGCGCAGATCCGCATTAGCATAATGCTTCTTCATAATAGTTTACTACTTTAACGGCCCGACAATCCAAAACCCAAGTGGAAACCAGATGGAAAAAGGTGTACTTGAAAACGTGACGCAGCTTTTGCTTCTTCGCCACCTACAGAGTTTGTTATGGACGACCATTCAAAAACCCCATGTTATTTCCCATAGACATTTGGCCGAGAGACACGGGAGCCTCAGAGGCGGGACTTATTCTTCAGAGGTCTATGACATGCAAATGACTCGCCTCTGATTGGCTAACAGCACTGTCCGTCACAGTAATAAAACCAATTCAACTTACAGAGAGACACAGAGAGAGGGAGAACAAGAGAGAGACAGAGACACAGAGAGGGAGAACGACAGACAGACAGACAGACAGACAGACAGACAGACAGACTGACAGACAGAACCACTGGGCTCCTTGGGGGTTTCTGGTTGATTGAATACAGAAAGAAGAGCTGCCTCGGGGCACCGCGTCCGGATGACCATACCCACCGATTGGCGGGATCGGTGCACAGTGGCCGGTACCTGTGGTCGCTGTGCCCCGGTCGGCGTGCCCCGGTCGGCGTGCACCGGCCGAGCTCCCGGACTGCGGCGGTGCACTCCCGCGGCCACGGCGATTGAATACCGAAAGAAGAGCTGCCTCGGGGCACCGCGGCGGGCCGGGGCTGAGCTACCGGACGCGGTGCACGGCAGCCTGTGCATGGCAGCCACGGTGCACGGCGGCCGCGGGGCACGGCGGAGCTCAGCTCAGCTCCGGCCGCCCCAAAGTGGCTCTTCTTTCAGTATTCAATCGCCGTGCCCGCGGGAGTGCACCGCCGGAGTCCGGGAGCTCGGCCGGTGCACGCCGACCGGGGCATGGCGACCGGGGGACCGCGACCGCAGGGACCGGCCGCCGTGCACCACGCCTGGGAGCTAAGCTCGGGCCACCGCGGTGCCTCGAGGAGGCTCTTCTTTCTGTATTCAATCGTCGTGCCCAGGCCGCCGTGCCCGAGCCGCGTAAATGTTGAAAAAGTGGTAACGTCCAATCCAACCATTTCTTCCTCAACTCTTCTTTCTTGGCCAAGAGACGCAACGTTGATTTGTTATAGCCACAAATAGCACCGGCACAAACTCAATACTGTCTTCCCGTAGGCCATCGCAAGCCAAGGTGGGCGAGGCCATGAATACTAATTCACCAACTGACGTCAGTTGGTGAGGCTTTTCTCATTCGATCATTTATGCGTCTATTTTCTTTCATTTGCTAATGCAGGCAATTGAGGTAGAAGAACATTTTAATGTTCAATGTTTTAATGTTTAATGTTCATTTTAATGTGCATATGCAACTCCGAGTGACCTATCGTATTTCAAAAGGAACAAGTACTAAACGTTTTCTCTGGGAATATCCGAGGAGCATGACCCTCTCTCGGACCTGTACATCATAATCAACCTCCTCCCTCGTTGCTGTCAAGAGTTGAGATATCAAAACATGATCAAATATAACAATTAATGTCATCCAATAAAGCCCCTTTCACACATAGTTCTAGGTAGTTAGTTCATAGTTCTAGGTAAATGGAAAAAGGATAGGCACTGGTAGTGATTTACTACTTATTAAAACACAGGAACATAGCCATGTCGGAATATGGGCCCAGAGAGCGTCCAGCAGGGGGTGGTAACGAACACTGAGGGGAGCTCCCTTATTTCGGATACCATTTCGGAAACGTTTCCAGAAAATATTAAAAAAACGAGCTGGGTTGCAAACAAACTATTGATATTACCATCTGATCTCCCAAAAGCCATGGCTCAATAAGATCAACAGTCGCGGGTTCAAATCCGTCCTCAGCAGAGACTTGAGATCGGTTTGCTCGTGCTACACTCATGGTTGCCAGCATCCATAAAACCCGGACGAGAGGAGATCCCGGAATCTGAACCTGTCCAGCAAAAGGGAGCTTGTTTGCAGACATAAGAATCTGTATTGATACGACTGTCGGATCACCCGATAAGCATCAGCTCATTAAGATCAATAGTGGCAGATTTCACATACGTCCTTGAGATCAGGTCCCTCTGTAAGAAAGAGTCTCACTTCAGACAAACCTTTACGTGCCTCTCCCGGCAATGTGACTGCTTCCAGTCACAACACGGCCGTACCGGTAGTGACCCGGAAATGTTAGTAGGTCTTAAGCAGGCCAATTGCCGGTGCAGATTTCCCGGAATATCGATCCCTGTTCCTATTCAAGACCCCATGCAGGAAATGTTCCAGATCTCTACGGGTAAGAATGTATGTGTGAAAGGGGTTTAAGAGAGAACAGAATGACACTACTTGTGTACAACCAGAGTGGAGCATGGTTTGAATGTTAGAGAAGTATATATGTTGGTATATATAAGGTTATAAAAGGAGGAGGAAAATTGGAAATTGCGGTAATGAAATGTTCAAATATGTATTATTGGTATTGTTCATATAATGAATGCTGCGTGCGTCAAACCAACTTGAGAATGTTTTTTTTCAAATTGGTACCTTAGCTAAGGCTCCTTCAGCATTACTTCCAAAGCCCCGAGCCCTCTCTTTCCATTCCTCTGTGCTGCCTTCATCTCTTGGTCTCTTTATGTTGCGCTACTTGTGTGTGGCAGTGAATAGTAATGAGCGCGCTCCCTCTCCGTTAAGCAGATTGTTGGGCAGGGGGCCCACCCTCTCTGCACAGAACCTACATTAATATGCACACAATGCTGCCGCTGTGAGCCCCTGTAGGAGACGGGCTCCTGTAACATGATGGTCCGTAATGAGGTCACACAAGCACATGAGGGTTGGGCCAAACAAGGGGCCGTGGGCCTTTCATATCCAGGGTTCTGCAAACCCATTGCATATCATACACTTCATTACATACGTAAACTAGATTTATTCGTGACCGTTTCAAAGTATTATTTCCTTAGTTGGGGTGAAACAGGTTTTGTCCAGCAATATGAAAGCACTGCAAAGGATTTTTTAGAAAACAGATGTTTGAATGGCGGTTGCGGTGGGGAAGAGATGGTGGACGGTTTGTGTTTGAGTGGCGATTCCATCTTCCATTGTAAGACATTAATCAGGGTGGTCTTTAAACGGTGAATCATCATCTAGGTTTGATTGTGTCTGCGTAATAGCGGGATGTTCCATTGGGAGGATGGGGGTACTAAATGGGTGATACCACCGCATTGCTTGGCTTCTAGAAGGAAAAGCCTATAAGGCTTTTCTTTTAAGTTCTACAATGTTTTTTTGTGTTTTTTTTTCAGAATTGTCTTGAGTGTGCTGTTTGCTGTGTTATGTTTGGTTTTCAATAAATGTCTTTATCGTTTGTTTGAAACACCTTTGTGTAATGGCAGTGGCACTATCCAATCATTTTCTCTTTGACTAGAGCCCATTCTAGGCCCCGAGTCGAGTTGGTTTCACAATGTCAGGTAAAACGTGTAGGCAGCATTTTGAAGGCAAACTGTCAACAGCAGCTGTCGTACCACACCATGGTAATAATAATGATTCATCGGTAGGCTATTCACTAGTGCAATTTTGCTGTTCCAGCTGTTTGCTGTAAATTAAATGGTGCAGAATTTTTTTCTATATGCTGAAACGCATCATTCACATATTCACAAATAATCAGCCAAACGCTTCTATATTCTCTTTGTGTCATGGTCCTAATGCATAGACAGAACAGAGCTCTCAGTCTACCCACTGTTTAATTTCATAGATGTATTATATTAATTACAGTATACAATATTATTATTACTATAATATATTATAGTATATTAGGCTTATAGTAGTTGATCAAATGCTGACAGAACAGACGCACGGATTGTCGTCCTATTGTCAGACGAGAGTTTGTAGAGGTGGTCATATAGCGGAGTAGCTCTCCTTCAGACAGCTGGGGGAAACTTTGATAAGACACTTGATTATTCTCAAGCCTTTAAACCACATTTATTGAGCTTTATATGTAAAGAAATATATCATATGATTGGGCGATCTGACGAATCATAATCGACCATGCTAAATCTTAGTGGAGGACTCCCCTAGTTCTGTATGATTGATATTGACAGCCTTGTTGCAACACAGTGGCAACCTTCCTCCTTTGTCTCATCCACCTCCTCCCCTCGTGCTAAATCCTGACCTGCACCTCAACGGCAGCCACGACACCGCTGGGTGTCATCCGGAAGAACTGTGATGGAACACACTCCGAGACCGAAGGTGGCACTAGGAACCTTGTTGGTTTCACTACCGGCATTAAACAGTAAATGGTCTGAACCCCAGACTCACCGGTCTGTTCCCTATCAGCCGCCCCCAGCACCAACACCAAACTACTGGTATGTCTGCGGGGGCCACAGATCTGGAACAGACTTGATGATGGTCTGAAGATGCTGTGTTCTCTCTCCGTTTTTAAAATAAATCTAAAAGCAAATCTATTGTCTACCTATATATAACGTGCCCTCGCTAGATGACGGATGTACTGGGATGAATGTATGATTGATTGTATGTATTGTATGTGATTGCATTGAAATGTCTAATGTTTGTGTATATTTATGTACGGTACCACATTGTGCACTGCACTATTCATTATTCTCTTCATAAACTGTGGGCCCCCTCTCAAAAGCTTTCAATAGCTTTCTTTGGGGGACCCATACATACATGCCAAAGGATCATTGCGGATGTCTAACTGATCTAAATTGTATATGTTAACCCTTTTGGCAATGTATGCAGGGCATACTTTTTTCAAAATGGCATTTATCAAACAAATTCCCCCCTTAAGAGCTCCACATAGGGGGGATTTTTAAAGTTTGGGGGGGATACTACTTGTGAGCTTAATTACATTTGGCCCCCAAGACTAATTTAAGGGATTCTCTTCATTAAATTCCTCATACAAATGTCCTCAACGTCCTCAATGTCCTGCTATTATTTGAACTGTTGTGTACTGTACTTTGTCTTCTGCTTTATCTTTGCTCAGTTGAAAAATGAAGAAAAGAAGAAATCAAACACTTTGTTTTCAATGAATTCATTAACTTTTAATCCTTTTGCATGTACTATGGAAACAGCAGTTGCTGACTTATTTTCTTAACTAGTCATGTGAGTTTATCCCTCTCCTCTCTTAGTCACATCTTTAGGGTACATCAGTATCCTGATGTACCATGAATGTGTACCTACTGATTGCGCAATACCCGCAATCCCGCACTGAAATTGTAGAGTTACATTTAAGCCAGCAGTATTTTTGCATTAGCCTACTGAAAGCTCATAGTGATGGAAATAATTGCCAAGAACAGCACATGGGTCGTGTACAACTTTTGAGAGGGAGAGAGTGAGAAGGAGCAAGCGGAAATTGGTTCTGTGTACCTGTGTGCACGCTTGTGTGTGTTTGTCGCCAGATCAAAGATTGTACAAAGGACATGCACCACAAATCGGAAAATGGTTCGTCAAGTGAAGTCAATAGACCCGAATTCACAACGTCGCGTTCTTACACATTTATCAGACAACAAAGTGAAATTTGTGCGGGATTGTCCCACATTATGCTGGCCTGAGTTGCGGGATTTGAAAAAAATATGTGCAATACCTGCAATCCTGCACTGAAATTTAAGCCCTTTGTATGAATAAAAACTAAACTAAAAAAACTGTCAGATGAACGAGGGATCCGCCCGGCCGCGTTAACAAGGTCCGAAATGAAAACAACGTTTCAACCTCAACCCTGAATGGGAGTCTCCCCAACTATCGGTGTGAATGTAACTTCAGGGATGCATTTTGATAAAATAAAATAAAATAATCCACAGTAATCCTATAGAGACTGAATGTTAGCTGCTGAAGCTAACCATGCGGGAAAAACCAAAACTAGGATTCTGCTCCATAAAAGGGACCATGAGCATAGGCTATGAAATGAGTAATAACCCTGAACAAGGGAGACATAGAAGGTCACTCGATGTTGTCTTCTCTTTAGGTAAAGCATGCCATTAACTCCTTTTTGGCATGTCCTCATAATGGACCATTAGCAGAGTGGCCTTAGTGAACGAGTAGCAGTAGGCCAATCGTAATAACAAATACAAAGCAAGAAGAGGTCTCCAGACGGGGGAATACAATAGCTGAGACACACTAATACACATGTTCTGGGTAGACAATGCTTTGCTCTAAAGCCCTCCATCTGACCATTCAGACCACTCCAGTATGTAGCAGCTGTACTGGTTTGACCTGTTTTCACCAGGTAGCAAGCATTGCTGGGAATATGGGTGGAGCTAGCCATACAGCAGACCACTGATTAATTAATCATAGTGTTGATTAGAGACCGCCCAACATTGGGTAGTGCAACACTGGCAAACAAAAGTGAATATCACCTCCAAACCGACATTTCAAAGGAGAAAACACAACATACATGGTTTTCCTGAAATTCTAGAGAATAAAAAAAAATGTTTATATCAAATGGTTCTAAAATAAATTGCCTACCCTAGCTATAAAGGTATGTAACATTGACAGAGCATTTCAAGTGTGTGCAATCACAATATTTGGAGAGAGTACACGGTCCAAATCTCAACAAGGAGGCAAACTTGCTTATAATTTGAGTGCTAAAACAATATTCTGCCTTGGTTTACACCAATTTAGTCTATCAAAAGTCAGTTTTAATATTGTATGCAGTCTGTGTTTGTTACACCCACAGCAGAACGTTATTTGACCTGGTTTTTACTGCTCTTTCTAATGATATGAGCAAATAGTATTTTTGACAATGTTGATCAATGTTGTCAATATTCTTCAGCTTTCAAAAAAATTCTTCTGACACACAAAGTAGATTTGATAAGCTAAAGAAAATATACTGGTCTTTTGTAAATGGACGTAGCAAACAGACATCTTAGGCTCACAAAGATTAACAAAATGTATTATATGGAAAGGAAGGATCCCCGCTACTATATCCTCCTATATCCTAGACTATTTTAATTTGAACAACAATGAAACCTGGGGAGACTAAAATAACAGTGCTTATCATAAATGACGCATAATGCACCTGCTTGTCCGAACAACAATGGTGACTACTCAACTTGCACAACTCATAGTCGTTTAAGAGTCCCACGACTAATTAGTCAATTAGCTGAGGGGTCAGTCAACATATCTGGCATCACAGGGTACTGGGAGAATAGTAAATCATAGAACAAAACAAAGGAGAACATAATGGCTGTAGCATTGTTGTCAGAGAAGCCAGTATTTTGGCATGTTTCCTTAATCTCTGATGACATACTGTGGGAATTTTTTGATCCAGTACAGTACATTTGTGACATTTAGCTCCTTTAACAAATTATTTAGAAAATGTGTAACCAAATGTCATCTTAGATATGCTGATCTTGCATTATGACCTTCAACCCCCTGAATTTAGCTTGAATACAACATGAAAGGAAAATATGTGAAATATCTTCTTTGGCGGCACTCTTGTTTTAAGTAGTAAGACAGATAAATAAGCATCCAAGCAGCCACGAAGGCTCTAGTCATTATCTGTCGACAGCACCTAAATAGAAGTGTGGTTAGGGCAGGCATTAGTGCCACATGTGCAGTGTGCAAACACAGACAAACACACACACCCACGCACAGACACAGACCACAGGGGTTAGATTAAGTAGTACAACTGTCTCCGTACCCTCAAATCAACGCCTTCCCTCCTCTCTGGGTCGCCTAGCAGGAAGTCATGGGGATGTAAACAAACACCAGAGTCACTGCTGACAGCAGTCTCTCTTTCAGACTTAAACAGCCAAAGATGACCTCATTGGGTTAGTGTTTGAACTACCAAAGGTTGTATGAGCGATTGTTTTGTTGAATGAGGTGTATAGTTATCAGCTGTAGTTGGACCAAAGTAGGGAGTGTTAAGGCCATTGTTCATGATCAGCATCGTCTTTATGCTATTCCTGTTCTGACAAGCGTTACCGCTCTACCTACGCCTTCTCACCACACGCAAATATCACACTTTCTTACCTTTGCCCTGGCAATGAAAAGCGCAACCAATCAAAACCCAGTTTTCGTTCAAGGTGCAGGTTTCCATGGTGACTCATACCAAGATTAACCATGTTTTTGTTGTGAGATTTAAAAAAAGTGTCTCATTGACTACATTGCCCTTAAGACCTTTCCCCCTCAAAGGATGAGGGAAGTACTCTGCAAATAAACACAACAGCTAGCTAGTAAGACACATTGTCCTGCAGGACAGACTGCATGCTTGCAGGACAGACTGCATGCTTGCATGACTCTATGTAGCAGATATGCAAGAAATGATATGAGCTCTTTTAGGTGATAGATTGTTAGGATCTTTTTTTTGAGTTCTGTTGTGCAGGTCAACCCACTGACCAACGGGGAGGCCTGGCGTACCTGAAGCCAGGATGGTGCTCGGGGGTGATGGCCTTCAATGCTTCCTGAAAGCCCTGTCAAACTAAAACCTTCCCCTAAGCCCCCCTCCTTCTCCCTGATCCCCCTGTAAACCCTTAACCTACTTTACAGTCGCCGTGATTGAACTGCTCCAACCGGTGTTGGGCATCTCAGAATTATTGAAGTTCTGCAAGTATAGTGCGCAAACTACCATCCACAGCATGTGACTGCAAAATGGCAGCTATTAACACCATGGCTGTGCAACCGTACTCACACTTCACAAACGAGGCATCGAACTGACTATAGATTCCACTTAACACCCCTCACCCATATGAATGAACTTCCTGTTCCTCTGTTCCCTTCTCCATCTACACTATCGCACACAGTTCTCTGCACTTTGCCGCAGAAAGGCCCCTTACCCATAACTGTGGTGTTCTTCATGTATGGCAGTAATGTCTTTCAGCTGTGGGCTCAATTGGAGACAGACCAGAGAGGTTGGAGTTGGGCCCCTATATAGCTGCCTTGCACCCTTCCCCCTGCCCAGATCACAGACATGTGAACAGCCTGATGCATGCCAGTGGTCCCTAGACAATTCAGGATGTACAGTATAAGTGTTTTAGTGAGTCCACCTATGTAAGTGGTGGTGACACAATTATGAAATAAAAAATACAAGGAGACTATGGATACAATGGCAAATAAGAAAATGGCTGACAGATACAGAGAAAACAGAGTTCAGAACAAGGCCAGTGAATGACATCATGGAAAATAGGTTTTCATACGTCTGTATAATTACCATCACTGGCCAGCACTAGTCCACACTGAACCAGTGTGTGTGTGCTTGGGTGTGGGTGTGTGGGTGGGTGTGTTTGTGTCTACATATCCTGTCTAGGTCCGGAAACCAATTACTTCTCGTTACGTTTGGGCTCATCATAAGAAGGACTAATTGACCTTGGGTTGCAAAATAAACCACTAGTTTTTACAGTTTGTAATGCTCAATTTGCCATTGTTCATTATTCATTGGTATTGCCTTGTTGGATAACTTGGAACTGTAGTTGCATTACAAATGTTAAGAAATCTCTCAATTGTCAGACACGCATGCAAACACACAAGCACAAATAAGTTGCAATTTGTGTGTTTCTTAGCTTTCAGCCTATACTTTCAGTTTAGTTTGAAGAGCAGCCCCATTTTAATTACATGCCACATAAAGACTCCAACCTCGACTTCTATTCTGGGCTCCTTAGCTATAAAGCCCAGTTCAGATCAAAGATCTGCGACTAGAATACAACGGTCCACTGTTGAGAGTCCCCAGATAAAGGTTGTGAAACGGGGCTGTCCACACGGCTGTGGGGCGGTCTGTGGAGCCGTCTGGGGCTTCTGTAGCGGACAGACAGAGAGCCGACTCCAACGTGATGCCACTGCTCATCAAAACAAAACCCAGCTCCAGGGACTGTGGTCCCCCTGGAGAGAGACTAATGAAGGATAAGGCTGCCTTTCCTGTCAACTGGTAAGAAAATCAAGTACTGGATTGTTATAGTTCCCCTTTTAAAATGGGGTGGTTTACTTTTGGTATGCCGCAAGCGAGTCATGGTGATGTGACGTCAGTGTTGTGGTCCACTATCCGCCACATTGAGATAGAGGGAGAGATCTGTCAATACCATCCATACCTTAAAACCAAACTACAGTTAAGACCGACGCAACTTCTCTGCAATGCTTAAAGACCATCGCACACGGCATAAACATGGTTTTGGGGCATCGGCTATCAATAAGATATTTAATACATTTAATTTGCACCTGGAATGTACACATTGAATGATGCTCTCGCGGGATAAAAGAGGATGATGATGGAATGTTAATCTCACATGTTTTTGAAAATGTGACGAGGGCAGGCCCTAACTCTCTTCTCTTGCCCCTGATGGGCCCACGTGCTCCGTGTGAACCTCATCAACACACTTTGAAACTGTATTGATCCTTATCTACTTCCACACATCGTATCAGAGGTTCTGAGCGAAGCACCCGACTCAGGCTTCTGGAACTTGTACTTCTGCTGTATCTGTGATTGCATTTGCATGGTTGATAAGGATTGCTGTGCCGTGGCGTCTTGTCTTTGGCATCCAGCACACTGTGGGATATGATGGAGTTGTTACACAGCTGTCACTATTGCATGTTCATTTCACAGATGTTGGTGATTAAATGTAAATGTATGGTGCTGTATGATGCTGATGAGAGAAAGTCGAAGTAGCAGAACACTGGAGGGGCCCGTATTCATGTCCCACTCTGTGTAAAGATGAAGAGGAACACCCTTTCTACACGTATTGAGGAGTTGGATGATTCCCACCTGATGGATGCAGACAGATGTGGTTAGACCATCTCATGACCAATACCTTGAGGGTGCATTATTTCCACCTTACTTTTTATGCCTTTTGGTGATACAATTCACATCTTATTGCCCAAAAGACACGTTCATGTCCGGGGTAAAGGGGCTCTTTATCTGAACTGGGCTAAGTAGGCTCTTGCTATTATGGCAATTGTTAGTTGCTTGTGCTAAGTAAACCATAATTTCAACGTTATTATAAAAAATCCAGTTGTTAAAGGGAAAAACTAAACTTAATATGTTTTATATTGATTAAGGTAAAACTGATCTCATCTGCAGTAGCTTCTGCAACTAGGGCCTAGGCAAAACAGTTGATGTGCAACAATGTTTGAAGAGTTGGTGCATCTTCATTTCAAAAAGCCATTGAAACTATGGATGTGTACAGCAGATTAGAACTAGAGTTAAGAACCCTATCACCTACCCACAAGCCACTACAATCAAATATATCCAAACACAGAGTAATTTAACTTTCCCTGTGATGAAACTGTAGGCCATTGAATGTTACACAATGGAGAAGCGAAGGATGTCACAGCTAGACTATTCTTAAGCATGAATCCATAACATATCATGCATGCATTGTGAAAGGTATTGCTTGAACAAGCTATAGCTGAAACAAGCTACAACTGAAACAAGCTACAGCTGGAACAAGCTACAACTGAAACAAGCTACAGCTGGAACAAGCTATATCTGGAACAAGCTACAACTGAAACAAGCTATAGCTGGAACAAGCTACAACTGAAACAAGCTACAACTGAAACAAGCTACAACTGAAACCAGCTATAGGGTCTTCGTCTACAGCAGGACGAGATGAGGGGCGGAGCCGTGACTTGATAAGAATGGCTTTGAGGCAAACATGAACAACAACGCTACCAACAACTATGTGCGCATGCACATGCATATGCGTGCGTGTGTGTGTATGAGAGTGCTAATGTTTGACATTGATCCAGCAGAGCCACAGGCCAGGCTTTCTGCCATGTCAGGAAAAACACCTGGCGTGACTCTCCAGTCGGGATGAAGGACAGTGACAACCATCATGAGGCCCCTTTGTACATGCTCCCCGTCAGTGTACCGTCTTCAGGTAGCAGTGGGGTCCCCACGGCCCTGTGCAGCCCAGCCCGTACCCCTGGGGCTTTGGAGCCGGCCACCGGTACGGTGTCATAAAACCAAAAGGCTCTGACTACATGGATGACATGTCCAAAGTGTTGTGTGGTCCTGGAGATCATTCAGTACTCTTGTGTTGCTTCTGATGTCTACCATGTTAGCTCCTTCCTGTCTTCTGCACTAGATGTCCTCTTCCAGACAAACCTTCATTGAATTTGATTTTGTTAGTAATGTAACGGAGAAAGGCCGTAAAAACACACGCATGCACACAGACACACTCGCAGACACACTCATGTGTACCCTCACATATACACTGAACACACTCGCAGATAGGGGTGGGAAAAATAATCGATTCTTCGATGCATCGCGATTCTTTCTAGAACGATTCCGTCTCGATGCAGATAAGTTAATCTGAATTTTAATTTAAAAAAATAAAAAAGATATTCTGTTCGCCTGCTGCAGAGCGCTACGCTCTCCTTTCTGCCTGCGGGTTCTCTGCGCAGAGGACCAACTTTATCTAATATAAAAAATTAGATAAGGTAATTCATCTGTTGATTGTTTTTAATGATCATCACAAAAGTAGGAAGTGATTAGAAAACTCTGAGTAGCAAACTCATATATATTCTTGAAAATCACCCATGGAAATTGGAAAAAAAATTGTTGCATCAAGATGCATCGATAATTGTTTTAGAATCGAATCGTTGACCTCTGAATCGGAATCGAATTGTGAGGTGCCAAGAGATTCCCACCCTACTCGCAGACACACTCACGTGCACCCTCACAGACACACTCACGTTCCCCTCACAGACACACTCACTACACCCTTACAGACACACTCACGTGTACCCATACACACACACACAGACACACTCACGTGCACACTCAAGTGCACAGTCTCAGACACACTCACAGACAGTCACATGCACACCAACAGACACCCACAAGCTCACACTCTCTGAAAACAAGACACAAACATAATAGGACTCTGAAGCATGCTAATGAGAAACAGCACACATCCATCTTGTGGTTCTTTCTGTTTTCCTCTCCTTAGTCTGTACCATCCTTCTCTTAAAAGACTTAAAAGGTTTGAAGGCCATGCTTAATTCACTGTATATGCTATATTCTATTTATATTAGATCAGTCTCTCTCTCTCTCTCTCTCTCTCTCTCTCTCTCTCTCTCTCTCTCTCTCTCTCTCTCTCTCTCTCTCTCTCTCTCTCTCTCTCTCTCTCTCTCTCTCTCTCTCTCTCTCTCTCTCTCTCGTAAGGTGGCACGTGTCTGATGTTCTTCCCTGCATACCGATGTCTAATGCTGCACTAAGAGGCACACACGTTTCCTCACATTACTAGTTGTACCGTAACCCAGTTCTGCAACTGCATGCGCATTTCTGTGTGTGCACTAACCCATCAGTGAAAGGGCTTTTATATAAGCTCCAAAAGGAACAAGTGGCCAGTAGGGTATCTCGTCTAGTTATGACATAGACTGTGGTTACATGGTCGGACCAGATACATACATCGGATCAGATTGGAATAATGGTCGGAGACCTGGCTGACTCCGCTATGCTAGGTGGCGCTGTAGTCCAAGAGGTACTAGAGCCACTTCCGGTTCACGGCAACGTAAAAGCAACAACAAACTATCTGGCGGTACCTGTCACTCAGGTGTGTTTTGGTCTGACCGCAGACAGCAACGGAGGCAGAATGGGCAGAACTCATCTTAAATGTTGCTGCAGCGATGCATCATATATTCTGTTGCATCCACAACATCCGCATCAATCGATGAAAGATTGGAGCATGAGTTACAGACAAATAGAAGAAACGACAAACAAGAAAGGCATCGTGAACGACTGCGTTACCGGAGGAAGAGAGCGACTTCTTTTGCTTCATTTCACATCTAACAAACACTGTGACAAATGTAGTTGATATGTGTTTAACTGAGAAAACAGGGAGTGGAAGGCCAGGACCCTATAATGTTCAGCTAACTGTTGTCAATAATAAGTGTTACGAGAGTAGTGTGTGTGTGTGTGCGCGCGGGAATGGCAGTGTGTGTGTGTGTGTGTGTGTGTGTGTGAGTGAGTGAGTGAGTGAGTGAGTGAGTGAGTGAGTGAGTGAGTGAGTGAGTGAGTGAGTGAGTGAGTGAGAGAGAGAGAGAGAATGTATCAGTTTAGTGAAGTAACGAACGAGTCCGGTTGTGTCTGTGCAAACATGTATTGTAACGTTAGTGAAACTAAGAATAAAATACCCAGCCTGTCAATCATCGGCGGCCGCTTCATTCCGAACATATTCCGACCTTTAAGCAGACCCACTGCCGGTCAAAGTGAAGGTTGGTACCCCCGAGAGGACATCGACGCTGTGCTCCTCGACTACGGTCTGGGAGCCGACAGCAGGAAAGGTGTAACATAATAATAATAAAAAACATTTTCTATATCCGCGTGCAGTTATGAACTCATGTATTGTAATTGATTGTATGATGTGTACTTTTAAGGTTACGATAAGACATTTAATTTAGCGTTAGTGGGAGCGGGGCACTGAAATTATATAGGTTATCTATTTATCTATATATATATATATGTTATCGGGGCAATTCGTCATGATATCTGACTTATCGGAATGACGTAATCATTTCTGTTATCGGCCCGATAATTACCGTGCACCCCTAATACAAATGCATATCAGGGAACAAATGGAGCCTTTTGCTGCGGCGGCGGCGATAGAACTTCCGGGTGAAATCCCCGGCCGAAATTCTCGAGCATGCGCAGGACGCAAACTAGGGCTGGGCGGTATATCGATATTTGAAATATATCGATATTTTTGCAAACGAGATATGGAACGAGACGCTATCGTCAACATCGATATAGTTCATTTGCATTGAAATTACAGCACATTTGCGCCAAAAAAAGCCGCTCCGAGCTGCGCCTGCCGCCTGCCATTTCCTCACTCTGCTTCAGTGTCAGAGTCCTGTACTGGTTCGGGTACCCGCACAATTTGGATGAAATGGGTGAAAAATAATGTACTGTGTCGGACACGGGTGTGGGTCGGGTCGGACGTAGAGGATTCCAGTGATGAGGCTCTGCAGTATCGGGACGAAGTTGCTGCTTACATTGATTACAAAACACGTAAAGATGACTCTTTTGGTGTGTTATCGTGGTGGGGAGAGCACGGTTGTTCATTTCCCAATATTGCTCAGATTGCCAGATTTATCCTCGCCATCCCTGCTCCAGCATCCAGCGCAGCAAGCGAGCGAGACTTCTCCAGTGCTTGATATGATATTCAGGAGCGGAGGAGTCAACTAAAACCGTCAACAGTGGATGATGTGCTTTTTTGCACAGTAATCCAAAGCACCACGCAGAACACCAGATAGTGTATTTCCCAGGTGTTCCATCTAATGTGTCTAATTTTCCTTCGGGTGCGGGTCCGGCGTCTGTATCAATTTATAGCGGGTCTGGTCGGGTGCGGAATGTAATTCGCGCTACTGACGGAACACGGGTCAGATGCGGTTCTAAGTATTGCGTGTATGAGCGGTTGCAGGTTTGCAAAATAAGACCCGTACAGGACTCTGCTCTGCTTATCTCTCTCCGTCTCGCTCTGCCTCTGGCTCACACACACGTCTCCGGCCCCGCTCTTCCACTCACGTCACTTTTTAAAATCCCCTTCAGAGCAAAAAATGTCCATCAAACGCATTTGCCACATCTTGCTCAGACTGTTTTTGACTGACTCATTTTAAAATGTTTAGTTACCCTGGCCTACATCCAAATTTAGGATTTAGTTTGCTATCAGCAAGGCAGGTTAGTGAGCACAGCGACGCAGGCAGGCGGGAAATGAAAGCACAGCGCCGCCCCGATGTAGAATGACGAGTTGGAGCAGCACGGCAAAGGCAACTATGTTATTGCGTCAACAAATATCGATATATATCTTATATCGACATTCTGCTTGAAAATATCGAGATATGACTTTTGGTCCATATCGCCCAGTCCTAACACAAACTCCCGGCAATACGATACGATCGAGTACACATGCAGGTAGATAGCGGCCTATGACCGGCTCAAGCCCAGCTATCCTATCGACTTCGCCAATCCGGTCCTGAGACTATCCTTTTGGCAAAGCATATTGAATAAACCTGTTTACATGAATCCAATCTTTATTCAATACGATAGTCTGCAGTGAGTGCATTCTGACACTGATGCTCCCCGGCTGTACTGTTGATAACCCTCACACACACACAGTAAGGTTCATATAAAGTGTTGGTTGTTGTGCTTGGTCTTTTGTTCTGTTGTTTTAGGGCTTGGAGCTGCAGAGGTTGTTGGCTGTGACAAGATAGCCAGTGCCTGAGAAAGAAGTAGCTGTTAAGGTGTAAATCATTCCCTAAGCTCAAACATACTTATACCTCCATATCCCAACTTGGGATATGGAGGGGAGACCAGGGGGTAGATAAAACCGATGAGTTACATAAAGAAGACAAAGAGGAGAGACAAGAAGAGGAATAACCTGAGCAGGAACCGCAAGAGAGGGAGAGAACATGTTGTGGTAAAAGAGAAAAAAAGATGGTTGTTATTGTAGTGTGAGTGCTGGGAATGTGCTGGGAATGAGAGTGGGTGGAGGAGGTAGAGAAGGTGGAGGTCCTGGGTCACCAGGGGCCAGAGGCCTGCTCTGGTGTTCATGTGTGGACTGCTGAGGTTCAAACCCTACATAGTGCCTTTAAACGACAATTCCAGTATTTTGAACAGCCTTTCTGGTTTGTCTAGGATAAAATAGAGTGGTTGACACCAAAATTTTCACTATTGGTCCTTTCTCGGGTATTTGGCTCATTTCAAATCAGCCCTGCCTGCTTCAGAATGGCTGCATTATGTTCTTGGATAATATTTGTAGTAATGGAGTGACACAAGAAAGCAGGTTGAGACGTGGCTATCCAATTAACTCAGATTTTTACTCGGGGAGAACAATGTTACACATTACACTTAACAGGTGCCGTAGAGCGCCCCCTACGGCACAGGTAACAACAGTGCACTTACCCATTGCATACATAACAGGCTGGCTAATGGCATTCACAATCCTGCCCATAAAACAACTCTAAATGTTCGTTTTGAGAAATGTGCAACTCACCGAGTGTTCGTTAATGTTCCAGATCAAGTATCGTAGCGAAATACAGTACAGATACTGTACAAATACAGTTTCTGTCATGTTTTATTTGGCATTTTGTAAATCCCATTGCAACGGAAATGTTTGGTTGTAGTCTTTTCGCTCGGTTCTCCGTCTCAACAGTAGGGCTAGACCCGAGGGAAAAGACTACAACCAAACGTAAACAGCCTCCCTTTCCGTTTCCGGTCCGGTTTCCGTTTCAATGGGATTTACAAAATGCCAAATAAAACACGACAAACTGTATTTCGCTACGATACTTGATTTGGAACATCAACGAACACCACTAACCACTCGGTGAGTTGCACAGTTCTTAACATTTAGTGTTGTTTTAAGTACAGGTTTGTTAATGCCCTTAGCCAGCCATTCTGAAGCAGGCAGGGGCGATTTGAAATTAGCCAAATACCCGAGACAAGACCAATAGTCGCAGTTTCGGTGTTAACCACTCTATTTCATCCTAGACAAACCAGAAAGGGGACTCAATGTTCAAAATACTGGAATTGTCCTTTAACTCACACTGCACCACTGCTAGATTACAAACACAGAGGGAGCCTGACAAACACCGGACCCCCCAGGTCCTGAACACAAAACACTGGACCTGAACACAACACACTGGACCTCCAGAAAACCCCATGGGGAGCAACTGAACACAACACACTGGACCTGAAGACAAACACTGGACCTCCAGAAAACCCCATGGGGAGCAACTGAACACAACACACTGGACCACCAGAAAAACCCCTGGGGAGCACCGGGTCCTGAACACAACTCAATGGATCTCCAGAAAATCCCATGGGAGCACCGGGTCCTGAACACAACACACTGGACCTCCAGAAAACCCCATGGCGAGCAACTGAACAAAACACACTGGACCTGAAGACAAACACTGGATCTCCAGGTCTTCAACACAACTTACTGAACACAACACACTGCAGGGCTTACATTTACATTTCAGCGTGGGATTGCAGGGATTGTGCATATTTTTTCAAATCCCGCAATTCAAGCCAGCTTAATGCGGGACAATCCCGCACAAATTTCACTTAGTTGTCTGATTAATTGATAAGAACGTGACGGTGTGAAATGGATGGGGAATAGAAGAAATCAGGGAAAACAAAATCGTACTTGGATTAAATTGAAGAGTTTCTGAATGGAAAAATGTGTACTAGTGTTCTCATATGAAAAAGCTAACTTTAACTTTACAAATAAGATTACCAACAGCTCAAACCTCATGTTGAGTGGTCTGTTATTGTGTATCATTTGATTAAGACTATCCAGTTTTGATTCCTAATAAAGAAAGATTGTGTGAATTTCTTTGATTTTTCACTGATTCATGCAAAAATATTTTTTTGTATCTTTATCTGTCTTGAACTTCTCTTGGCTGTGTGAAATACTAGAAAAGGGTGTGACACTAGTTGGGCAATGTCAGGATTCTCCAGTAAGATTAAAAGTGTGCACTTTAAGAATCTTGGATATAATATCTCAATGCCTCATCTAATTTACTGATAGAACTCAATTACAATACATAGAAAATGAGAATATACCATTGATGGTACCAGGTTGTGGGTGTGGGCCTGCCTGTCATTTCTGGTAGCAGTCTCAACTGGAAAAGATGTGTTCAGTGTAGAGATGTTCCGATACAATTTCTTACTTCCCGATACAGACTCCTGAACTTGAGTATCGGCCGATACCGAGTATATACCAATACAACATCTAGGATTGTAACTACTAATATAACTTGTTCTTATTAGCAATGTATAGTCGGTTCACTTGCTGTCAACAAATATTATTTTTACATTTATAATCTATAATTATAATAATACATTTTTATTGTGTTTTTCCAATTCTGACCCTCCACTTCCGACCGGTAACAAGTCCAGCATAACACTGCACATGTTTGTGATGGTCTTTGCAGATACTGGTACAAGCTAGCATTGGTATCGGATCGGCGCATAGACTTGCCGATACCCAATAGTGAATTTTAGGCAGTATTGGAAGGTTTTCTGATACTGGCATCAGTATCAGAACAACTCTAGTTCAGTGTGATGATAGATTTATCTTATAACTAGGAAACAGATGAAGAGCTACAGGCAAACAACAGAAGTACACAAAAAAAACACCTATAATAAATGAAGGTAGCTAGGTTTAGCCATGCACGTGTGTGTTTGCGGCAGTGTTAGAGACATCTGCTGTGAAGGTCACGTTTCAGGTCTGTGTGGAGCCAATCGATGAGGCCAACAGTAGAACACCCCTTCCTGCCCTCATCTGGGGGCTGTGGAAACCCCCCCCCACACACACACACACACACACACACACACACACACACACACACACACACACACACACACACACACACACACACACACACACACACACACGTTATGAACTCCAGACAGGGAGGCTTCCATAAGATACAGAACCACATGTTTTGCATATTTATATTATATACATACAGACATTGTAAAAGTGCCAAAGACAGTGGTTATAAATCAATCACTCGGCCCTAGTACTAAGGGTTATTTGAACGAATAACCCTTATAACGTGTACTAGAAGTATTACAAAACAGAGAACCTTATTTGCTGGCTATCCTGCACATTATGTTCCTGAAGCATACTCGACATGTGAGAGTGATCATGAACTTCATAGGCATGGTGCTGTACGTCTATGCCATGGCTTAGACATGCATGTACTGGCCCAGAGGAGCTGGAAGACAGGACAGAGACAAGACCTCGGACCAAACACACCTACTTATCCTCCACCAATGACTCAACAACAACAACAACACAAGCCCAAATATGCGTCACCACCTGGGTCCAGTCAACATTCTGTGAGCAGAAGATGTCTTCAAAATTAACTGTCAGTGACTTTGAATTTGTCTGGGGTAAAAATGACCTGATGAATAAGTGTTTTGTTTTGTTTTCTAGTTTGGAGGAAGGTGACCAATCTTTCAAGCAACAAAGAACTCAACGAAGAGTTCAGTTAATTCTGGAGACGTGTATTGTTGCAGTGTTGTGCGCTTTGTGAGAACTGAAATAAAAGCCTGGAGGCTATTGTGTGAAGTATTCCTTCCTGCTGCAGGTGAGGCCCAAGCAGTGCCTCTCGATCGTAATTACACAGCAGGACTCCACTACAACTGCCACACCTCGTCTTGTGTGTGCTTGTGTGTGTAAAAACCTGTTTGGAATACCTCCCAGTAGGCTTCTGTTTCAAGGTGTGCCATGTTGTGGCAATCTCTGTCTCTCTCTGTCCTGTTAAAGGCATATCACTCTCTCCTTGTGTTACCACTTGTTTGACTGAGTTGACTCTTGTCTGGGTATTCCTCACACTAGAACAACTGGCCCCCCTCAATCATTTCCATGCCAGACCTAGTGCCTAGTGCCAGACTAGTGCCACATTGACAAGACCCAACAGACCTCAGCACAGACACAGGAATGCCAGGCGCAGTGGAAGAGTGTGCGTCCATACACTTATTTGGGGGTGAACATGTGGTTTTATTTCAGGTGTATGTAATGCAAGAAGCGAAACAATGAACGAGTTGTGGAGCCCCGTTTGGATGGATATTGGATGGTTTGAATGATGGAGAACTGACTGGCTTGCTTGCTAGACATTTAGCAGCATGGTGCTCTGGTTGGATGGCTAACGGTCCTCCAGCTAAGATAGAAGACAAGTAGCTTACTCCTCAATGGCTTGCAACATAGGCTTTTCATAGGCGTTTCCAAATACAAAACAGTCATGGTAAAGGGATAGGGACGGTTCAGAAGAAGATTTCACAAACTCTCGCAAAGGTTATTTTCTAATAATAGCTTAAATTATGCACATGTGCATGACTCATGGAAATGACTAGAAGACTGTCTCTCGTGGACTGTTACCTCTTCTGCAAGAGACAGACAGCGAGAGTGACAGGAAGTAAGAGAGAGTCAAAGAGAGAGATAAATAGAGAGAAGAACAAGGGGATCTGTGTGGGTCAACAGAGCCAGGGAGCCTCTTCCTTGATGAGGTAACAAGCATTTACTTGTTTAATTGGGGCTTGCATTCCAGCTGAGGCACGTCAAATACCTTCTGCTACCGCAGAGCCGACTGGGACCGCAGAGGAAGAACACATAGTGGTGAGGACATTGAACGAGTGCTGAAACAGTGCGGATCAACACATGAAGAGCAAGGCAGGTCTTCCCTTTGTCTGAGGGCCCATTGGCTCAGGAGAGAACCCATTAGTGGACCACAGAAGGCCATTGCTCTGTGGTAGTTGGCTTCAAATGGGAAAAGTGAGATATAAGCTGCTTTCACATATGGACGTACAACCATCTATTCTCCCGACGGGCCTTATATGTGAATGACATATCCTGACGTTGGACCTCCTGAAAAAAAAATCAACTACATTTGTCCCAGTGTTTGTTTGATGTGAAATTGAGCCAAAAAAGACACTCTTCCTCTGGTAACGCAGTCGTTCGCGACACCTTTCTTGTTTGTCGTTTCTTCTATTTGTCTGTAACTCATGCTCCAATCTTTCATTGATCGATGCGGACGTTGTGCATGCAACGGAATATATGTTGCATCGCTGCAGCAACATTTAAAATGATCGCGATGAGTTCTGCCCGTTCTGCCTCCGTGCTGTCTGCGGTCAAACCAAAACAAACCGAGACCCTATGTCATATCCCACCCCTAAACCAGCCAGAGATTCTACTGATGACTGAGCAACACTGATGTCCACATATCGGGCATCAAATGTGAATAAGTGTGAATGACCCTTACGGTCGAACCTCCTGATCCACAAATACAGAGAAAAGACGGAGGACATATGTAAATACGGCTATAGAGTACTGGGTGACAGGGGAGCATTACTGAATTCCTATTGTGTGGAAATATTGGATTATTTGCAATGTTCCCCATGTTATTGTGCATATAGAGCTATGTATGCCAACCAAGCATGAATTAATTAGGGTTGTGGAATGGTGGATATGAGGTTAAAGGTTTGGGATGGAGGGAAACAAAAGAACATTAAGGGAAACAGAATACCCAACTGCATATACAGTAAGCATCTGGAAGGAGTTATTGTAGTTCACGATAGCCACGCAGAGCAGAAACACAGTAGAAGGAGTTATTGTAGTTCACTATAGCCACACAGAAACACAGTAGAAGGAGTTATTGTAGTTCACTATAGCCACGCAGAAACACAGTAGAAGGAGTTATTGTTGGACGTCTGGTACCGCCATCGCTAAGAGCAAGCAAAGGTCGATCAGCAAAATCACAACTCTTCTCTATTTTGGGACCACAGTGGTGGAACGAGCTCCCTGCTGATGTCAGGACCGCAGAGTCACTCACCAGCTTCCGCAAAAGACTCAAAAATCACCTGTTCAGAGTTCACCTAGATTCTGCATAGCCATTCCGTCTCTTTATTTGTCTGTTGTACGTCCTGGCACTTAATGAACGCACTTAATGCACGTTGTATTCATTCATTGTACTTAAATGTGTAGCATGTACTTAATTGTGTAGCATATGCATCTGCATCTTGTGTAGCATGTACTTAATTGTGTAGAATCTGCATTAGCTAGCTATCACTGCTGTATATGGGGAATGGGTTGGCCTGGCAATTGTTAGTACATCCACTTGGTTCTATGAACATATAGCCACACAGAAACACAGTAGAAGGAGTTATTGAAGTTCACTATATCCACACAGAAACAATGAAAAAGGAGTTATTGTAGTTCACTATAGCCACGCAGAGAAGAAACACAGTAGAAGGAGTTATTGAAGTGCACTATAGCCGTTTTCACACATGTCCTTCATCTTTTCTCTGCATTTGTATATCAGGAGGTTAGACCGTGAGGGTCATTCACACTTATTCACACTTGATGCCCGATATGCGGACATCGGTGTCGCTCAGACATCAGCAGAATCTCCGGCTGCTTTAGGGGGGGTGGGCTTGCAAGGGTGGGGATATGGCGTAGGGTCTAAATTATCAAGAGGCGGGATAAGGATGGCCGCTGTCATTCTGTTTGTTTTGGTTAGGGGCAGAACGGACAAAACTCATCGCGATCATCTTAAATGTTGCTGCAGCGATGCATCATATATTCCGTTGCATCCACAACAATCGATGAAAGATTGGAGCATGAGTTAGAGAGAAATAGAAGAAACAACAAAGAAAGGCGTCGCGACTGCTTTACCGGAGAAAGAAAGCATATTTTTTTGCTTAATTTCACATATAACAAACACTAGGACAAATGTAGTTGATTTCTGTGTTTAACTGAGAAAACAGGGAAGGCCGGGACCCTATAATGTTCAACTAACTGTTAGCGTATAGTAGTGAGAGTAGCGTATGTGTGTGTGCGCGAGAATGGCAGTATGTGTGTGTGAGTGGACAAGTGAGGAGAGTGAGCGGTAGCGTCTGTCAGTTTAGTGAAGTAATGAATGAGTCCGGTTGTGTCTGTGCAAACGTGTACTGTAAAGTTAGTGAAACTAAGAATAAAGTACCCAGCCTGTCAAGAATCGGTGGCCGCTTCATTCCGACCATATTCCGACCTATAAGCAGACCCACTGCCGGTCAAAGGGTGTTACCCCCGAGAGAAAATCGGCCCTGGAGGGAATGTCTCCCCTGTGCTCCTCGACTACGGTCTGGGAGCCTTCAGCAGGAAAGGTGTAATAAGGTAGAAAAAAAACATTTTCTATATACGCATGCAGCTGTGAACTCATGTATTGTCATTTATTGTATGATGTGTACTTTCAGGGTTACGATAAGACCTATCATTTAGCGTTCACCACGAATGACTCTGAAAAGCAGTGCCAACATTAAAATATTTTTAAACCATTCAGAGAACAAAAGGCAACAGGCTGATTATCGTTTAGGTTGCCACTCAACATGCAAATGCAGACCGAAGCGTCATCAACACACCCACTCAAATGGTGTGAGATGCCGACATTCTACTGCTCATTCACATATAAGGTAATTAATTATTTCCACCGATAAAATACTACTGCAGGGGTAGTCTTTTTTCAGGATGTCCAATGTCAGGATATGTCGTTCACATATACGGCCCGTTGGGAGAATAGCAGGCTAATAGAGGGCTGTACGTCTATGTGTGAAAGCAGCTTATATCCACGCAGAAACACAGAAGAAGGAGTTATTGTAACCATAGCCATGCTGTAGCCATGCTATAGCCATGCTGAAACACAGAAGAATGAATAAATAGGGAGAGGACATTAAATGCTTCGTTGTTGTTATGTTGCTCTTTCTAATTGCCTGTTACAATGTGCTCCACTGTGCACCAACATAGCAGGCCTCCTGCACAAATCAATACCAGACTATGGACTGTTCCCCAAACAAAACAAAGGCTGCTCACCGTCACTAGAGGACAGATGATGACATTAGCATTTGGCAAGACACTCCTTATCATGAATGGATGTAAACTACCATAACTATTGCTACTGATAGTTATTTGATAAGGACACATGGAATCAAAAGAATGATAGATTAATAGAGGTTTCCTTTAGTCTCAGGCAATGTCTGACTGTCTACAATGTCTGTCTACAACTCTCCTTAGCATGCAAGCAATCGATTGATCTGGCTATTTCTGTTCAATATGGTATCACTGGAATTAATTATGTCGTTTATCAGATTCTGTACATAAATCAATTAAGACTGCCTTTGTATTTCAGTACCTGGAGGTCCTTATCTGATCAATGACACGTTGTGTGACTGAAGAGGAGCAGAACTCTCCTCAGTGTGGTTCTCACTCTGAGAGGTTTCCTCGCGGCGGGGAAAGAGTTAAGCACTGTGCAGTCGGTGAACTCAGAGGAACCGTCGTTCACGTGGCTCAGCTGCTGTTGCTAAGGGAGAGAGGCCAGACAGAGCACTCTCTCTCCCCCTGCCTCTCTCCCTCTCTCCCTTTGATAGTGGCACGCTACTAATAAGCGAGTTCAGAACATTCACTCTCCCTCTCTCCATCTCTCCCTCTCTCCCTCCATCTGCCTCCAGCTCTCTGCTCTCACTCACATATCAAAGAGCTCGCCAGTGAGTCATGCAGCGGCAGCAGAGCTTAGCCTCCTCCACAGTGCAGGGCCAGGCTGAACAGAATATTGTAGGAGATTAGAAGGAGAGAACCGCAGCACACACCTAAAACACGTGCTTTGGACTACAATCAAGCTAAATGGATGCGTGAGATAATTGCATTTCTTATCAAAAGTAATAATGTTTCGTGAGCACTGAGGATGTACGATACAATTTAAACATGCAAATGTGACAATTTAAACATGCAAATGTCATTTTGTATAATCGAACATGAATTGACATCCATGACTTACTTTGCTCACACACAGTATATGCGGTTAACCTCTGACTAACAAACCATTTTATTAGATTCAGAATATAACATTACTATGCAGCCTTCCCTTCCATCTGCATGGTCTGCAATGATTTTGGTAGATCGCACAGCAACATTAGCTAGGTCTTATGTATATTACTTATCCGAATCCAGACCAAAATAAACAGAAAATGAGGAGGCAAAAGCATACACGGTAAACAGATGCTAATGAGTTCAGTTATTTCACAACAGGATTGCGTCGTTCCATTCCAGGGTCATGTGGTGTCAGGGTAAAGGCATACCGCAGGGGAGAGCACTCCGACGCTCACGCATGACAGCACGTTGTTCCAACGTCCAGATCTCACACACAAGAATACACTGGCAGTCACAACCTTAGTTGACACGGAACCCCATGTGACACCAATGTGCTTTTATCCTGCCAATGTCCCAGGGCAAGATTTACCAGCCGGAAATAACAAGGAGGGCCTGGCCTGGGCCATATGGATGAAAGATATATCACAATATAACTTGATCATAATGATCGATATCGAAAACTATTGATCATTTTAATGACTTAAAATACTCCAATGTCGATACAACAATGAAAAACACTCAAATATTGTAAATAAGCATGGAACAGTGTTTGCTAGATTCGGTGGTCCAGTCTCTTATCGATATATATTGAACATGTATACGATCATTTCTATTCTTTTATTGCCCAGGCCTAGCCTGAAGTCTCTGACAGCCTGGTGACAAATGCACAAGGACCCTACTATAGCCATCCAGACCTCTTTTCAGGGGAACTGCCCCTCTCCTGTTCCCTGTAGGACTCAAAGAGGAATGGCCCAACTACATTACTCTGACAACTAGGGGCCCAATGAACAAGCTCTCTATTATTGTAAGGTGTATACGCAATACCCATGCCTGGTGGGTATCTTATAAGTGAAGGAGCTTCCTAAGCTTCAATGAAGAAGACCTGTGGTCCCTTGTTATCACAACCTAGCTCCTTTGGCTTCCAGAGCTAGTGACTTATGCAGTTAGACCCTTCTTAACAAGACAATGTCATACTTATAAAGACCTGTGTCTTCTTTATTCAAATATCCCACTCATTACACAGTATGGTGGATTCTCCACTAAAAACAAATAATGAAATGTTAGAACTGACAACAAGCACTCTGTCTAATGTAGAGGCAAAACTGATTATCAGTAATTGGAAGCCATAATTACATGATTGGAAAGGAAGGTATCAAACTGAATATACCCTGTTTATTAATTGCTCAGAGTTACTGGCAATGATAAAAAAACCTTTCCTCCGAATCATTGGTAAAACAGTCCATTAATGCAGCCAAGCCAGCATAGTTTGGCAGGAGTCCTCTAAACTTTATTGGACATTTCCACTGCATCCAAGAAAGAAGTCCTAAAAAAGTCAAAATTTGAACAAGGAGGCTTCTTAGAATATGTCAGTGCTTGAAATGGTGAGCATTTCGTCGCATATGCTCCTGAAATGTAATCCGAGCGACCTCAAAATATAATTGGGAGCATTGTGCGAGTGCAAATAGTTCTGGAGCAACCTTTTCTCCAACGTCCCCTTCTTTGTACATTTGCTGGTTATTATTAGAGATGCTCCGATTGATCGGACGCCGATCATGATCGGCCGATATTGGCTAAAAATAGCGTGATCAGAGAACCCCAAAAGCGCAGATCAAAAAAGCCAATCACTTGACGTAAATTACTTTTTTTTTTTTTTTGATGAACGCATTGAGCGACATGTTTCAGTCACGGGGGATCCAAAGAGAAAAAATAAAGTCTATTGTCTAAGAGTCTATTGGAACAGAAACTGTTGTTTGCGAATGGGAATCTATTATATGTATATAATAGATTCCCATTCCCCTGCCATTCTGTGATCGGCAATCGGCAGATCATGATTTTGGTGATCGGGCCCAAAAATGCTGATCGGAGCATCTCTAGTTATTATTTAGTACACTCCATATGTGCCTTGTTCAGAGTGTACCTGTATTTTGTATATTAAAAATGCAGTAAATTAAACATGTTAAAATGACATGCAAAAACACATTGTCGCAATTGCATCTTAGGGCGCACTCACACTAGGCCATCTGTACCATGCCCGAGTACGTTTGCCCCCTAAAGTCTAGATCGTTTGGCTAGTGTGAGCACTCCATCCATACTCAAGTACAGTTGAATTCTGTGGCCTCAGTACACTTCGGAGAGGTGTGCTCAGGCCACGGTACAGATGCTAATGAGCCGACACACGCACATGCAAGGATACGCAACCTATATGTACAAGAGGCATGTACTCAGGCCCAGTTGAGATTTCCTAGTGTGAGACCAGGCCAGCCGCACATTGGGGGGGGGGGGGGAAATCGTACTTGAGAACGGTACAGGGACACTTTGCCTAGTGTGAGTGCGCCCTTACAGGTCCCTCCTTAAGCGCCTGTACATTAGAATGCATCATGGGTATTTTTTGGTTTGTTGTTTATTACATGCACCCTTTAAACCATTTCTAATCTGGTGATCCATCACGTATTGTTCTCATTAAATGCTGGATTAAGTGCGCCTGTTCCTTTGTCAACAGACTTTTTTTGTGTTTCGCACACATTACTTTACTGGTCATGTCAACACAGTACTCATCAGTATGCAATACCTTACACAATCTGTTTATTTAGTCTCAACACAACTAAGTAGTGAATGTAAACATACTGACGGTCAACATGGAACCAGAAGATAACAGCAGTAGTATGCTCCCATAGTCAACCAAGTCTATCTAGACAGATAATCATTCATGTCCATCTCTAATACTGTGGGGGCCAATGGAAATGTCTGTAGGCATCCTAAACGCCTTCAAGGTGCAGTATGGAAAAGTTGTACAATGATTTTGATCCTAACCCAGCAGGACATGCCCTCCATCTCTGCTGCCTCCTTGGGATTTCTGTATCCATGCCCTGTGGCGGAGCTACAATAATGTTGTGAGCGCAAATGTGATCCACAGGCAAGAGGATTCCCTGAACCAATCAGGGAAGAGGTTCTGAGTGGTCAGAAAGCTTGGGGTGGTCTAACATCTAAATTGTGGCATACAGAGGCATGCACATGCAATATATTACTCACAGAGCATTTCACTCAATAATAGCTGACATGTGGCTATGGCATTTCTTACCAATCACACTCAAATCATAGCGCCTAAATCTTACCTACTGTACCTGTAATGACATGCATCTTGTATCATGTAGGTCACTTCAGAAAAAAGCATGTGCTTAATAACAAAATAGACACTTTTATGCAACATACCATGGAGATACTTCATATTTGTCTGCAGCACAATCCTAGTGTTTTTAACACTGAAGCATTCCGAAACAGAAAGAATGCTGTCATGGAGGTGGAGAAGGTAGCATTGTAGGTGGTTCTCTGGGTAGACCACTCAGACCCAGTCATTCATACAGGAAATGATAGCAGCTGGTGAGTGGTACAAGCCCTAATGTATTCCCAGGGTTATCTGGGAGGCCTGTCAGACTTTAGAGCGAGTGCTTTATGGCTGCCTTATGTCGTCCTCTGGTGTAGCGTAGCGCAAGAAAGAGAGAGAGAGACAGAGTGGGGGGATGGGGGAAGGGCAGTTAGCCAGCCAAACAGCCAGCGAGTCCATCCTGGTTTCAGATTACATTTTGTTTCCTTAGGCACCAGAAAACACACCACTAACACTCTCAGTATCCAGTTGCATCAGTGCCACAGAACGCCACAGAACACTAGGCAGCACAAAGCACTCCTGCAAGATTAATACTTCCAATATCAAGGTCGTCAGGAGAATCCACGCCACCATGCTTAACCGTCATTATCTCCATGGACGTTGGATAGAAAATGTTAACACAAACCTAACCCTATTTTGGAGATTATGGAAATTGGTAAAAGCCGGTCGCAGCCTATATTGAGAAATATATAAGCCTTGACGTAATGCTTTAATTTTTATCATAGGCCAGCTCCAAAAAACTGAATACTGCACGTGAACAGAATAGTCCTGATTACTACATACGCATTAAGTACAATGGCATAGATACTTTTGAACATTCACTGAAGCCAGTCACTGTAAAAGGTTTAATATCAACTCAATTAGAAAGTGAAAGCTTCTGTGTCTTGACTCTGTTCTAATTAAAGCACAGATGGATCGGCTGGATCAACACATCCAAACATATTTTCAAGTTAAACTTCAGCGCCATTTCTAGGTTCTGTGTGTGGTTAACGAAAACACATTTCTTTTAATTACAGAATAGAATTTCAGAGAAAAAAGAAATGTAAAGACAGTCTGGAAAATGAGCTCTGAAAAGGTCCTACAGTGGCATTGCCTGCTACTGTACACATACATGCATGAACACAAAGACACGCTACAACTGTAATGAAGACAATGGGCGCTATAGGGTGACCAGCTATCTCATTCATTGTGAATACACATGAGCGGGCCATTTTCTGATGAATGTGCAAATGTTGGTTGTTTTGCTGCTGAGGGACTTTTCCTTCTGGTTCGACCTCCTGTATCTTTGTCCCTGGAGGTCTACAAACAAGGCCACCAAGAGAAGAGGAGGCTGCAAAATGGTCTTCATCATTTGATTCTGTATTACATGCCTGCTAAAATTCCATGGTCCATTTTAGGGGGAAATATTACCTTTCATATCAACGTCCTGTGAATTGCACTTCTCAAACCACCTTCCTTGCAAAATGGGATGGCTTTGGTAGATATGTATAATTATCGTTGACCTACTTAATAAAGATATAGATAAGCACAGGAAAGAGCTTCTGTACTTACATTATGTTGTACCATGTCATCATTATTTAGAGTGGATTGCGTATAGTTTAACTCGGTATAAAACAATATTGTGTAGCTTAATAAGGCTAAGTGGTCGTGCAACGGTAACTGTATATGATAGACCTTAATATTTACACTGTTGCTACCAATTTTGTCTAGACAGTAATGATTTAACTTTTGCATGATTTTGTCTAATACTTCCAACTGATAGAGCCAAATGAATGATCCAACATGACCTCACGAGCCTTACTCTATATGGCCCACATTGAGCTGGCTCTGGGCCAGTCAAGCTGTGGTGAACCAATTGCCAGTCCAGCTGTCGTTTACCAAACTACCACAGTTATTAACAATGCAAAATACCAGCACTATTAGCATACTAACATTGTTTTGGTTGAAACTTTGAGTGTAAATAATTACACAACTGTCAAATTCAATATAGTAGTAATAGTTAATAGTTTCATTAACATAATTTCATGACTGCTATATTACAATACAGCAATGTGAACCATTTAATCAAATGTGAAACATGGTGATCCAAGTACAAGTCTGCACTAGAACTATGACCAGAGACACTTGCCAAAGGTCTGACAGCCTGGCTTGACACACTTCTTCTAATCTAATCTCCAATCCTCTTCCACTGTATTCAGTCAGCTAGTTAAGCTGCTTGCTAATGAGACTTTGCCCTATTGTATGGAATTAAACCAGACATCTACTCACGGACTAAATCCTGTCACATGTAAAGACCCCATTCTACAGGGGAATTAGAAAACATGCTAGTGTAATAGGGGAACATGTCTTTTGCAATGGCCAAACATAGAATACAATATAAATAGAATATAGGTAATTTAAGAGATTCCATAAATGGAACACTGAATTATAGTTAAATGTATTGGCATTCATGTACAATATTTTGGTCATAAAATACATTCTAGCATAGCTAATAGACTACAGCCCTATTGCCATGACACTAAACCCAATTTGAAGAAATATAAAACAGTACACAAGGTTCAAATCACTTACAACCCTCTAAGCCAAGATTGATACGGATATTGCATATTTAAATATCTGTAATGGTATGACGTTAACATTAAAGCCAAACAGCAATTTTCAAAAAATTTAGTCAGATAACACTCCCTCAATACCAATACAACCACCATATTGTGCTGTTGTACTATTTATACTAACTGTACATACTGTGACCTGTTAATTAGTAGGATACCTTGTTTAAATAGTAGTAGTAGTAGTAGTAGTAGTAGTAGTAGTAGTAGTACAAAAGGCCTAAATGTTGACATGGAAAGCTGAATGTCTTCTCTGAACAAAAGGAAGCAGGGAGTATATGCACACACTGTGCAGTAAGCATCCACATAAAAAAAAGTTTGTCAGGGCAAACATGTCATTGTTTGTATTGGGGAATAGACCAAATGTGATGGTTGCCAGACAATAAGTAACAGTATCTTTAGAATTATGTGGTCTGCTCCTAAAATGGTGATTTCATTCAAATGGACTACACTGTTAGAGCTATTTCACAAAGTTTCCAAAGCAACATAAGTGGTCTTAAATGACAAAAAGCATTTTAACTCCAGACAAACTGACTATTGTTCAGCCTGCAGCACGATAGTTTTATGTTTTTACAAGTCATGAATTCCTCAGGCCGGGTCCAAGTCGGAGCAAGGGTTGTTGTCGAGGACAGACTCCCGCTCGTCAGAGGGCAGACCCCGGCTCGTCAGAGGACAGACCCCGGCTCGTCAGAGGACAGACCCCGGCTCTTTGTTCTCAGACCAATAGTTCTGCATTTAAATGCAACATTCAACTAGTGAACAGACAGTACATCTAAATTATCTTCTAGAAGGCATTCCGTGTACACAGTCAGTGTATCAAAGTGTAGAAGTGATTATGAAATATAGTCTGCTTGAAACCAAACTGAAAAATAGTTTCCAAATGTCCCTGCTATGTGATAGTAATTTGTTACAGATGTGATTTAATGTCATGTTTGATGACCTGTGTGTCTCAGGGTTTGTCTTTGAACCAGGTGGATTGTGTGGCCAATAGCACCAGGTAGGAAACAATCCTTGATGAAGGTTTCCAATTCAATGTCGTCGATACGAACTTGACATTTGTACTAATAACAGTCCAATCCTTTAATGTGTGGTCTGCGTGTAAGAGGTAGTTGTTAGGAGCCAGGGTCTGCTGAGAGCGACCCTCTGCTGGGCGCCTGTCGGGTGAGGTGCTTCTGGGGTCCAATAAGTGGACACAATGCTATGGATATCACAGTGAGATGGCTCAGACACACAGCCACATGTAATTAGCATGTGATAACGGAACAATAAGCGGTAATAACATAACATCCCTACTCAGTCACCCACCACGGTGAGCCTCCACACCAGGTCTCTGCTGTCCCTCAGCCCCCCCACCACGGTGAGCCTCCACACCAGGTCTCTGCTGTCCTTCAGCCCCCCACCACGGTGAGCCTCCACACCAGGTCTCTGCTGTCCCTCAGCCGCCCACCACGGTGAGCCTCCACACCAGGTCTCTGCTGTCCCTCAGCCCCCCACCACGGTGAGCCTCCACACCAGGTCTCTGCTGTCCCTCAGCCCCCCCACCACGGTGAGCCTCCACACCAGGTCTCTGCTGGCCCTCAGCCCCCAACCACGACCAGTCCAGCTACCGAGGGTTTTGCATCTTACTTTGCATTTAACAGTCAGCGTAGTGGATAAAACCTGTGGTTCAGTCTTACCGTAAGGTCGGGGTTGTCGTTGTCCCGGTGGCTGACGGCTCGTATGACCCCGGACCTCCAGGGCCACCGGCCGATGTCCCCGCTCCCCGGCGGCTCGTCCCCGCTCACGCAGAGGAACCGCTTTCCGACCAGCTCCGGCCGAGCCTCGGCTGCCATGGCCCTTCACTGGTCCCAAACCTCGACGAACCTCGACAACGACGCCCTTAACGATCTGTCATTTACTACATGAAACCAGCTCTGGAATCATACCAAATAAAGAAAACAAAAAAGAGCCGATATGTGTGAGTAAAATCTGCAAAACGACCCGGGGGGTTTAAATATCTAGCGTCTCATCCGCCCGCTCAACGTTCGTCTCTGTTCGCTCTGAGTGAAGCGGTGGGAGCGGGTCTAACCACCGCTGCATTCACCGAGGTGTTCCTCCGCTGCAGCGTCCCGTGTTGTAGTGTGGCAGCAGACGTGTGGTTACATCCGCCACGCAGAATCTCACTATGGCATGCCTTGCTTTAATTATCGTTTTGACTGTGTTACTACACTGCCTAATTGCATCATGACCATGTTAATCTACGGGGGAACATACGGTTGGACGATTCAATGCAAATGTCAAATGTTTTGCTGCCTCACAGTCGTATTAAATAGTGCCCTGACGAAAACACCGTCTTGAACCTCATCGCACATCTGTCTCAAAATAATCTATGGATATGTTTTTCTTGAAATGAGGTTCAAGTAAGATCTCACAGCAGCAACATTCCTAATCGAATGAAGTAACACACCCATTTAACTTCCCATTCACGCTTTAATCGAACCTAAGTATTTACATATTCCACAATTATGATTGTGTGACAATTTTGTGGCATCTATTTCATATGATGTGCCTCTCTTTGAATAAGGAATGTTTTCTGTTGATGACAAAAGGGTTGTGTAAAAAGGGGTGAAGGCAAGACTGAGAGAATAATAACAAAGAACGGTGAGACGTAGAAAATAATGTAACATGAGAGAAGGTGGCGTAGCAACAAACATGTGTGCCTGTGCGTCTGAAAGTAGTACTTGTAGTAAGTAATAAATCTCCCTGGATCAACTTTAAGGGTAGGGTTTCGGGGAAGTTTAAATAGAAAAAGATGTAGAACATTTATAAAAGGAAATTGACCCAGAGATGTAAACAGATATATGTACAACATATATCTGGAGGGCATCAATAAGGAGGCAAATCAATTAATACTTTTGCAAATTAATGAAAAAAGACAGGAAGATCTTCAGACAGAAATAGAGACTGACAGACCTACATACATACCGACAGACAGATAAATAGATAGACAGATAGATCAATGGATGGATTTGATGTAGATGGATATTTTGATGTAGGATTTCAGTATTTCTGCTGCATGTTTGGCTCTGTCTCAGGCTGTCTATGACCAGCAATCCTCTGCTGGGAATCCCCTCACGAACACTGCTCCCCGCTGCAGCCTGTGCACCTTCATGAATAACAAGTAGCTATGGACCTAGCCACCAGAATATGCTCACACGCAAACTCACACACACACACACACACACGCACGCACGCACGCACACACACACACACACACACACACACACACACACACACAATCATCCAAAAATGCACAGTGCAGTAATACAATACATTAAATAATGAACACAATAAAAACATTTCCAACTGACACAAAGGGATTCATAACACAGATCCAGTAATACACAATACACACATTCCTTCTGTCTGGCTAACAATATTCATCACACATGCAAGCTACATGCAACAATTATATATAATGATATACAAACAACAAACTCTCTCTCTCTCTCACACACACACACACACACACACACGCATGCATGCATGCATGCTATAAAATGAAATTCAACGTTACACACACAAATTAACATAAAATTCTAAATGTATGAATTTTGAATAAAACACACACACACACACACACACACACACACACACACACACACACACACACACACACACACACACACACACACACAGAAGCTCACAGATGGGCCTGGCATGTATTGGTAAAACATACTCTCAATATAACAGTGGTTAAATTTTGTCCCAAGGTTATTTTACAAATAGAGAATTATTGTACCATATCTAAGTGACAGAATAAATTGGTATTCTTTACTCACTGTATTTATGATTAGTTGCAAGTTACTAGTTATTAACATTGATTTGACCATGTATCTAATGTATTTCCATAATTTTATTTTTAACTAATATGCAAGCTATACGATTTGTAACCTCTGGGTGTATGTAAATTGACGCGGTTCATGTGATGTATACATATAGTAAGTAAAGTAAAATATATACATGAGTAAAATAAAGTTAATTGAAATGTCACAAGAGAGACATTCTATCCATTTATATAATTATTGCTCACTGTGCCATTTAAGGGCAGACATTTCCTATCAAAAGAGTAAACACTCGGGGATTTACCCAGGGCAATTTACTTAAACAGCAATTAAAAAAACAAAAACCTTCCAACTCTTCCAACTTTGACCTCGTAAAGCAATTTGTTCTGCAAAGAATGGATTACAATCCACCACCGCTGTCAAAATGAACCGAACCAATGGCCTTCGTGTATTAAGTGTAAACAGACCGGACCGACCAATAAAAATGCTGCTGGGGGTTGTTCTTCCTCTACGTCACTGAAGATGGGCGCACCTCCATTGTTGCCAGATCGGGACAGATTTCCCGGCCAATTTAGCAACACTGGCTGCAGCATGCCGCAGCCAGTGTGGCCAGATTGGCCGCGAAATCTGGCCCAATCTGGCAACACTGCGCACCTCTCTGCGCCGTGTCAGAGAGAGGTAAGGCGGTCCCCGGAGGAGGTGAAGGAGCGCTGAGAACTCAACCTTATCGGACATATACACACACTATCTCGTAGACACGTCTGCAACATATATCTATATAGAGATCTAATCTGATAGATAGTGTGATCCTTCGTCGGTCTTGGGTCGGAGTTAGCCTGAGTTAAGGGAGGCTGCCGTAAATTAAGGGAGGCTGCCGCCGTCAGTCCTCATCGGTCTTTGGGCCTCTCATCTAAATATATCAACACCGTCCACACGAAGAGAGCCATGGTGTCCTGGATGATCTCACGAAGCGTTGTGTAAGTTGAATTTGAATCGACCTACTGCTTAGTAGATGAAAGCACCTTTTAAACACACGATAACTAACGCCGGGCTGTGTTAGCATGCTAAGCTAGCTCCACCCAGACAACAAGCTTTGTGTTTTTCTTTGGACCTTTGCTTTGGACACTGTTACTGTTGGATACAAACATGTAGACCCCATGTCAACGAAGGTAGGCATGGTGGTTCGTTTAGTGGTTGGTGATGCTTGTGTGTTGTGGTTATTCCGGGAGCTGTGATGCGTGCTGACGAGGCGAACCTATTGAACTCGACTAGGTACCGACTCATGTCCAACTGGCTTCCTGGTTCATAGAACAAAGTGTTAATAGTTGCAGCGATGGTCGAATAGCTTTCTTGTTTTCAACAAGCTGGTCTACTTAACAGAGCCTCCCGAACAGGACAGGTGGACTGTTGGCCTGTATTTTAGACCACTGGGTTCCCCTCTTATTAATATTTTTTTTACTTTCCATCTGATTAGTCCCTAAGTAATTAAAGTATTAAGTATTGTGTCTTTGTTATGCTATTGCACAAGCATCATGGTGGTTTGGTGCAGAATGTACTCTACGAAAGGATCTTCTTTTGCATGTTTCTTTTTACACGTATTCAATTCTGCAAACTCTGTATTTTCCATTTCCATTTCGGGCATTTAGCAGACGCTTTTATCCAAAGCGACTTACAATAAGTACATTTGTCATAAGAAGTGAAACAATATATCGCCGTCGGTACAGTAAAGATGTTCATAGAACCAAGTGCAAGTACTAACAATCGCCAGGCTAACCCCATTCCCCGTATACAGCAGTGATAGCTAGCTACTGAAGATGCAACACAACTAAGTACATGCTACACAACATGCATGCACAACACAATCCAGACTAGATGGGACATAATGTGGGTAATGTCAGTACTGATGTCCAGACTAGATGGAACATAATGTGGGTAATGTCAGTACTGCTATCGACACTAGATGGGACGCTGTTTTATTCCAAGTCAGGCCGTTAAACACAGCTCCCAAAAAATCTGTTATCCAGATTTAGGTTTAGTTTGAGTAGGTTGTGGGAGATGTTCTGTTCGATTTCCTACTGACGTCTGTGTGTTGGTAGAGAAGTGGCTTTTGCAGACAAGTTTTAATCATTGGTTCTCCGATGTGAGCAAAGCTGCTACTGGCTTAAAGTGTGAATGTATATTGCTCAATGACAAGGGTTAGGGTTAAGAAACCCTAAAGGTATTTTAACATTTCCACTTTCAAGTATCTCAAGACAACTATAACTATGTTCTACATTTTATTTAGAGGTAACGTGAGTTCATTGGGTGGCCTGTCATCATAAGTTCTATACCCCATAATTTCCTGGGAAACCGTAGTAAGGTAGACCTAATTCATTATATATGTCAATATCCACCTAGCTTACTACGATGTGCTGCTATTAGGGCTGCAGCGATAACCGACTAGTGCCGCTTTTAAGAGGTGCATAAGAGGTGCACCGCGGTGCCCATCCCCAGGCAATGTCTCATATTCAACATGTCGTGAGATGCTATTCTAGGTTTAGTTCTGTGTTCAGTATAATGGGTCCCAGATAGAGATGCTCCATTCAGCATTTTTGGGCCCGATCACAGATTACCGATCACCAAAATCATGATCTGCCGATTGCCGATCACTGCCAATCACAGAATGGAAGGGGAATGGGAATCTTCCATATCTTTTATATATAATCTGGACTGGAGGCAAGCACCAATTTCTGTTCCAATAGACTCTTTATTTTTTCTCTTTGGATCCCCCGTGACTGAAACATGTCGCTCAATGCGTTCATCAAAGCCTCCACAGAATGTGACTTTCAAATACGATACTGAAATGTGCCTGCACGCATACTGCTGTAGTTACGGTACTGAAATGTGCCTGTGCGCATACTGCTGTAATTACGGTACTGAAATGTGCCTGCTACATACTGAGCTATGCAAGTGCTCCGTAAACGAAGCTGAACGTTAAAATGCCTCCTTTACCATCAATAAAGTGACCCTGTGAAATCCTGGCAGTGTAGCACAATGTTTTAGACAGGAGAACTCATGCTGCCGCTGGCAAGTTCCGAAAAAAAAAAAGTTGCCCGAGTAATTTGATCTGCTGTAAGTGATCTGCTTTTTTGATTGGCGCTTTTGGGGTTCTCAATCAAGCTATTTTTAGCCAATATCGGCCGAGCATGATTGGCGTCCGATCAATTGGAGCATCTCTAGTCCCAGAGGATGGTGCTGCGATGTGTGCCAAGGGGCCAAATCTGGTCTGTTCACACTCAAAGCCTGTCCAATGCAGTGTTAATTTTGTCACCTATTTTTTTATGTAGTCTTAGTCTTGTGCCAAATGTCCTTGTTACTTTTAGTCATATTTAGTCATTCACATATCTTTTTTTGTTAGTCAAGTTTTAGTCGACTAAAAGTCTTGTCATTTTCGTCTAGTTTTAGTCAAAAGAGAACTCAAGGTATCTTAGTCAAGTTTTAGTCAAAACATTTGTCTTTTTTAAAATAATGATTATTTCTGATAACCATTTCAGTCAATACACTTGTTGAATGAATTTTGATGAATGCAACTTTGTTAAACGTGTCTGTTTTTCTGATTTAAGAGACACATTCACAAATGATGAACTTGTTCTGAACTACAAGCCGTCACACACGTCACACACGTGAAACACAGCACGCGCACGCTCACGTGCAGTGACTACTATATGTGACAGGTCATGGAATCCAGGGACACAAGTAGTCCCTGGGGCATTTTGAGTTATTCACAGACTCTGAAAGTGCAGTTTCTAAGCTTTCCAACAATGTGTAACACATGGAAATCTGATAATATTTGAAGAAGTTGTGGCCATTTGAATGTAGACAAATCAAAAAAGAGAGCAGAAAAAGCCTTTCCAAGATTCTGTTTTCACCTCTCTCACCTGGCTGGGGAGCACAATGGTGCTCATTTGCATCTCATTTAGATAAGCCATACCCCCTGTCACGGACTGTCAGTGGTCTGGCAGGGCAGAAAGTGGTTTGAACAATGGTTATCAAAAGCAGTCATTAATGTTGATGTGGTGTTTTTCATTTTAGTGGACTGATCAGAATTAGAAAGTACTTTGTTAAAATGGAAATGCTTTTTATTACAAAAAGTCCCTGAATATCATTCAATAATGCACAGGATAAGATGTTACTCCCTTGTGCTATAATCCAAGGTATAAACCACATCTACACATCTACAACCACCATCTGTGTAACACACTGTGAAGCATAAAGGACAGAATAATAACAGTATACAGACATTTTAGCTCAACCCTTAATTCTTTCCCTCCTATAACAGGAATCAAATCAGTCAAAGTCAAAGTGGCTTTATTTTCAATTACTTCACATGTCAAGACATTTCCTAATACTAAAGTAAAGATTTAAAATACACATTATTAAAAGTACACAATAGTAAATTGAATTGTAAGATATATGAAAGATAAATAGGCAGTATTTGTAGTGTAGTGAGTGACACAGCATAGTTTTTGTATGGGATTGGTTACGGTAGTGCAAAGATGCAGTTGGTAATAGCAGCATAAGACAAAGGTCTTTGTGACATTGACAGTGCCGAAAGTAAGTACAGTGAATAGCAGTCAGTTCCAGTCTTAAAGTATGTAGTGATATAAATAGTAAATAGTGCACGTAGACAATGGTGCTAGAAGACAGTTTGTATTGTGTAGAAGTGCAGTGTGGATGGATCAGTCTGTTGCTCCGGTGTATGATCAGTGCATTGTGGAGAGGGTGTGAAGGAGAGTCCAATTATGGTATCACATTTGCATCCTCTTCTGTGGACTCTTCTATGCTGTGACCTTTGGGGTTTATGAACTTGGCTGGTGGACGTGGCTGTGAGTGCTTCTTCCTTAACCTATGCTGATAAAAGGAAAATAAAGGAGTTTCACATCATGGGTCATGCTGACAGGCATATTGTCACCTAGCTCAGAATGTTTTCATCCAAACTGCTTCTCAAGTAGGCTAGTTGCTAAATCATAAGCATCACAGTCAAGCAATGCTAACAGGCAGGTTGGCACCTGACTATGTATTCAGCAAAACAATCATCTAGTGGGCTAAGTCATTAGCACCAGTCAATTCAAGCATTATTCAAATTAATAGCAGATGCTCACTCATTATAGTAATGGTTTTTTTTGGCAAGTGATATGATGCTAATGATTACAATTAAAACGACAGTACTGAGCTAGCTAATAACAATAGGTAGGTATAGAAAGGTATAAACATGGAAAAACATGAGATGACGTGTTACGTGTACTTTGAATGAACACATAACGCAAATGTATAACTTGGATGTTTATGGAAACTCACCCCATAAGAAACAGAAAAGTATTCTTGCAGACATCGTCGCTTTTTCTTTGTCTGGACCTTGTGTGTGGATGTAGTCAGCTCCGACATGAGGACTGTGCGTCTGTTTGCCTCGAGATGTCCAATTATTCGCATGTCCTGCCACTCTCTTTCCGCAGCTAAAGAATCCAGCAGCAGTGATAGCAGTGCTAGGAAAAGCTGTGTGATGTAATTACGGAGCCCAGAGATCTGGTATAGAGGGAGAACGGAAGGGGCTCCAGTACAGAGCCTTGAGGGACATACTTGTCAAGTGTGCAGGGTTTGGACAAGGAGCCATTCCATGTTACCTGATAGGTGCGATTCGTCAGGAAGGATGTGAACCAGGATAGGGCAGATTCAGCAATGCCAAGTTTGGCGAGAGTGGCGAGGAGGATCTGGTGTTTCACCGTGTCAAATGCTGCGGACAGGTCGAGGAGAGTGAGAACCGAAGAGAGACAAGGCTCTGGCAGCCGGAGGGACTCGGTCACTGTGAGGAAAGCAGTCTCAGTTGTGCCTTCTTGAAGCCTGACTGGTGAGGGTAAAGCAGGTTGTTATGTGAGAGATAAGACAGTTGGGTCCAATCCCATTACTGCCCTTACCCCAAAATCTCAACCCTACCCCTACGAAATGAGATGACAACCCTTCATGACCCCTACGTCATTAGTAGTCGTTGACGGGGTTTTGATCTTTATTTATTTATTTTTGGATCTTTTAATACAATCTGTCTCTGGAATTGTACTGTATAGTTTTAAATGTCTTAGGAATGCAACCTTACCCACATGGGAAAAACGTGGTATGATTAGATAAGAATATTATTCATGCTCACAATCTGTTACAAACTGCAATATTGCACTTTATTTTGGATCAAACATTATACAAGATCAACATAATATATAAAACTGTTTATATGAAACTTGAGGTGAGGTAGTATGCCATCAATGTAAAAAAGAAATATACAAACAAGAACCTGTGATATAATGGAACTAATATTGCACATTACAAAAAGGCATTAACAATCACATTTGATCAATTACTATTTCAAAGGGGCCCAAAAAACGGTTGGTTTTAATCCATCAGTGGGTGGTTCATCTTTCTTTCTTCCTAGGGGTTGGGGGGGATTAGGGCTACCAATGTAAAAGAGGTGCCTAAGGTGGAGGGGACGGTGCCTGAGGTGCAGGGATTGGTGCCTGAGGTGGAGGGATTGGTGCCTGAGGTGGAGGGCTGAGCTCTGTGCTGGCAGCGGCCTCAATGATCTCCTAAAAGAAAACATAACAAATGAAAAGGAATTATATGGCAGAACTGGCCAACTGATAGATAGATATGTATCTATCTATCTATCATAACATGTGAAAGATATCTATCTATCTCGACCAAAATAAATGAAATAAGACACTGGTTTGTAAAAAAACAACATCACATTGATCCACCATTCTTGAGGCTAATAAGCATTTTTAAAACTAACTATTGCATTTCTTGGTAAGGGATTAAAGCTTATCTTCAACCTGGAGTCCCTAGAACATGGAAGATATGAATATCATTGTTGTTGGGACATGGAGATATGCCCAGTAGGCCTACTGTCATGAACCATCATCCATGTTGTAAAGATCGCTAGTTAGCATCTTCGCTACCTAGCGATTAGTGCATATTAGCGATTTTGTTATGCTTGCTATCCATGTTATAACGAAGATGTCTACATTAAAGAGAAAAATGATAATGTCATCAAAGGGGGGAAATGGGACATGGAGATATGTCCAGATATGTCCCCATGACCGGCGTTTGGTGGTTGTGCTTGTTATAAAGGAAATGACTATACAACATTGAAACGGCATAATGATAATGCGATGGTCATCATCATTTATTTAATGATTATTAACAAAGTAAACACTTACATTTGTGGTTTTCGATCCTGTCGCATCTTTTCGCCTGCCATCTTGCCTGGGATTTTTCTTTATTTTCCATTTTCTCGCAAGGTATTATGGGAGCAAGCCACAACCCGTGTCTGCTAGTGTGCTCATTGAAAATCTCAACTTTTAAGGGGATGTTAGCCCTACCCCTTACCCCTAAATATAAGGACTAATGGGACAACCCTACGCTGCGTGTGAACGCGCAACAGCGAGGGGTAGGGTTGAGATTTTGGGTTAAGGGCAGTAATGGGATTCAGCATTGGTTAGAGAGGAATGAAAGAAGAGATACCGGTCTGTAGTTCTGGATGTCGGTGGTGTCAAGAGTTGGTTTTTTGAGGAGAGGCTTTATTCTGGCAGTCTTGAAAGACGCTGGAACAATGCCTGAAGTGAGGGAGCAGTTGATAAGGGCTGTGAGAAATGGCAGGATGTCGCTCGAGACGGCCTGGAGGAGTGAGGAAGGGATAGGGTCAAGGGGGCAGGTGGTGGCATGGTTAGACTTAACTATTCTGTTGACCTCTTCGGAGGTGAGAGGGATAAAGTGGGTAAAAAGAGAGGTGGGGATGGGCGGAGGGAGGATGGTGGCAGGGGTAAAAGAGGAGCTAATGTCCTTCACCTTCTGGGTAAAGTAGGTAACAAAGTAATCAGCAGTGAGGGAGGAAGGAGGCGGAGGGGAGGGAGGGGTGAGGAGGCAAACTCCCACACATCTATGAACCAATTGTTTTGAGAGTGTGCCGACGTTGGCAAATCCTTTTTTAATCCTGCCCAAACTGACCTGCAATCAGAAAGCACACAAAGAAAAGTGACAACCATTTGCGTTTGAAATAAGATTGATTCTTTTGACTCGTTTTAAGGTTGTATATCATACTGCCCTAAATAACAAATAATTGCATTGTCAGCTGGCTGGTTTCTCCAAATGCTCTAACATAGCTTTAAATATATCCTTAGACAAGGATATAGCTACACAACAACCCAGATAGTTTGATGAAGAGTGACATGGCTATTTATATAACAATGAGTCTGCATGCTGATGCTAGTCACAAGATGTTATTTCTGAGCAGGGTGTGTGAAGACTAGGGATGGGGATTGTTAATATTTATTGATATCGATACCATTTTCGATACTTCTTAACAATCCGAGGAAATAAATAATTGCATTTAAAATTAAATATGTAATTCTTAATAAATATTGGCATCAGTAGTTTTAAATATATATTCTAAAATGATTAGAGCACTATACAACTGTATTAGTACTCATGTTTCTCGACAAAAACTCAATTTCCCGTTTCTTTATGTGACATTTGAATGCATCGTGAAAATCTAAAAGTCGTTTTACTGAACCAACCTGACACATCATCATCACGCAGCACGTCTGAAACTTTATTTACTTTTTAAGATAACTAGCTTGTATGCTGCCGATTACAACACGGATTTCACAATTGGATTACTATTTTTAACTGACTAATAACGAAGTATGTGTGTGCGATTACCGCTCGTACTTTGAGTGGATGATGAAGAGACAGTCGAAGGTACTGCATTTGGCCATTATTTGATGCACAATGCTAATGTGCTTGGCCATTGAGGTCTTTACAATAAATGATTTTCGCCCGTTTAGCCATTCTTGCGAGAAAAGTTGTCAGACTTCAAGTTTTACTTTTAATACCTGTTTGCTTACAATTCCATTCAAAAACAGTGGTGTACACGCTGCAGTGATTGGATTGATTTGAATTAAATGCCGTGACAAGACTCGAAGGACACAACATTATGTGACAAGGGACAAAAAACGACAGGACTCGATAGTGGTATCGATAAGCCCAAACGTTAATGATTTATGGGTTTTGAAAAAAGTGGAACCGGGTCCTTGATGGAACCAGGTTTCGATCCCCATCCCTAGTGAAGACCAGTCTTTCAAGCCGGTTTACATTCTAGACTGCATTTCTAAATTCTCTACCAGGGATAGGGCAGATATTATCTGGACTACCCACTTCCTATTTTACTTCTACTTTATTATCCTCAAATGGCATAGCCCTGCTCAGTAGATCCGGCTCCCTGCACACGGGGCACCCACGTTGTGTCAGGGAGCCGGAGCCCAGTCTGCTCCAGTGGGGGCGTGTTGTCTCAGCTGCGTGAGGAGAGCCGGGGAGTTTGGGGGCTGAAGATCGAAGAGATCAGGATGAATGGCATGAGGCGGTTTCTTCAAACAATTATTCAATTGTTTCAATAACTTTATCACTCTTTCTATGGGTGTGTGGTTGTGTATGTTACAATTAACAGAGTGTGTGATAAGATGGGGTAGGTGTGGAAGAGAACTCAATCGCCAGCACGGAACCTGGGAAAGGAATGATCTATAGTAAGATTTGTTAATAGTCAAGTATGTCAACACTTTGCCCTAATTCCACATCATATTCAAATTATATAGCTGTAGTAGTTAATCTAGTCTTGAAAAACTGAATTGAATTACCAAAAGTGTGACAGCACTCTGGTTTGCTATTACTGCTGCAGAATCAAGTTTTTTCAACTGATCCTTTTCCCTTTTAATTAAAGTGTTAATAAGGCAGAAAGTAAAACTACAATTCCTCCTAGTATTCTTGCGTGGCTTTGGATCCACTCATCGATTTGGGTCCTACTCAGTTACAGCAGAGCTTCAGTGTAGCTTTAAAGTATTTATAAGGCCTACTTCCAATCATCTCAAATGAAATGGGTGGTTTTAACCTTGTGTAAGGTTCTGGAAAACCCTAGTAGCCTATTTATTAAATGTTAAATTTCAGTCAGTGTTATCGTAACAATTAATTAATTAATTAAACTAATAATGTTTTCATATCCCAATACAAATCTAACCAAGGATCATTTGGCCATCCAATGTTGGCCCAGGTCATAGTTGATGATACCTCTAACTCAACTAAAGTGTCTCAGACTGAGGAACATCGTATATATTAGTTATAATAACATGTATTATAATTGTATCCCTGGGATAGGCCCATCACCGGTACATCAGAAGAGATGCATCCCAACCTTCTACCCGGGGACGTATGTATGGGCATTCTTTGGAAAGCAACTTGTATTGGGATGAGAATACCTCCATAAGGAACACACATCTGGATGTTCTGCCTCAGCCCTACTTGCTGTTGTCCAGATGTTTTGGATTGTTTTGTGGCTGCTGCTTTAGGTTTCTCTTTGACTTCATACCATGAGTCCTCTTACTTCTAACATCAGGCGGAATGTTGTAGTATGGCGTGTGATGGAGAGACTCTTTTTAAGTGAAAGAAAATCAGCAATTGGAAACCTTTTCACTGCTTTCATCACAGCAGTAACACTGGTGCATTACTCATGTGTTCTACTCTTCTGGTCCACGCCTGGCTGCCCCCACAGTAGATGGATATAGAATACAGGAACTTACCAGAGGGACTTAAGAGCCAGTGAACCCAAAACTAGAGATGCTCCGATCAGCATTTTCACTGATCACTGATTACCTTATCACCAAAATCATGATCTGCCGATTGCCGATCACTGGCAGGGGAATGGGAATCTTCCATATCTTTTATATATAATATGGCAGGCAAGCACCAGGTTGACTGCGGCGGCCGCAAGAAAGTTAAGTTATTTGGACATTTATAGTATAACGCTACGTTGTGTGTGGATGGTGAGGCTCCGTCTGAGCAGCGATGTATTTAATATCCGCGAGTGAGAGTTAGGCTTCCCGGACTCCTATAGAATAACGCTACGGTGTGTGGCGCATTTCATCAACAACATCGCTCGTTATTACGCTCAGTATAACAACGGTACTACAGAAGTTTCCTAAAGTTGGCATAGGTCGTAACCATGGAGAAACCCCCCCACCCCCCTTTTTCCTAGAACTCCCAGCCAAAATCCCATGGTTTTAAATCCCATAGTGTTGAATTCATCTGAAACAGTGGCTCCACTGGCTCATAAAGATAAGTGAGAAGAGCCAGGGCCTCAGTTGGAGAGACAGAGAGCCAGCTCCAGCAGTGGTTTCCATAGCAACAGCAGGAGAATACACGCAGCAGAAAGAAACCAGCCTGCTACTCACCCAGGTGGTTCTGGTGGTGGAGATTTCTGCTGTTGTTTACATCGCTTGCAAAGATACAGAAAAATTATGTTTTTTACATGTATGGTTAAATGTTGGTCTTATTCAAATCATTGGCGTCACCTACGTCATTAGTAGTCGTTGACAGGGTTTTGATATTTATTTATTTATTTATTTTTGGATCTTTTGATACAATATCTGTCTCTTGAATTGTACTGTAGTTTGAATGTCTTAGGAATGCAACCTTACCCACATGGGAAAAACTTGGTATGATTAGATAAGTATATTATTCATGCTCACAATCTGTTAGAAACTGCAATATTGCACTTAATTTTGGATCAAACATTATACAAGATCAACATAATATACTATAAAACCAGAATAAACATAGAACTTGAGGTGCGGTAGTATGCCATCAATGTAAAAAATAAATATACAAACAAGAACCTGTGATAATGGAACTCATATTGCACATTACAAAAAGGCATTAACAATCACATTTTATCAATAACCTTTTTAAAGGGGCCCAAAAAACGGTCGGTTTTAAACCATCTTTCTTTCTTCCTAGGGATTGGGGGGATTAGGGCTACCAATGTAGAAGAGGTGCCTGAGGTGGAGGGGATGGTGCCTGAGGTGGAGGGATTGGTGCCTGAGGTGGAGGGCTGAGCTCTGTGCTGGCAGCGGCCTCAATGATCTCCTGAAAGAAAACATAACAAATAAAAAGGAATTATATGGCAGAACTGGCCACATGTTCATGATAGATAGATAGATAGATAGATAGATATACCAAAATAAATGAAATAAGACACTAGTTTGTAAAAAAACGACATCACATTAATCCACCATTCTTGAGGCTAATAAGCATTTTTAAAACGAACTATTGCATTTCTTGATAAGGGATTAAAGCTCATCTTCAACCTGGAGTCCCTAGAACATGAGACATATGGATGTCATTGTTGTTGGGACATGGAAATATGTCCAGTACTGTCATGAACCATCATCTGTGTTATAAAGATTGCTAGTTAGCATGTTCGCTAACTAGCTATTAGCGCCTATTAGCGATTTTGTGGTTATGCTTGCTATCCATGTTATAACGAAAATGTTACACTGCATCAAACAGAATAATGATAATGTCATCAAAGGCGGGAAATGGGACATGGAGATATGTCTAGTACTGTCATGAACCAACGCTGGCCGGTCGCAGGGCTTGTTTCTTTATAACAAGCACAACCACCAAACGCCAGCCGCGGAGCGCTAGTCCCGGTCTTGATTTTCCATTTTCTCACAAGGTATTGTGGGAGCAAGCCACAACCCGCGTCTGCTAGTGTGCCCATCAAAAATCTAAACTTTAAGGGGATGTTAGCCCTACCCCCTCAATAAAGGTGACTTATGGGACAACCCTACGTGCAACAGCGAGGGGTAGGGTCGAAATTTTGGGTTAAGGGCAGTAATGGGATTCAGCGAAAGTATCCAACTGAAGAAATCCCCCCCTTTCTTCCTGCCTCTCTCCCAAGTCCCTCCCCCAGAACACGTGACTAGCTCTAGCTCTAGCTTTAGCTTTTACTTTAACTTTAGCTCTAGCTCTAGCTCTAGATTTAGCTCTAGCTCTATCTTTAGCTCTAGCATTAGCTTTAACTTTAGCTCTAGATTTAGCTCTAGCTCTAGCTCTATCTTTAGCTCTAGCATTAGCTTTAACTTTAGCTCTAGCTCTAGCTCTAGATTTAGCTCTAGCTCTATCTTTAGCTCTAGCATTAGCTTTAACTTTAGCTCTAGATTTAGCTCTAGCTCTAGCTCTATCTTTAGCTCTAGCATTAGCTTTAACTTTAGCTCTAGCTTTAGTCACAGGTCTGCTCGTCTGGTGGAGACTAGGGCCTAATGAGAGCAGGACTGTTTTAGCGAAGTAGGTAGACGGACAGGCAAGCCTGTCCAATCATTTCATTTGGGCCAAATTAAATTATTGGTCAGGCTTGTTACAGGCCTGAAAAAAACAGATGCACTGATAAAAAATATATAAACTTGATTTGATTTATTGATTGCTGCCGTAATTTTAAGAGAATTTCCACAAATATGACAAAAATGCTTCTAAAATAAATTGCTTATGCTGGCTTAAAGTCATTATTTAAATGTTCATCGCAATTGATTATTTTGCAGTGAACTTTGTTTTTCATGTAAGAAAACTAAGGGGAAAAATATGGTTTCTCATTGCTGGGCCATACCGCACTATCCAATCCTAGATCCCTAAAATAAAATGGCATAGTCTTAAGTAGGTTTACATAGCAGGTGTCCGGTTCTACTGGTATTTGTCAAATGTCTTGAACTTTTGGTCCTTATTTATACTTATTGTGGTTCTTAGTTATTTTTCCCAGTTTTTCTCAGTTACATGTGTATTTCACCAGGAGATGTTGTCTCTTGTGTTCATCTTCTCTAAGGTCAAGTGAACTGCTGTGAGTACTTGTCTGATTGCCTTAAGAGGCAACATGAGTCCGCAATCCAAAACCACTACAGCTACTGAGTCATGCAGTGGAGGTCAAAGTTCAGCCCCGCCCGCCACCCCTGGGTGTCAAACAAACAAACAGTTAGTCAGCCAGTCTGTTAGGAATGAGGAGCGGTAGTCTTCCTGCTGGGAAGATGACTTACATGCTCTATCGTTCCATTATCTTTTTTGGAGACTATAAAATGCATTTAAAATAGTTATTTAAATTGTTGTACTTTTCTTCATTTCTAAATATTTTTTTTAATTTGAGCTTGTTAAGAGACAAACATTCTTAGGAATAATGCTTCAATGTCTTAAAATGGCACAAACAACGATATATGATTTGGGTTAAAGTGCAGCTAGAGAACTCAAACTCAAACCAGTCACTGAACTACAGAACAGCCCTATGGGGATATTTTCTGTACTGATCAGCCAGAGGAGCCACTAAACTAAAGCTCTATGGGGCTAGCTTGTACTGATCAGCCAGTGTAGCTCTATGGGGCTAGCTTCTGTACTGATCAGCCAGTGTAGCTCTACGGGGCTAGCTTCTGTACTGATCAGCCAGTGTAGCTCTACGGGGCTAGCTTCTGTACTGATCAGCCAGTGTAGCTCTACGGGGCTAGCTTCTGTACTGATCAGCCAGTGTAGCTCTACGGGGCTAGCCTCTGTACTGATCAGCCAGTGTAGCTCTACGGGGCTAGCTTCTGTACTGATCAGCCAGTGTAGCTCTACGGGGCTAGCTTCTGTACTGATCAGCCAGTGTAGCTCTACGGGGCTAGCCTCTGTACTGATCAGCCAGTGTAGCCTGTTAACTCTGCATCACTGCATGTGCACGATGCACTGAACCGAAATAAAAGGTATACTGTGGATATGACTTTTATTTAACCTAGCCTAAACATTCAACCTTTAACATTCACACAAATCAAAACAAGGCTCTTGACATGACAGACAGGCAGCATGATAATGGTGTGGATAGACCTTTAGGCGCTGGTCCTGTCGAGTCACGACCGGGCCCCACTGGCGGTGAACCAACCCCAAACAGTCCCCCTATATTACCCAGGATTCAACCGCTGTTGGAGACGGAAGAGGGAAGGCTGGGTAAATTCATCTTGGCTGAATTTAACATGGGATTATCTTGCGTACATTCGTTGCATACCGATATTGATGAGAGAACATTTAACAAGCTGAGGTGGTTTTACTGAGATGGACCCTTTTTGTTTTGTTTCCTAGGCTGCTGTTTGGCACTCTCTATCCTGCATACTACTCTTACAAAGCAGTGAAGACCAAAAATGTCAAAGAATATGTGAGTATATGAGCTACCAAGATTTGAACACTGTTCAACACACACACACACACACACACACACACACACACACACACACACACACACACACACACACACTACTTTTTATAGCTGAATTGAGCTGTGTGCCGCTGCTGGTCCTGGTTTGTCTTTTTGTCTACAACACACGTGCACATCCTGTTTGAATCCTAATGTCACACGGAACCAGAAGGGCGGATAACAATGAACTCAGATTCCAGATGCTCTAATCATTTTATTGCTCCTTGATACCGTTTTATGATTGAAAAAAAAATAATAATTATCAATCGCCTTTTTACTGGATGTACAATATTTAATCTGATTCCGATTGGATCCTTATTTTGCAAGCAATTCGTTTAAACGCAGAAGCTTTGAATGACCTCTCATGGACTGAGAGCTCATTGTGGAAAACGGTTTTCCTTGTTTTTTTTGGTGATGCCAATGTTTATCTCTTTGCGAGGTGAACTTCTTACAAACCTCTTATGTAGATGAGCATATGGGCTTATCATCGTGACGGCATTAGCTACCTCATTTTAACACTCAAACGCAAATTGCTGAAATGCAATTCGCAAGCAATGTCTCCCATCCTCCTATATCTACATCTAATAATGTATGTCTCCTATACCTTAAGGATATGACTGTTTGCTTGCTAAAATCCAAAGTAGTTGAGGCAAGTAAACATAATATTTGCAAATGACGTTTCAACCAGAGGGTGTTGCTAGAGCACCAAATCCTCCGCGATACATATTTATGTGTATTATATCATATAATAACAGAACAGAAGATGAGCTTAATGTCTGCCTTGCGGAAAGGAAAGCTGGCATATCACGGATCGACCACAACCATACACAACCACCTACAAGCAAAGCACCCTAGCACTGGGGGTCCGTCTACAGGTCAGCAGTCAGTGGCTAGCTTTTTGGTTAGACCACGAACGTTAGATGCTAGGTGGGCAGAGAAAATGACTCTCAAAAATGATCGCGAAAGACATGCTACCCATCAGTTTCATTGAAGGGGAGGGTTTTCGCGAGTTCATGGCATTTGTTGAACCTGAGTACACTGTCCCATCTAGAAAGACGGTCACTTCTAGACTGGAAAAGTTATACGATGATGGTGCAAGCGATCTACGCACCCAATTAGCAAGTGCCAATAAAGTGTCACTGACGACAGATTAGTGATCAGCGCTGACAACAGTGTCCTATCTCACAATCACCGCTCACCACATACGCAACTGGGAGATGCACAGTGCTGTTCTTCAGACCAAAGCCATGTCAGAATGGCATGCGGCTGAAAATCTGTCAATTGTGCTCACAAACGCGACAGCACATTGGGGTCTAGGTGGGAAAGTGTCCGCATGCGTGCATGACAATGCCAGCAATATGGTTCTAGCCAACACTGGCCTTGAATGGGACTCTCAGCCTTGTTTCGCGCACACTCTACAACTGGCCATAAATGACGGCTTCAAACTACAGCAAATAAACCACATAATTTCATCTGGCAATCGTCTGGTTTCACATTTCCACCATAGCACAGTTGCAACCGAGGCATTGAAACAAAAGTAACAACAACAAAACTTGCCCGAACACAAATTAGTGCAGTTCTGCCGGACAAGGTGGAACTCTATTCATGATATGTTCGAGCATTTGTTAGAGCAGAGTCTGCTGGGGCCGTGTCTGCTGTTTTATCAGACAGGACAGTCACTAAATTATCAGATGCTCGCACCCTCGAGCAGACTGACAATAGCTGGACAGTAATGGAAGAGCTCTTACCCGTGTTGCACTCTCTCAAATGTGCCACCACCGCCTTGTGCAGAGAATCTGGAGTATCCATCTCAATGATTTACCCGGTGACGGCAACTTTACTGTCCAAACACCTCAAAGAAACTCCTGGAGAATCCCCCAAGGCACGAGGTTCAAACAGACCGTGGCTGCCTCACTGGAACGGCGACTCGCACCTGCAGATATCCGCAACACTCGCAAGGTTGCATACATCGCGTCCTTCTTGGACCCGAGACACAAACACCTCAGGTTTGCCACAGATGAAGTCAGACGCGTTGTAAAGGCCACGGTGAGTGACCTCCTCTCCAGCCCTGAAAGCGATGACGAGGGCCGAGAAGATGCAGTTGCATCAAATGAAACCGAACTGTCAGCTAAAAAAAAAAGGAGTGATTGCCTGTCTGCATCTGCAATTGCGGTACTGTTTGGCGAAGATTACAGCGAGGAAACATTGACACACACAGCTGAGCTAAGTAATTACTGCCAGGATATATGCCCACCTCTCCACATTGACCCCATGACCTGGTGGAAAGCCAACGACTGCAAATACCCCCACAAAATTGGCAAACACATACTTGGGTGTGCCTGCAACATCAGTGCCATCAGAGCGTGTGTTCTCCGCAACTGGACTAATCGTCAACAGATTGCCGTCTTCATCCCGAACATGTGGATATGCTCATTTTTTTAACAAAACTATGGCATAGATAGATAGATAGTGCTAGACTATGACCACTTACCTTTGTTATGTGTTAATAAAAGTTCACGTTTGTTTAGGCTGTATTGCCAACATCTGTGTTCCGCTATAAGCCTAAAATCATTATGGCATATATAGCACATTTTCGTATGAACAATTAATTTTGATACAGAACGAAACTATGGATGTTAATATACATTTATAAACACAGATTTTTTTTTTTAAAGAGTTTGACGTCAAGTTCATGTTGTAGCCTAGTCTAAGACTACCGTCATTCCTGCAGCCTAAAATCATTAATGCTTGAGGCAACATGAAATTAACAGTTTTGAAGATGATTTGTTTTTAAAATTTAAAAGGTTCTGAACAGTTTCCGATAGGCCATTGTTTCCATAGGCTAAAGACGTGTCTAGTTCAGTCATGCAGGCTGCGTTCAGTGAAAGATAATTAAATAAAGCAATCTGTTTTCGGTGCATGTAGGCCTATCTGCCTAAGCCTACGTTGAAATAATTTGATGTTGATGGCGCAGTTGTTGAATTAAACAAATTGATTTCATACAAATCATAAAAACCTCTCCCTGTGTCATTGTGTGTGCGTGTCTACGATGTTTGTGTGTGCGTGCGTCCGTGCGGTTCTTGATTGACAGATTTTTGAATAATATTCAAATTCTTATCAGCGAATATTGAATAATATTTTTGCCAGAAATGCACATCCCTACAAAATACCAGCACACTGCTAGTACTGGGATTTCCACATGTAATAAATTATTTCACCATTTATTTTGGGAGTTGCTGTGTCCATGTCCGTCATCACACACCGATGTTGCCTATTGTGGTCTATTGTAGTCTAACGCTTGGCACTGATGCCGTCAGGGTTTACTGCTGTTAAATGTATCGGAAATCACTTAAGCATAGCAGCGTTAACTGCAGATTGGATGGTGATAGATCTTGATTTAGATTTCTGGTCCAGCCATATGTATCGGTCCCCTTAGAATGAGTCCACTATACATGCATACATGCTCCATGCTGTACAATCACAAGAAGAACAGACTCTTTCTGGAGGCCTTCTGAAGCGCTATCTTACTTGTAAGTTATAACCTATAGTTTCACAGACTCAATAACCTCATTGATAAATATATCAAGGAGCCACTTCACTTGACCCTGGGCTGTTCAGAAGATGACATAATCTCTGAACTTCCTACTGGCACCCTATTGGGCAGTACAGGCCGACCTAGATTCTCCTGCAGAGCCCCTCACCAGAAGACCCTGGAAGCATGTGAACAGAAACGTAACCTGGGACATGGATAATGGTGGGAAGATACTTTAGAGCAAGGCCATGTTATCGGTTTGATTATCCTGTTTTATCTTTTATATTGCACTACTTTTGTGAAATAAATTGCTACTCTATGAACCGCTGACATCACCTTCACCTGTTTGGATTGATCTTGGATGTGAGCACTCAATAGTGAATGATATTTAAACTTGTTTGACTTGCTGAAAGCAAACGTCAAAGGCATCATTCAATTCCAGTTTCAAGCATTGATCCAAGTGTCAGGTCTTTTCTTACTCATTTTTGTCATCTTGCCAATCAGACATCAGATAAATGATCTTAAATGCGATGGCAGACGAGCTCCAGTCTGGGTGAAACAGGTCTGTTCACTCTCTCTGGCTTCATATCTAGACCTATCATGTTGCTGGAGGCGGTCAAGCACATCATTGGCTAACAGCCAACACAGACTAAGCCAGCAATAGTCAACTTCTCCCGGGGAGGAGGACTGAAACATCCTGCCCTTGAAGAAGTGGCTTAAAGGTTTCAAATGAACACCATGTAGACAGGCAACATGAATATGTGGATGGTCCAACGAGGCTGTGGTAGGACTGCTGGATCTGAGGTTATTTATACCCAAACGTGAAATTAAGTTATATTTCATGTAGGCGAAGCTTAGACGGCTACGCCTACAATCATAGAACTAGAGTTGTAATAGCATAGCTATCATTTATTTAGTGCTCCACAGTGGCGGTTTTTAGAGCTACTAGTCTGGGTTCAGAAGGTGTGATATCATAGGTAACGTTTCCTGTACAGTGTGTGTCTGTATGTCCCCCTGCAGGTCAGGTGGATGATGTACTGGATCGTCTTTGCTCTTTACACCGTGGTGGAGACCATCACCGACTCTACCCTGGCCTGGTGAGTGGTTGATTTGCTGTGCATCATAAGGCCTAAAGTCCCAAAAAACTCTTGGGCCGTATCTTTACGCACCGCTGATGCGTAGAGATGGGTGGTCAAAGCTCAATGCATGCGTCTGTCCTCCAGGTTCCCTCTCTACTATGAGCTGAAGATAGCCTTCGTCATCTGGCTGCTGTCTCCCTACACCAGAGGAGCCGGACTGATCTATAGGAAGCTCCTCCACCCCCTGTTGTCCTCCAGAGAGAGGGTACTAGGACTCTACGTCTTTAGCTCTGGCACTCGGGCTGCTCTGTGGAGGGTCTCGGCTGACTGGAAAGGGCTTTCCTGATTTTAAATATCTATCGAAATGTGTTTGTTATTATGTTTGTTTGTTGTTATTAGGAGCTCACCCTCTCCCTCTCTCTCCTTCTGCCCTCCCAGGAGATTGATGAGTATATAGTCCAGGCCAAGGAGCGGAGCTATGAGACCATGGTCAACTTTGGCAAGCAGGGCCTGAGTATAGCGGCCACTGCTGCTGTGACCGCCGCTGTGAAGGCAAGTGTCTGTCTGTGTGTGTGGGTGTGGGTGTGTGTGGATGTTTGAGCCTCCACAGTGTTGTGCTAGTGGCACAGACTTCAGACCCACACACTCAGACTTTACCATGCGCAGGTGATGCCAGGACATTAGTCTTGAACGCGTCCAATGTTTCCCTCTGGCTCTAATGGGTGACAGTAACCCAATTCCCTGAATTTTTGTGTGTGTACCTTTTTTGTTTACCTTTATTGTTTGGCTTGAAAGAGGAGCCTCTTCTCAGAATGTAGTGCAGCTCTCTGAACAGGGCCAGCAATGAGCTCATTGTGGAGGTCAACATATGTCAGCCATACCGGCTTGTTTCCAGAGCATGAACTTTGTACATGTGTACATTTAACACTCCGTTTTTGTAACCGCTCTTGCTGTAACTAGCGGTGCAGGTCAAACTACTATTGGGCTCTAGGCTCTAAGTGATGACATAACAACGTTTCATCATGTGCAGGGCTTGGCCTGGGCTGTTGATTGGATGAATATATCAATCTATTCTTTGACATATCTGTTCTAAATAATGTGAGATTATGGCCAGGTGTTGGTTCTAATATTGTAATGAAGCCACAGTATTGTAATATTTATAACTTCTGTATTCTATCGTCTAGGTTAAACCAGACCTGGCCTAACAGACTCGTTCTGCTTGAGCCCTGATACCGAACATTACTATCTACTATGTTGTAACATGCTGCTAGATATGAAACCAATCCCTAGTCTTATTTATAGGCACTACCTTCCACAAACTCTGCTGCACGCATTCAAAAAGAGATGGATGTACAAACATCATTAATATTGAAATCTTTCTGCTGGTGCTAGTTACCTCTCTGCTCTCTCCGTTTCCCCCTCGCTGGTACTGACCCCCTCTGTCTTTAGGACCCCTGTTCTTCACCTGGCCCCTCGGGGAGGTAAAGCATCCACAACTTCAAGTGTTGACTGCATGAAAACCCCTGTTCTGCTTTCCCATCCGCACCCTTCCATGTTTCAGAAATCTGCATGGCATCCCTTACCAAAGTCTCCATACTCTCTCACTCATTCTCTCGCCTGCCTTGCCCATGAGATGACCTAAAGCCTTGTTTTCCAGGGCAGATGGACAGACGGAGGGGTCATTTTAGATGGAACCTGCCTAAAGCAGCCTCAGGAGTAAACTAACCCAGTCTGGAGTGATGTGTGTAGCGCATGCAACAACTGTTAAATATGTAGTGCTCCCTCGTGCCTGCCCATAGCTGATGGGCCACAGATGAATATAGAACCACGGGCCAATGAGAGAAGGAGAACCATTGAATGCATGATTCATCAAGGGCAGCTGAGTTTTTACTTGGGTTATAATATGTAATCTCACTGGTCTCCTGGTCTCCTGAGCCGGGGTGGGGTGGCGTTCTGTGGACCTCAGGCTGCGTTCCCCTTATTGGCACACGTCTTCAGGGGCAGGTCGTCTCTTGTCTGTCTTTCTCTCACGGAAGAAACGAGCGTGGATGGGCGCTCCCCTCCTTTTTCCTGAGAGTCGTATTTCAAACGCCCGGGGTGCACCTAAACAAGACGGCTACCGTAATAAACCAGTTTCCTGTATAAGTCAGACCACTATAGTCATAAACCAGTTACCTGTTCAAGTCAGACCACTACAGTAATAAACTAGTTACCTGTTCAAGTCAGACCACTACAGTAATAAACCAGTTACCTGTTCAAGTCAGACCACTACAGTAATAAACCAGTTTCCCGCGTAAGTCAGACCACTACAGCAGTGCAGCACTTTCCATCAATAGGATTATACAACTGGTCCCTTAGGCAAATTTCCAAATGTCCCTGCTTTATATTTATTGTAGCTTTTGAAGTTTTTTATTTTGTGCGCAAGCACTATCCGCCCATTGAAACAGACTTGTATTCATCGGCATGTGGTTTAATAGAAGTGTTATACAAGTGGGTCTTGGTTGGGTTTGACTTGGGTTACTGTGTGTGTGTGTGTGTGTGTGTGTGTGTGTGTGTGTGTGTGTGTGTGTGTGTGTGTGTGTGTGTGTGTGTGTGTGTGTGTGTGTGTGTGTGTGTGTGTGTGTGTGTGTGTGTAGGGCCAGGGTGCCATCACGGAGAAGCTGCGGAGTCTGAGCATGCACGACCTGACCCAGATCGGCCAGCAGGACGAGTCCCGGGGGAACCAGCTGTACCCGTACAGCTCCTCCAACCCGGCTGTGAAGAGGGCTCAGAACCCGGACGCTGTGGACGGACCAGGTACCCCCCCCCCCTTCGCTGGGTGCAGTGGGTTAATTCTCATGTCCACAACTGAACAGTTGTGTGTGCCCGTTCCCGGATCGGCCTATCAGGTTTGAGGTGACCCGCCTCCGCAGACGCCACGCATAAAGACCAGATCAGCAGGGCCCTTCTTAAGTGCTGGTTTTATTCTTTGTACGGGCCCGCCTTTCCACCAAATGCATTAGTCTGTAGTGTCGTTTAAAACCCTGCATGGTGGTCCTGCAGGTTGGGCCTCATCAGTCCCCCTCAGGCACGTGACCCAGGCTGGACGTGCCCCCTCCTGGGAGAGCAGCACATGACCTTCAGGGGGCTACGCCCAGACACAGGGTCATGTGACTGTGGAATGTGACTTCACTTTGTGAGTCATAACACTTACTTGGAGAGAGGAAAACCAGTGGGTGGAGGGAGAGAAGGCTTGGTTTATAGGAGAGACTAAGAAAAGACCACCACCACCACCACAAGACACTGGCCACAGTGTAAACACATTGCACACACATTCAAGGATGGAATCCAACATTCGACGATTGATCCGCGGTCCTTTCCTATTGGAAAGGGTCAGTGGACTACTGTTGAATGCTACCTTAGGTCTTATTCAACCTTTCTGTTTCTTTCTACAGCCATGTGGGGTTGGGTGGTGTTCTAACGTGAGAGTTAAACAGACTGGAGGTCTTCTCTTGATGGCCCGTCTGCTCTGGCCTCAGGGCAGACCGTAGGAGTCCTAATGCACGTATTGTGTGCCATCTTCAACCATCCATCTGCACTCGGGTTCTGTCTCTCATTATCACGGTGACGTTCCCTCGTGTACACTCTGACTGTGAGCACCTAGAACAACACATCTTACCATCGGACTCTCAGAGCGCCCTCTGCCTCCACGTCCTCGTGGCTGCCCTCCATTTTGCTGGGTGTGATGGATAGTGTGTGGGGGGGGGGGGTGAAGGTGAAGAGAAGGGGGAAGAGAACAGGAAGTGGTGGGGGAGGCGGCGGCTGAGGTGGGTTGTACAGAGTGGATCTGTTGGAAGTGATGGATGGAGAGAGAATGGGCAGGCCCTGAAACGGAGAGGAGGAGGAGGAGGAGGAGGACAGGCGCAGCAGGGCAGGTGACAACCGCTCGCTGGAGAGAGGGAGCGAGAGAGAGAGAGAGAGGGAGGGAAAGGGAGGGCCGCTGGGAATCCAGCTGACCCAGCAGAAACAAGGGGAAAGGAAAGGAAGAGATTAGCAATAATTAGGCATGGAAGAGACACTCTACACACACGCACACACACACAGACAGAGATACAGATACAGATAGACACGACACAGACACAAAGAAAAAAAGAAAGAAAGAGATTAAACACAGAATGGAGTATGAAGTTCACACAAAAGCATCACTGTTAAGGGAATGTTTTATGACTATTGCAATTGCTACTGAAATACAAATACAAAGGAAAATATCTGTAGCCATTGCATGCACACTCTGCATCTCCTTTGAAATAAAAAAAAACAAATTCCGACCTTTTCTGCTGTCTAGGGCGGGCCAGAAGGCTCTGACCCTCCCTGATTCAGGAAATTTGAGAATTCAAACCTCCGACTCGACTTGTAACGTTGAGGAATGGCTGGAATCTGGAATTCCCAGAAAGATCAGTTGTGGTAAAAAAAGAAAGAAAAAAGTGTCCCAGTTGTTGAAGGAAGTATTCTGTAGCCCGACTCTGTGTTCACCTCATGTTTGAGTTATTCTTTGTGTGTGATCCTACTTGGCACGGGGCCAGGTGGCCGGCTGTCCAGACCTTCAGACATGGGGCGCTGGTAACGGCCCTGATAAGAGGCCCCTAGGGGCTGACCAACATGGTCCCCACGTGCAGCCCTTCGTCAGAGTGAACGGCCAATATTCCCAGACGAGGTGGTGTTGTTGTGAAGCACCACACCCTTCCCAGATGGAGAAGAAGCATTACCTCTCACCTCCATCCCCCCCCCTATAGCCGTGGTGCTGTGAGAGGTGGCTACCTCAGCATTGAACACCGTTCAACAGCATTGGGCTGGTGAAAGGCTTTATATCTACATCTGTGTAGATGTATGAAGACTCTCCTGCTAAATGAATCCTTTCACACATGCACACACACACACACACACACACACACTCTGCCTGGCTCGGATTCCAGCCTCTCTCTCTGGCGACGCAGGGGGATTTTTCCCTCTTCCTCTTCCTGGTCTAATAGACTCCAGATGTGGCAGCAACAACAGCCCACCGCGGCAGGGAGGCTCCACAGACCATGGCACGAGGGACGGCAGGCTGCTGGGGAGTCTGGCCCTTTATTTAGCTCTGCTACAATGGTGCTACACGTCCCTGTACTTAAAGCTTACTGTTTTCAGCCCCTTTCTCCAGGACTCCAAAGGACATCTTTGTTGTTGTTTTTCCTGTGTTGTTTTTCCTACTCCAGGAACAAAGGAAGCCGCTTTAGTGGTTCCTGTGTGTCTCTGCCTCCCCCTGCTGGAGGACCGTGGGCGGTACACGGTCCACCACTCAGGTAGTGTCTGTGAGGGGATGCTGACGTGAGGACTGTGTGTGTGCAGAGTACTACTACGACCAGGAGGACGAGCACACCGACGACGAGGCGGAGCCCACCTTCTCCGAGGACGAGGCCGTCACCCAGCGGGGCCTGAGGCGCTCGCAGAGTGTCAAGATCACCCGCTCCCGGGTCCGCAAAGACGTGAGTGGGCGGGAGCACCGGCAATAATGTCCCCCTATGTCCCCCTCCCTCTCTCACTAATGTCCCCCTAATGTCTCTCTCCCTCTCTCACTAATGTCCCCCTCCCTCTCTCACTAATGTCCCCCTAATGTCTCTCTCCCTCTCTCACTAACGTCTCTCTCCCTCTCTCACTAACGTCTCTCTCCCTCTCTCACTAATGTCCCCCTAATGTCTCTCTCCCTCTCTCACTAACGTCTCTCTCCCTCTCTCACTAATGTCCCCCTAATGTCTCTCTCCCTCTCTCACTAATGTCCCCCTAATGTCTCTCTCCCTCTCTCACTAATGTCTCTCTCCCTCTCTCACTAATGTCCCTCTAATGTCTCTCTCCCTCTCTCACTAATGTCTCTCTCCCTCTCACTAATGTCTCTCTCCCTCTCTCACTAATGTCCCCCTCCCTCTCTCACTAATGTCCCTCTAATGTCTCTCTCCCTCTCTCACTAATGTCTCTCTCCCTCTCACTAATGTCTCTCTCCCTCTCTCACTAATGTCCCCCTCCCTCTCACTAATGTCCCCCTCCCTCTCTCACTAATGTCCCCCTAATGTCTCTCTCCCTCTCTCACTAATGTCTCTCTCCCTCTCTCACTAATGTCTCTCTCCCTCTCTCACTAATGTCCCCCTAATGTCCCCCTCCCTCTCTCACTAATGTCTCTCTCCCTCTCTCACTAATGTCTCTCTCCCTCTCTCACTAATGTCCCCCTAATGTCCCCCTCCCTCTCTCACTAATGTCTCTCTCCCTCTCTCACTAATGTCTCCCTCCCTCTCTCACTAATGTCCCCCTCCCTCTCACTGCCCCCCTCCCTCTCGCACAATGATTTGTACAAAACTTATTACATATGAATCCAAGGTTTGAACAAATACCTTAAAGTATATCTATTTGACCATATCTGTCATGTCCTTACGCATTAGCTGCAATACGACCGTCCTCATCCTGAATGGTTTGGGCGGGGGCGTCGGTTAGTGGACCAAGCGACCCCTGCTTTCATTGACTTTGTTTTGAGACGACCTCCTTATCTTGAGTGTTGAGGCACACACTGTTTCAGACGAGCCATTCACCCACTGTTACTGTCGATTCAACTGAAATACTAAAACGATGAAGTAAACGATCCACATGGGGCAAAATGAGGATTGTTTCATTTGTGGTTTTAGTCTTTTTGTTTTATCAACAAGCTTTTGCAAAGCAGCACACGATTCATCAGCAACCTCCAGTCCCTCACTCTGCCGGAGCACACTCCCAGCAGAGGGGTTTGGGGAAGTGGCTGTGTGTGTGAATCCCACAGACCACATGAGGCTCTGAGCCACCTCAGTGGAGGCAGCACGGCACTTGATCCACTGGTGCAGATTCAAACGCGCTGTGAAAACGTTTAAACTAGTCCCGGGTAGGGCTGGGACTAAATATTGATACGGCAATATATCGTCGCCCTTCTTTGTGCGATAAGAGAAACGATATGCTGGCGCCAAATATCGATATAATATATATATATATTTTAAGAATTTTAATTAACATTTTTATGCTTTATTCATTTATTCAAATATTGGTATTTTAATTAATAAAATAAGGCACTCTAAACTGATTTCCACTCCTGGAGGTGGTGCTCATAAAAAGCGTGCGAGCGGTTTAGGCTGTGTAATGCAAACGTGGCGGAATATAAATAATAATAATTAAAACATTGACAATTACAATAGGTTGCCTCGCACTTTGTGCTTGGCACCTAATAATAAATATAGTTGCAAGCAACCATGAAGCATCCTACTGTATGATCGTATGACCAACAGTATGACAGTATGACCGACAGTATGACCGAATGACTGACAGTATGACTGTAGATTGCCAAGTGCAGATTAGAGTATATTTTGAGAAATAGATGTCTTCCATATGTGGAGGTATGCTGAGCTTGGTTGGTATGGTAATATGGCATTGGTATGCCTAAAAAACTAAACAATCACCAACCGTGTTTCTAAAGCATACTGTGTCAAAATCCACTGTCGCAAAATGACGTGTGTACCGCTTTAAGGCCCAACCTGCATTGTAGAGAGGCCGTGGTTCAGAAGGGATAACTTCAAAAAAATGTTTTTTGGTTGTTTTTTCAGATATAGTCTTAAATTTGGCATGGGTATACTATGGAATCCCCTCTTAATACCCATATTATGTTCCACGCGCCTGCCAATTTTTATAACTTTTGGAGCCAAAAAGTCAGGTTAAAAATAATAATACTAACGAATACAATAGGGTTCCTACGGATTTCGTAGGATCCCTAATAATACATTTTATTTCTAACACACTTTACATCAAACAAATGATCTCAAAGTGCTAACAAATGACCTCGAAGTGCTAACAAATGATCTCAAAGTGCTAACAAATGATCTCAAAGTTAGAAGGTGTTTTCTTCGTTGTGAAGGGACATCTCCCTTGTATGCTTTGCCAAAGGCAGAGCCTTCACATAGCCATCTCAAAATTCTCAGCAACTGGGTGTTTCACATAGGGGTTGTAATACTCATTAAAGTAGGAGGAAAATGAATGTGCTCGACAACCCTTTATTGTTGTAAATCAATTCTATGAGATCAAACAAATTAAATAATAAACAGTAAAAAAAGAAGCCCATAATACGACCCCTTTAATAAAAACGGTTATCTCCCTTGGAATGTCTTTTTTTAATCCACAAAAAGGAACATTTGTTGCTGTATTATGGTTGCTTTATTTAAAAATGAATGTCTGAACTGAATTTTACTTTTGTTTTTTTATTAGGCACGCTATGGATCCCTCAAAATCAAAAGCAAGAAAAGACCAACACTGAGTTCTGTTAACTACGCAATGTAGACACACACACACACACACACACACACACACACACACACACACACACACACACACACACACACACACACACACACACACACATTGCTGTCAACAAGAGGTTGAAGTCATTGCAGGAAGGTGTCATTTTAAGTAGAACTGCACATATATTAGTTCCCGTTAATTTTTTATTGTTTTAAATATCTATATGCTGAACTCTTTCATGAAAAGAGACTCTCAGACATTTTATTCAGACAAATATTTGTCTTTTCATTACATAATGAATTACCAGCTGATCTTTTTCATTTTTTGCTTTCTAATTAAGATCTACTGTTGGCTATTTGGATGCTTTGTATGATATTTAATTTTTTCTGTTCTGAGTGGATATTATTCTGGTTGTTGTTGCTTGAGGGTTTACTTCCAAAGAAATCAGGCAAATCCCACCCACGACTACAACTATTGGTGAACAGGATTCACTTTGGGAGCCAAGAATACATTTTGTTTAACCTATTTTCTTGATGATTGAAAACTGCTGCATAAACCCAGTCAAACACAGCCATACCAACAAAGAGGAACAGATCAATAGCATGTGTAACTTATTTATGTCATCTCCTTGAGCGCTTTGCATTCTGGGACATTTCAGTATTTACCAGGGGTGGGACCATGTTGTTGTTTTGCAAGTCACAATTAAGTCTTTGCACTCAAGTCCCACGTCAAGACCCATGTCCCCTACTTTGAGTACTAAACAATTCATTATGCGCTCTTCACCAAATGTTATTTCATTTTATCCTAGTAATATATAAAATTGACATAGTACTGATCAAGTACTTAATCATATAAAAATGTTGGCTGAGCATAAGCGCCACGATAATATCAGCCTCTACTTTCTCTTTGTGCAACTCAGTTGGAAGATGTTGCGTCTGTCAATTCTGTACGCCAACAAAATTATATTTGGTATAATAATTATCTGATCTGAGGTTCTGGGCCTCAGCTTGATTGGATGCTGTGGGATTGTCTCAAACAAAGTGCATCTGGGGAATTCACTGACCTGCTGGCAATGAGGAGCACAAGCATTCATTGATTCAGGAACATTTAAGGGAGACCAATTGATTTGTGGCACACTTTTTAAATAACATACCTTTTCAACTTTGCTTTGGTGAAGGAACCACATAGTTTCAGGTCCAAGTGAAGCCATGAGTCATTGGCGTTTAAGTCCAAGGCCAGTTGAAAGTGTTTTGATTGTCAAGTGGAGTCTTGAGTCATGTGACAGCAGTCCACACCTCTGGTATCTACAGCCTTAACACCGTGTAAGACTATTTGGAGATGTGGTCTTTGTCCTGTTAACATCTCTGGTTGTAAATATGAACATTTATACTTTGTATGTATCATTGGAGACATGTTTTGGGATGATTGCATAGTTTTTATCGGTATGCTTTTGATATTGTGTTTCTTTCTTTTTTAAGGGCTCTGTATTGTGACCACTCTTTTTGCACACAGGATTGTCATGGCTTTTCATCTCATTTAGAATGTAATCCTTTGATAGGAGGAATCCAGCGATATAGCCAGGGGAATGCAAAGGAAACACCCTCAGCGTTTTTGTTTTCATGCGCATTGCCTGTTCTCCTCACATAACAACCTTCATGCCACTAGGAAGTGCTAAGGGATAAGAACCAGGACTCCACTGGGTGGACCAAGTGCCTTCATAACCGATGCTAATCAGGAGGCACTAACCGACTAACGTGGAATTACACTCCTCTAATAAACACTAGCTTTAAACTCCTCCGGTAATGTTAACAGTTTGACTTGTTTTACCAGACTATGCATGGTGGGTCCTGATCTCACTAGCGATGTGCAGAGAAGACCTTTGCCTACCTGGCTTGCTTCATGTGTCAACACTAAAAACCTTTTGGGAGCATAAAGTGTTGCCTCCTGTTTTAAACGCCTATACCAAAGCTCTGCATGGCGCTGGCCGGATTGATGACGTATTGTTGCTAATCAAAGTATATCTGAATAAAGTTGGTTTGAGAAATGAAAGTGTGTTGTCCTAGTTTTAAAATGTATTTTGTATATCTGATGATAGACAGGACCAGATGTATTGACGTTGATTCAAGGTTTGAGTTGGCTCAGGCTACATCTTTTCTACATCTACATCTTTTTCTCAAATCCAGACGTTATTGCACACTACAAGCAAATAACACTAGTGGCGATTTCTCTAAGACTGCAAGGGAAGCTCAGCTTCCCCTAAAATTTCAAAAATGAAATGGTCAAATATATACTGTTGTGTTAACATTTCATTGACTAAAAATGAATTAGAACACGTCCATCTCGAAGACGAGTTTGTTCAGAATCAGCTGCTTATCGCAGGTCGACTGACTCGATTTCCTTCTCATACCTTGAGAAGGAACCATTGCCTGTTGAAGCTCAGTGTCCATCCACTTCAATGGGGCTGCATAGAACAGCTTTTTTTAGTGCGTCGAAAGTCGACTGTCATTGGATAATAGACCTCTGAAGAATAAGTCCCGCCTCCGAGGCTCCCGTGTCTCTCGGCCAAATGTCTATGGGAAATAACATGGGGTTTTTGAATGGTCGTCCATAACAAACTCTGTAGGTGGCGAAGAAGCAAAAGCTGCGTCACGTTTTCAACTACACCTTTTTTCATCTGGTTTCCACTTGGGTTTTGGATTGTCGGGCCGGGTCGTTTACTACAGTTGTATGTAACGTTACAACGTTTGGCTTAACAACCCGGTACCCGGAACTTGACATAGGCCCGGGTCCCAGGAGGGACGGTGACGGTGCGATGGGTGGAGGTGATGGCTATGCAGTAGGCCAGCCTCGTTCTTCTAAATGTTTGTTCCGTCAGGCCTTTAAGAGAAAAGGTCCAGGCCTTATTATTGGACACCCTGGATATTTGATGTTCCTCAGCAGGGCCGGCCACCAGGGCCCCCCCCCCCCAAAAAAAAAAAAAAAAAAAATGTTTTTTTTTTTTATTCAAGTTCAGTAAACCACACTTAGTGTTTCACTTCAAATATGAGAGTTTAAAATAGATTTGTGATTTCAGTACCCTCTGAGGTTAAAAAGACAGTGGTTTGGGGGTAAATAACAACTATATTAATACAGGGGTGGATGACCCTCTCAATGGGGCCCCAGTGGTCAGTGGAATAACGCCTGGTCGTCACCACCTTATCTTCTCTCATTTCCTCTTTGGCTTCCCTCCCAGTATAACACCTTTCCCAATGCCCACCTTCTCTCATTTCCTCTGGTTCTTATCAGCCTCTCCTAACAGCTTCATCATATTCTCCATGGAAGAATATAAAGGCTCAAGCCTCAGCAAACATGTCCCTTCAGACTGTGATCACAGACACCAACACTACCGGACATCCATGATGTCACCCCAGGCCTGAGGAATCAGGCCTGGGGTGTAAATAATTAATGATAACCTCATTAACATCATATTTGCGTTTAAGTTGATCTATCGATTAAACTCATGCAACCCTGAGCACGCCGAAATACTGATCTAATAAATAACAGCACATATTAACTTCTATTATTTCAATATCTTGAGGTGCATGGGACATTTTTGCAAAAATCTAAAAAATATAGACTATATTATATAATATGGTATTAAATACCATGCATCTACTTATTGACATTTTCTTGTATATCTTTTTTTCTCATATTTTTTTCATATTTTTATATTATATATATATATATATATATATAGATTATATTTAGATTATAATAACACGTTATAACACATTATAACATAACACATGTAACCTGAAGCCTTGTCGGGCTGCAGGGAGAATCAGGCCTCTGCTGCCCTCTTGTGTCTGGGGTCTTAATTACAACACGTGATGGTCTTAATTAGTTAGAGGGGCAACACGTAATGGTCTTAATTAGTTAGAGGGGCAACCCGTGATGGTCTTAATTAGTTAGAAGGGCAACCCGTGATGGTCTTAATTAGTTAGAAGGGCAACACGTGATGGTCTTAATTAGCTAGAGGGGCAACACGTGATGGTCTTAATTAGCTAGAGGGGCAACACGTGATGGTCTTAATTAGTTAGAGGGGCAACACGTGATGGTCTTAATAAGTTAGAGGGGCAACACGTGATGGTCTTAATTAGTTAGAGGGGCAACACGTGATGGTCTTAATTAGTTAGAGGGCAACACGTGAAGATCGAGTTAAGGAAAATGAATACTGATTAAAGCAGGTCACAAAGGCTAATCATCTTAGTGTTCAAATACTAGTGTCTGTTTAATGCGTTTTCTAAAAACTTGGTATCTATAGTGAGTTTAGTGTAGTCTAGTATAGTTACAGTGTATAGTATAGTACAGTGAGTCATTGGTCAGTGGAGCTTAGAACGGATCCATCAGGGGGATGATGGTTGTAACCGGGGCGGGAAACTCAGACTGCGCCACAACAGGGCAGGCACCGGGAGGGGCCGAGGCGGCGGCGCCGGCCCCCTGAACACTCGGGACTGTGCGATGGGTGTTGGGGTCGCTGGGACGTCTGACCCCTAAGGTGGGGGCTGTGTGGCGACCAGGGGTGTGGACGCCGGTTCCGGGTTGTGCCACAAGGGATTCTGGGGAGTGGTCAGGAGTGCCGTGTCTCTGTTATATGTGTGTGTTCAATAAAGGCAACTCTCGAAGTCGAGCGGTTTAAGGGGTGTGAGAGTTGTACAACAGCTTAACCTGGGCTCCCGTCTCGTCCTTCCTAGTGATGGGTCGTTCACGACCGAATCTGTCCAAATGAACGACTCTTTAAGAAGAACGAACCGACCTGATTCCCTGTTTCAGTTTGTCTCGTTCATCTTGTTCGTTCTCCAAGACTCGACTCCCAGACCCACCGACTAGTCGCTGAGTCGCTGATACGCTGACTTGCGAGTCGCTGTTTGTTCGCTGAATGTGTCAGTGGTGGGTGGTGAAAGGAACTTAGTTAATGTTGTATTGTTGTGTTGATGATCGTTTGCACCATTGCATTGTTTGAATGAGAACGAGGGTGGAGCTGAGTCTGAACGACTCAGCTGAGAACCGATTCACCTCTACCGGAAACGCGACTGAACGAACGAACAAACACACAAACGATTCGAACGATTCTTCTTGGTGAACTGACCGACGCGAACTGATTCAAGCAAATGAATCATGAAAATCATGAAATCCATCACTAGTCCTTCCCGTGCTGCTCGCCACAATAGTTACTTATGTCCTATCGGGCACTTTGTTTACAGTTTAGTCACTTTATTTACTGTCATTGCTCATTCATTTTGCATTGTGGAATTATTCATCTACTGTATCAACAATCTCCATATGTACAGGACCTTCTATCAAGCCGGCTCACTTGCGTGCGTCAAGGCGCGGAAATAATGGGAGCTAGTGATGGGTCGTTCGCATGATGGGAGTTGGCTCCCAAACGCGAGCCGTTGTCTTTTTTGTTCTCCCGCGCTACGGGTGCTACATGCATTCATTATACGTGTGCTATGCGTGTCACGGCGCATGCATGGCAGCCAGCAACCAATCACGAGAACAAGCAGCGAGGGGCGGGGGATTTCGATGCGCGATACACGTTGCCTGTGACTGACAGGAGGAAAAGAGGAGAGAGACGAGTGCGAGCGTGTGAGTACAAGATGAATGAGACAAGGAAAAGAAGCAGCATTTGGATGCATTTTGATCAGTGTGAGAACACAAAGGTCAACACGCGCACACATGTCAAAATGAGCGTCGGAATTACGGCATGGCACCATTATAAAAGGTATACAGTAAGCGGTAATATGAGCCGTTTGGGAGCCGAAAGAGCCAGCTCTTGTTGAGCCGTTCCAAGAGATTCGGCTCACTAGAAAGAGCCGAAATTCCCATCACTAATGGGGCGTTCTTTTTGGCGCTGCGCTGCGCTTTGGCGGCGGTGTGTGGGCTTGACGTTACCAAGGTGCTGATGACGTCACTCCGCCGTGATTGGCCCCCACGAAGGATGCGCGCTCTCGAAGCCTTGTGTGTGTGTTGGGCTTAAAACTCTGTCGCGCGGTCTTCCGCTCTCTCGCGCGCTGTTCCACTCTCTCTCGCGCCATCCAGTCAGCTGTGAGCGGTGATGCCCTTGGGTCTGCTGTGGGGGCTCGTGGACACCGACCTAGCGAGCAGCACCGGGTTCTAGAAGGAGACCATAACGACGTCATCATCTTTCAATTTCCTCCTCTTCGCGCGCAGGACGACTGGAGAAGTAAGAGATCAGACCCCGAGTGACCCCTGAACGGCGCGGTCAGACGGGTCAGGAACATGAGGGGGGTGTTGGGTGTGGATCAGTCCACTGGTCCACAGAGCAGGGGGGACTGAGGGAAGTTAGGAGCATGTTGGGGTGTTTTGATCTTTCGGACGGACCACCTGCTGCGCCCTCCGACCAGCTCTGGGCCGATGGGGTCCGATGTGGAACTGGTCGGGTTGTGGCTGGGAGCCGATAGTCAACAGAACATAGGATCGGTTTACTAACAGTGCAGCCACCTTCATTTGGGGACATCTTCAACCAGCGTTTTGTTATGCAGCTTTATAGCCTCATTAATGACAAATATGTTTCTGCTGTTTCTATAACAGGCAAGAAACGTCTTTTCCATAGGCTTTAAGTGGTAGTAATACTAACACAGACCGATGGCATTATGGAGCATTTGAAGGCATTAACCAACCAGATGTATTTGTTATGTGGCCCGTACTGGGAGCAGACTGACTGACCCTGAGTCGATCCTGTCCCTCAGGACTCCTGAAGACCTCCTCAGGTCCTGGTGGTCCACCATGGCCCAGACCAACACCAGCAGCCCCCATGGAGCACTGGAGGACTCGCCCAACATGCTGGTCTTCAGGAAGGTATGCACTCTTTCTTACTTTCTTTCTTTCTTTCTTTTTACCTCTCTTTCTTTCTTTCTTTCTTTCTTTCTTTCTTTTTACCTCTCTTTCTTTTTACCTCTCTCTTTCTTTTTACCTCTCTCTCTCACATGCACGCACACACACTACATTATATACAGTTCCAACCGCTGCCTTGGGTTAGATATAAGGTGTACCACATAGGGAAAGTATATGTAAGCTCTGTCCTGCGAGAGCTGACCCTATGGGGACCATGGAGAGGTGACTGCTGAGCACTCATGATGTCAGCATGGGGGAATGAGACTGGATGGCTTGTGGGTCGCAGGGGGGACTGGATGCTATTCCATTAGACATCCCCTCCTGAATGCTGTTCCACATGGAGCTCAGGGACCCTGAACAGGATGCAGTGGTGGAGGTATGGTGGGAGGATGTCAGAATGGTGTCGGAGCGCTAAACAGATGAACCCGGTGCCCGGGCGCTCTCCCCAACCACTGAACCAACGGGGGGCTCCTCGTCTGGTTTGGCCGAGAGGGAGGATTTACATTTACATTTATAACATGATTTACGATTTTATTCAAAACGACTTACAACCATTCATTCACATCCGACGGCGGAGTCAACCACGCTGATCTCATTCTTCTGCCCCAGCTGACCCTGAATGTCAGCATGAATAATATTGCTTATACTTTCTGGTTTTCTTTATGGAGTGGAGTCAAATAATAATATTCAAATATTCGCTCTCTCTATTGAGATTAATTTAGATTTTTTTTTTTTTTTTATTCTGATGTGCTAGTGAGGGGTGATCTGACAACAACTGTCTATTTAAAGCTAATGTGTTTGATTTACTAGCAGATTTAACATCCATCTTGTGCTGTCCCCTGCTAACTCTTCTACTATCATATTCTCCTTGGTCGCTGTCTCTTGAAAACTACATTTTTAATCTCCAGGGGGGACTAAAGTGTTCTAATAAAGAGGAAATCAGTAACAACTAAATCTCCTAGTCTAAATGACCTCCACACAACAACATAAGTGATCAGGTTAAAAGTCAATTACAAATAAATACGAATTCAACAGTTTAATGACCAGTAAAGGCTTGTGGGGTTGGCTTCTGGTGCATCATCTCAAAGCCAGATTACAGAACAAAACTGTAGGAGACAACAAGTAATACATAAATACAACACAACAAATAAACAATCTTTAGCTATATAAAAAGTGCAGTGCAGATTGTAAGTCAATTATTCTGGAAGAAGGTTCAATTTGGAGCAACTGCCAGATAAGTGGATTGAGAGCCAAACAAGGCCTTTAAAGTGACAGGAACAGGAACTCTGATGGGGGTTGAGATTGATTCAATTTTCATACAGAAAGCTTTCCAGGGTGCGGTACTCTGGCTGTGTTGATGCATGGGGGTCTATTGGAGTAACTAAATGTATGTTTGGTTTTATGTTTGACAGCAGGTGCACTCATCACTGAATGGATAGGGCAAGGACGGACTGGGTTAGTTTGTTTGAAAGGAAAATAGCCGTTACTAGATTATACTTCCTCAGTTACTACGTAAATAAATATCTGAACTACCTTAATGTTTCTCCAGAGTAAAACCAGTCCTTCCACAAGGCATTTTTCCAAGTATCTCTTCTCCTTAAGCCGTTTGGTTCTGCCCCGCTTGTGCAGATAACAACCCTAAATGATGGGGCTCTACTCTCTACATGTTCCAGAGAGGTGAGGGGAGAACTGACACTGTGCAGAGTTCTTCCAACATGCCCTTGATGAGGGCGAGGCACAGAGGGCATTAGCGGAGTCCAGGTGGCTCATGCATCTAGTAATGCTGTCCCCTGGAGCCCCCGTCTGAGAGCGGGGGTCCTGGGGACACACCCAGCACGGGGTGGAGCCGGATTATATCTCAGCAGAGGAGAGATGGAAGGCATTCACTTGTTTGGTTTCTACTGATTCCTGACGTTGGCGGCAGTGTGAATATAGAAGGTGTTTGGGTTCTCCCTTCACACATCTGCTGTGTGTCTGATGTCCTTGGTGGTTTATTTAGACCCTGATGAAATGAAGACATTGTCATTTTCTTTGTCTCTAAAAAGCTGTTTAAAGGCCCTTACACACAGCAACCAGATTATCGGTCGTCAGACAGTCTGGTAAGATCGGTGACCTGAGTCTGTTTCATGTTTTCTGTGTGATCGGGCGTCGTCAACGCCGTCGCTGATCTTTTCAAGCCGTCAGCCGTCTTTTCCGCCGATTGCACATGTTGAATCGGTCATGACCAAATCGTTCAGTCGGCCAATCTGATTGGTGGAGTGCTAGCCCTTGACTAGGACTAGGGAATCAATGAACGAGTGGAAGCGACAATAGTGTGCTCTGTGTTTTGGTCTAGAGAGATGTTCTGTCATTTCCGGCTTTCGTTTTTTGGGCCACAATACAGATTAGCGCCATCTGCTGTTATGGAGACATTACGTCTCACGCAAGAGCAGAACGTACGCTCAAGTCGATAGTCAGTCCGGTGTGTGAAGCACACTTTTTTGACCGTGTCGGGGAGAAAGGAGCCCACTGATTGGTCCGACGGCAGTCGGATTGGTGTGTAAGGGCCTTAAGAGTCAGTGAGATTTCTCACTCGTATTATTCCATTTTCTGACAGGCTCTGAAGCTGTATTGCAATTAGTTTCCTCGAGTTTAAGTCGTTTTTAATCGGCCATGAGTCTGACATCATCATCATCATCGGCCAATGCATATATTCTCAACATGACAATATTGGCCAATATTATGGGCCAGCCAATGAGCTGTTTGAGCTAGTCCCCGCCCATTTTCAAACGCTGTCTGTCCGACTCCTTCTAGACCCTCTCTTCATTTAGGTTTGGAGCTTTGTTGCTATCCAGGCTTCCATGTTTCTTGCCCAAAGCCCTCCCATTCGCTTCTTTCAGGTGTTGGGCCAAAAGGTTATATTGATGTTACCTGGTAATACACAACTTCCAATAACATGTGGAGCATGTGTTTTTGGGTCCAGATATGTACCAGCAATCAGATCGATCTATAGCATTAACATGTAACCTGCTACATCACTTTACATTCGTAAAATGTTTTAGGGTTGGATTTATTCAAGCAAGCAAATTCCAATTTACTCTCCTCTGCATATGTATTATATGTAATGTAGAAGTAAAGAGATAAGGAGCTATTCTGTGTGTCATTTTAGGGTTATTTGATTACCATTTTAAGCTGTGCAATGCACCTTTACTTTACACTAGGCGTGTTCTCGGCTAAGTCGTTCTGAGTTGGCAGATTCCATTGCATTCCGCTGAGCGTGGGAAGTGGAGAACCAGTACGAATTTACCGACCCGTGTTGGTGTTATCGCGGCGCTCCTTCATGGCCAGCGCCACAATTTGCAGTGCGGCATGCGATACGCTGTGATCAGCGCACGGCAGGCAGGCCAGTCTTCCTTGTAGGCGTAGCCTTGTCCAGTGCTGAATCTTGCACGATCGGACAAAAAAAGTATTGTCCCTCTGGTGGCCTGTGTGTTGAGGTGGTGAATGCTGTCGTCATTGGGTCCGTTATGATGTTATCATTAAGCTCTACAGGCTGTCCTGATGTGCTCTTTCACCGCAGCTGAATGTCAGCGCGGTTACAGAGGTCATTCAGGTCTAGCCAATCCGAGCGCACGCCAAAGCCCGGTGTGTTGATGTCCAGTTTTCCATTGGGTTTTTTCTTGAATCCAAGGAAGCTGGCATCCTCAGATGTAGAGGGAGGGACCTTGCGTCTTCTTAGATGTAGCAGAAGTGAGGCTCTGGTGAGCTCACGCACGGCTGAGTCGTCGCTATTAAGCATTCTTAACAGATTGCTTACTCTGGCAGCAACATACACCCACTCTATGTTAGGGACCCCCAGTCCTCCTCCTCCGACCCTGTGATACAGGACGTCTCTTGTTGAATGTGAATTGAGCCCAATCCAGTGTCTGGCCATGCTTACAGTCTTGTCGTTTAGCTCCGTTAAGATGCGTTTGGCTATTTGGATGTTGGCGAAGAGATGCTGGATTTTGGAGAGAGAAATCTCTCGTATGGCTTGTAGTTTAATTGTAATTGGGAGGGGGCATGAATCGATCAGCTCCAGTCTTCTACAGTACTCCGCGGTCAGTTCTTGTATTTGCTCATCCCATTCACCCGCGATGTTGAAGAGGTGTCCAAGGTAGCAGTAGGTTTCGTGGCGCGTGTACACTTTAATCTCATTGCCCATGATGGAAAATGAGGGTGGTCTGTCTCCTTTGGCTTGGTACCACCTGTTGCCTCCGCTGCGTCTCTCGTAAAACGCAGTGCACTTGCTGTTTTTCAACTCCAGCCCAGACCAGCGCAGAAAATCGTCTGTGTGGGCGAGCATGGCTTTAATTACCCCTTCATCCCTAGATGACACCTGGACATCGTCTGCATAGGCCTGTACTGGGATTGGTGATAGGATTGGGGATAGGATATATGGTGTGCGGGGTAGAGCATAGGCACAGTTTACCGCGCTCCAAGGACAGCCTGTCTTGATGCCAGTTCTTAGTTGGATTGGGCTAGTTAACTGATCTCCGCAGATCACCTGGAAAAAGGAGCCACTGTATATGTCTTTGATGATATTGATGTAGGGTTTGGGTAGGCTTATTTCGTCCAGAGCCTCAATCATAATATTATGTGGCAGTGGCAGTACACACACACACACACACACACACACACACACACACACACACACACACACACACACACACACACACACACACACACACACACACACACACACACACACACACACACACACACACACACAGCATGACCAAACCTCTCCTGAATGTCATGTACACTTCTAGAGCTAAGCTTAGACTTCCTGTGAGACTGTTTACCCCCGTGTTGTGTTTTCCGATATAATCCCTAATGATGTCAACTCCTCCCGCCCCCTGCTAGGAGCTGAAACCTTCACACACATGATCACCACTACTACAGTCAGGAGCTCTCCATTCCTCCCATTCTGTCACTAGCTCTGTCACCCCCGTCTTGGGTGGCGGGGGGGGGGAGTAGGCTCTATTAGGTGTTGTGTGTGGGTGTGTATGTAAAATAAAGCAGCCTCATGAAGTAGCCTTTGGAACAACATGGAGCGCCAGGCCATGTATCATCCTCTACACACTTAACAAGAAACCGGCTTCAACACCAGTACCCTAGCAGCCTCCTAGGTGGAGGAGCAGCCTCCTAGGTGTGGTGTAGCAGCCTCCTAGGTGGGGTGTGGTAGCAGCCTCCTAGGTGGAGTAGCAGCCTCCTAGGTGTGGTGTAGCAGCCTCCTAGGTGGAGTAGCAGCCTAGCAGGTGGGGTGCAACAGCCTCCTAGGTGGGGTGCAACAGCCTCCTAGGTGGGGTGTAGCAGCCTCCTAGGTGGTGTAGCAGCCCCCTAGGTGGGGTGCAACAGCCTCCTAGGTGGGGTGTAGCAGCCTCCTAGGTGGTGTAGCAGCCTCCTAAGGGTGTAGCAGCCTCCTAGGTGGTGTAGCAGCCTCCTAGGTGGTGTAGCAGCCTCCTAAGGGTGTAGCAGCCTCCTAGGCGGAGTGTGGTAGCAGACGTCACACTAAGCTAAGCATCCTCCCTCTGTCTGTCTGAGCAAACAGGACCTCATGGTTGTACATGATCCTCATACTGAATATCTTTGGTACATGATCCTCATACTGAATATCTTTGGTACATGATACTCTTACTGAATATCTTTGGTACATGATACTCTTACTGAATATCTTTGGTACATGATACTCTTACTGAGATCTCTTTGGTACATGATCCTCATACTGAATATCTTTGGTACATGATACTCTTACTGAGATCTCTTTGGTTCCTGTTTTCAGATGGAAGACGTGGTTGCTCGTATGCAGGAGGAGAAGAATGGGATTCCCATCAGGACTGTGAAGAGTTTTTTATCCAAGATCCCCAGCGTCATCTCAGGTAGGGCCTCTTCTGGCGTCTTCTCAGGTAGGGCCTCTCCTGGGGTCTTCATGCTACGCTCATGGTATGGTATTTCATGGGCTCTACAAACTCTGAGGTTCAACCTTCATAAGGTCCCCCTGCATGCGGTGCGCACACATCAAAGCGGAAGTTGCCAGTGGCAGCATGAGTTCTCCCGTCTACAACATTGCTACATTGCCAGGATTTTACGGGTTCACTGTAAAGATGGCAAGAGAAGGAGGCAGTTTTACGTTCAGTGTTCAGTCTGCTGAGAACTGAGAACTTGCAACTCATGTACACCTGGATAAGTATCCCATGTGCCGCACCCTTTACCCTACATACAACAGTATGTGCGCAGGCACATTTCAGTACCTTGTATACACCAGTATGCGCGCAGGCACATTTCAGTACCGTAAATGACACTCCCATTCTGAGTAAGGTGGCCGAGAAGGGTCACAACACATGCAAACGCCACAACACCTGCATATACAGAAAACACCTGCAAATTCAGAAAACACTTGCAAATTGATTACACAACACCGCCAAGAGGCTGTGTTGCAGAGGCTTTGGTGAATGCATTTAGCAGCATGTTTCAGTCATGGGGGAAAAAATAAAAAATAAAGAGTCCATTGGAACAGAAACTGGTGCTTGCCGCCTATCCAGATACAGTGTTGTGCGTGAACTAGTTCATTGAACAAGTTCATTTTTCTATGAACTTTGAACTAAACTTAAACATATTTTTAACTAAAGAACTTGAACTTGAACTAGTTCAGATTTTGTGACATTCTGAATGGATGCTTAGGTCCAGATGACATGTTTATCAAATAGAGTTACTGCCTAAATTGTGATGAATGAAACAGGTGTACAAATAATAACCACAACAATTTGAGATTGTAGTGATGGGCAGCTGAGCGCTGAGCTAAGCGCAAAGCCGGGCTTATTTCGCTTAGCCTGGCTTCTTTCAGCTAGAGTTGCGTTCCATTAACTTGGCTTAAGGGAATCTCCGCTAAGTAACCATGGCAACTTATCCGATCAAACTAACCTGGTCGGGAGCAGGTTAACTGTCAGCCTAACTTGAGCTGTGTTTCAATGAAATCCATCTGTCGGCAACAATTGTACCATCAGAAGGTTCCGCCAAGCCTAGTCCTCACGATTTTGTCATAAATGTACATATATTAAGTACAAACAGCGTATATTTTCACTAAGGGTCTAAGATTAAATGATGCAAATAAAATAATTAAATGGTTCTATCTATTGTTATCGTGGCTATTTTCTCAACACATTTTTCCAGAGTATTTCATAGTATTCTTGGCATTGGCTTAACTTTGTAATTCCCTTTATTCATTTTATTAATTCCCTAATTTAGAATATTCAAAGAAATGGAAAATAAATGGCATGAAAAGTTATTTGATTTCTCCAGTAATGCTTCCTATATTACTAATGTTGTAGATAAAATACAACATCTAAACAAAAACTAAGAGAGATCGAGGAAGCCGAAGGTTTGAGTGCTAAAGATTTTATTATCACTTGAGAACAAGCAACGACAAAATCCTGAGTTGGTTTGACAAAGAACTGAACTCCACACTTATTTAATTAATATAGCATACTGGGCAAGATGTTGACTGCATATTGCTTAACAAATTTCTCCTATACTAATTGCGTGGGGATTGAACCCCGGACCACCGGGTGCAAGTCCGACACGTTAACTCGAGACTCTCTCCCTGATTATAAATCCATGGTCAATATTCAATTAAAATATGTTACGCTTAATACTACTTATGCATCCAAGAGAACTGAGATTTTTTTTTGCCAGGCGGCCTCCCTGTTTCTTTTTAATGGTTTAGATTTTTATTAGGATCCAAATTAGCCTGGTAAAACCAGCTATTCTTCCTGGGGGTTACGGTGTTCCCTTTTTGAGTTATTATATTCTTGTACTCCTCATAGACCTCCACAAGCAGCTTCTGTTCGCCGCTGGAAAAGATCCCGCTCGGTCCTTCGACATTTGATCCATGATTCGACATTCACGGTTCTGGGCTGGTTACATATCTCGTGAACGCGCCTAATCCAGGATAACGTTAGCCTGGCTTGAACTAACCTGAGCAAGGCGCGGCTGAACTGCGTTGATGGAACGGCTTAAGCCTCAAGTGGAAGTTGGCGCTAGTTCTAACTGGGCTTAATCAACTAAGCGCCCCTTTCGTTAGCGACTTTGATGGAATACCCCTCTGGTAATGGAGAGGATTCATTTTAAAAGATAAGCACAGAATGCTCACTCCCACAGTTTTTCTTATGTTTCTAAAAAAACGTAATGAACTGAACATGAACTAGTTCAAAACTGAATTGGTGAACTATAAACGTGAATTTATTCATTTTCTTTTGTATGAACTGAATTTTGAACTAGTTAATGTGGAGTGTGAACTTGGACAACACTGCCAGATTATAGATAAAATATATGGAAGATTCCCATTCCCCTGCCATACTGCCATCGGCAGTGATCGGCAATCTGCAGATCATCATTTTGGTGATCGGTAATCGGTGGTCGGGTCTAAAAATGCTGATTGGAGTATCTCTAATTCACATAGCACAATCATAACCAGACACATGATTACATTAATGAGTAGCAGCCTTTGGAGACTGGGAAGGGAACACACTCAGATTGTTGTACTCTCCAATGATGTGTAACAGGCAGGGCCGTTTATGGGTACAAGCGACTGTTTACCCCCCCCCCCCCCCCCCCCTTATTGTTCGATTTTTGTTTAATAAATGAAATTGGTCAATTATGTAAAATTGTTCAGTGGTTTGGATCCATGGATCAATCTCTAAATGTGTTAGGGTTAGGGTTAGCAAGAGTTATTCTACAGGTTTCTACTTTCATCTAAATTGCACTGGAGGGATTAGAGGATGGATGGATGGGGAGGAGACCAGAGAAAGAGGATCAGGATGGAGACCAGAGAAAGGATGGAGAGGATAAAGGCTGGGCCGATAGATGCACAGGTGCACAAATGGATTAGCACAAGCGGGAATGAATGGCTTGGGTCGAGGTGGTGGATGGGTTGACACTGGAAATGCAGCAAAACACCAGACCCTGCTGTGTGTGTGTGTGTGTGTGTGTGTGTGTGTGTGTGTGTGTGTGTGTGTGTGTGTGTGTGTGTGTGTGTGTGTGTGTGTGTGTGTGTGTGTGTGTGTGTGTGTGTGTGTGTGTGTGTGTGTGTGTGACGTCGTTATAGGGGCAGACAAACAGTGTTTGCGCAGCTGCGCAGTTCTTCGCTCTCTGTTCCCCTACAGGCTGGTTGCTCCCGCGTCGGACTGATTGTGGCCATGGCATCGGAGATAAAAGCACGCCTGTCCCGAGGTCTGGCGGATTGCTCCTGACAGGCATCCCGCTTCACACCGCCAGGCTGTTTCACACTGTGCCACGCCGTGACCTAGCGTCTTATGTGTACAGTTTGTTGTACTGCAAGTTGCTGTTGAGCACCAATTTCCCATGTGGGAACATTCTCGCTTGTACTATAATTTATGCGTTGGTGATGGTTGTTTTCCCGTATTATTTAAGGTTAGAGCAGAGTAGTTAGAGGACCCGGCAGACTCACATACCTTTTATTTCTGGTCGGGAGTAAGATAGTTTGTTCACCCGGAGTAAGGTTTAGTTAGGGTTTTCTTTTTGTTTTGTTATATTTCCTTTCGTTGATTTAGTAACCATTCCGCCATGTGTCTAAAGCAATGTTTAAATAAATTCATTGTTTTCCAACGCAGCCTTAGGTCTTCAGCCTACGTGTTAATTTGGTACCAGCTTTGACCATTTGATGCTACCGTAACAGTGTGGGTGTGTGATACTAATAGAGATTCATACTTAAATCCCGTAGCTTTTGACACTCAACGCTGACATAACATAAGCTACAATCTTAACTCCATGCACAGTGCTTTTGTGTTGGGCTATTCTAAAACTGGAACAAAGGACTAAACCCATAATCCATTCCCTTGATATCCTGATTGATGCCTCATAAGGAGTAACGACGGGATAGCGTTTGGTTCACACGGTTGTAATGGTCGGTTCTCAGAGGGCTTGGTTTGGGCAGCGTTCCTCTGGCCCGCGGGCTGGTGTGTGTGGGAGCCACAGGTGTTAAACAGGATGAAAAGAAGACGGTCAACAAACACACACACACGCAGCCACGCATGCACTTACATGGCTTTTTCAACCCAATCTGCCATCCGTCCGTCTGGCTTCAAACTTCCTGTACTCTTCATGTTGTTCATTGATCTCATCTTCAACATCCCTTTTCATTATTTCTGGAGCATCTTGATTCCTCTGGGCCCCTAAGGAACCCAGGGGGTCCCGGTCCCAGCCTCCTAGCTTCCTGTTTCTGTGCTCTGAATCTACAGTCTGATGTCTTCTTCCTCTAGTCCCTTTGGTTTGCTCCATGGAGCTGAAGCCTGGTCCTGGCGTCAGGTGGCTTATAGAATCTGTACATCGACATGGAGCTATCGCCCCAAAGGATTACATCGCAGCCTGTCTCACAGCTGCAGCGTTCTCACTCAATCCTGCAGCAATCTCTGAATCTGTTGCCTGCAACAGTCTCGTAGGCCCAAAATGACCGGAAAATAGTTTGAAAATTCCCACATATTTCCTTTAAATCAACATGATTATTCAGAGCCTCTCAGAGACTAACCCTTAAACAGGCCAGGGCTCACACTGCAGCTCTCTGCACAACCGCCACCGGGTTTACTGAACAAGGATTTATCATTGCAGATAAACTACTTTTTAATAAGTCACATGACACACATGATTAGTCACATGACATTCAAATAATAACAGTATACAGTATTTACCACAATTATTGCCAATGAATTGTTTTTGTCATTCATCAAGTGAAGCATGAATGTAATTATAACTTGAACATGACTAGACTTTGACAACATCTTGTGCAGTATATGGACCTAGTGCTAGTGTTTTAATTAACACAGCAGTTTAACAGATTTTCCTTTGTTTTTAAGTCGATGTGGCATCAGCAGTTTCCTTTTGGATGCAAACTTTCGCAGAATAAGTGTTATAAAACAGGTATAAAACAGGTATATATATAGTATAAAACAGGGAAACTACCTCAAAAACGAATTTCTCCTGTTTTATGAAAGAATACACACCAATGTAACTGAATGGTCTGAATACATAGGTTTGGTAGAAGGATGAAGCATGCTCGTCTTCATAGGAGAGGAGAGAAGGGGAGGCTCAGTGGGAGAAATAAGCCTGAGACCCCCTGAAAGCCTCAGCTGCAAGATTTTGTAGAGGGTCTGGAAAAATCTTTAAAAGGCAGGTAGAAGAAGGATGTCATGAATTAGTGACCAGGATTTGTGGTGTCGTAGTATCTTCAAATACAGACAGCAAGATGAGGATGAGGATGAGGAGGGGTTAATGAAGATCTCTCTCTTCATTGCTTTCTGCAGCGCCTCCTAGTGGCGTTACAAAATAAGCCAACATCACAGACCTAAACGCTGCTATACCCTGCGCTGCGGACTGTGGCTGTGGAGCTCTTCTTTTTAGATAATTACTTGGTTTAGTTGTTAGTTGCAAACATGTAAAAAAGAAAAGAACAGAAAAAGTTCATTATTAATACATTTTGTATTGTAAAAAGCCAAATAATGGGGTATGAGGGGTATGCCCGTAGTCAGCTATGAGGTCACAGAGATCGGTGACCCCTACCCTACCCTACCATTCCACTACAGTAGAAACATGGCAATGTAACCTGGCCACCCCCATAGAGAAGGACCAGCTCCCTATGTAGATTTAAAGGGCTCATTCTCACCAAAACTCGTCTTATTTTCATGGGTTTATACACTTATTAAAACCTACTGATGATTATTATTAAACTTTTCTGCCAATATTGTTCCACTAGATGCCACTAAATTCTACACACTGTACACTGTACACAAATAACATTTTAAGTAGTATATATTATATAATAAAATATAAAAATGAACACAGGCTATCTATGTCGAGCGGATACATCCCACATTGATATGGTCATTTTACATTTTTAGATACTTTTGTCATCACTTTAAAAACATTTAAATAATATACATATTTCGGGTCAGCCTGATACTGAGATGAATAGCTGTTCCCATCCCTGCACTCAGAAGTGTTCTCTTTATGATATTCTGGCAACAGAACAGTGATGGTTGTGGGAAAATGGATGTTATGAAACAATGTGATGTAACCACTAATACCAGGGCTCTGTTGGTTTTTCAGGGTCAGACATTGTCCAGTGGATGCTTACACATCTAAACATGGAGGATCCAGGTGAGAGACTATAGGCTGTTCCTGTTGTACTGAAGCTGATGTGATGGCTGGTGTTCAGTGACCTGGGGACCAATCACAGCGGTGTCATTAGTGGACTGGAATGTCAGCCACTCACTCAGACTCACTCACGATCAGCGCTGGTGACCTGGAGACACGCAGTCAGCATGTTTCTGGATGGAGATGGCGGGCTTTAGCTTTTCCCTATTCATTTTATTTGTATTTAATTTCCACCAGTGGCGATGGCTGGTTTAACCTGTTGCACACTGATTTCTCAATGCACCACAGGAGTGCAGCCTCAGCCAGCCCCAGAGTCCAGTCAGACTCGGCCAGATCAGGCTGTTTAAACCAGCCATCACCCACACACTCCCACAGACCCCCAACACAAAAGTGAGGCTGGGGAGAATCCCCAGCCAGCGAGGTGGGCACCAAACAGCATGCCTTGCTGTTTCCATGCAGAGAGGTTGGACTCAGAAGGGGTATTTCTACAGTGGCCAACACCATGTGGAATAGAACCCCTTACAGTCACTTTTTCTTAGAATGTTAGTGTCCGAACAGGATGCTTTTGCTGGTCTTCCCACTGGCAAACGTTAACGTTAACGTCTCTCTCTCTCGTTCGCACTCGCTCGCTCAAGTCGAGGCTCTTCATCTGGGAACGTTGATGGCTGCTCACGGCTACTTCTTCCCCATCTCCGACCACGTCCTGTCCCTGAAGGACGACGGCACCTTCTACCGGTTCCAGGTTTGTGTTCCCTGCCCCCACCTGTCATGATGAAGCAGGTAGCTGCAGACAGACAGACAGCTGTTCTGTATGGACACCGAGGACAGCAGACATCTAGAGAAATCTCTAGTAAAGTCTCTAGTATCAGTAAAATAGGGAACCAAAGAGTGTTTGTCCACTACGCCTTGCTGCCATTCAACTTGTTAGTTTGTTTCTCTCCTATCTGTTGGTCCTGTCTCTTCCTGCCTCCCACCCACCAGACTCCGTACTTCTGGCCCTCAAACTGCTGGGAGCCAGAGAACACAGATTATGGTGAGTGACTGCATTGGTTTGTATTGTACTGCAGAATTGAAGTTATAGGTCAGTCGCTATGTGAACATATTGTATAAAATACTCCTTTGAATGGTCGATGAAATCGCCTGCCTCCAAACAGTCAACATACTGGACTGAATGCCGTCATTAATATTAGTATACAGTATCTCACAAAAGTGAGCACACCCCTCACATTTTTGTAAATATTTTATTAAGTCTATTCATGGGACAACACTGAATAAATTACACTTTGATACAATGTAAAGTAGTCAGTGTACAGCTTGTGTAACAGTGTAAATGTACTGTCCCCTCAAAATAACTCAACACACAGCCATTAATGTCTAAACCGCTGGCACCAAAAGTGAGTACACCCCTAAGTGAAAATGTCCAAATTGGGCCCAAAGTAGGCAATGTGTCTTGCCTACAGTCAAGCATGGTGGTGGGAGTAACCTGGGGGCAACCTGTGAAGCTCTGGTGAACTCCATGCCCAAGAGTGTTAAGGCAGTGCTGGAAAATAATGGTGGCCCCACAAAAAATGTACACTTTGGGCCCAATTTGGACATTTTCAATTGTACTCACTTTTGGTGCCAGTGTTTTAGACATTATGCAATTAGTGCAATCCTACATGAGAAACCTACAAATTACCTTGTAGGTTTCTCATGAGAAACCTACAAATTACCTTGTTTTACGATGTTTGATATTAACTCAGAGTTAACTGCTAGCTGCAAGTTATCCAATAATTATTCATCTATTGCTAACGTTAACGGTTAGGTAGCAGTAACACTGCAGTTAGCTATATACCGGCTGTAGCTACAGTCTATGCTTTGACTACTACAAATTTCTTTTTTCCACTTTTATTAGTTGACTGGAATACCTTTTGTACAGTATCGATGGTTTCTGGTGTTCTACATTTAAGCAATAGATCACGACAGGCTGTGGTATACGGTCATTATACCACAGTTAAGGGGCGTTGCGTGTCGGGACGGCGACCCCCTTAACTGTGGTATAATGAGAACATTCCACTGACTGCAGTGATCTATTGCTTTTATAAAACGGTTACAGAAGTATGGCGAAATGAAAGTCATACACCCTCAATTTTGAAAAAGCGAATACAAAAAAGTAGGCCCTCCTAGCTGCCTGCAAAGTGTACGGCGGTTGCAATGCAATACACTGTAGCGTCCTTCAGAGAGAAGGCTAGAGACAGTAGCTCGGTTTGCCGGCAATTTAGCCTTCTATCGAGTTCACTCACCGTGTGCCTATTGCTTTACAACATTCAACATATTTTTAGGCTTCAGTGAACTATGCTATTGCTTTTATATATAAATAAACAGTTCAAGTTAGGCGCGGAGTGATACTGAACAGTTGGGAACCAATCAAATCGCTTGATTTAAGCCACCCGTAAACATTCCATATACAACTCAAGTTAATTCCATATTGCGTTAGCCTTTGCTAGTACTAGTCATAAAAGCTAGCTTCCCAAGTTCACCGTTCTCTCACGGTCACAATGTTTGATCTGAATGCACCATTGGAATGCACCGACTCCGCTGTCATTTTACAACGCCATGTTTCTACAGTGGCTCACAGTCGACAAATCAAACGACTAGATACCAAATTGCGTTTTGACATGTTTGCAACCTGCGGATTTACCACTAGATGTCCCTATATGATTATCAATACTGTACATAAAAACAACACAATTTACCCCAAATCTATGCAAAAAAAAGCACAATTTACCCCAAATCTATGCAAAAACGTTAAATAAAAACCAAACATAAGTGGCAATAAATGTTTGTTTTATTTATGAACCATTTGTCATCAGGAAAAGGAACCAAGTGCAACAGAACAAAACAAAGAAGTGCAGGGACAGGGAGCTGTTATGGAGGTGAGGGTCACATAAGGAAAACTTGAACATATAACTATAACAACTATAAAAACTATAACATAAAACATTACTAACAAAGTTTAAAAATTTTCATAAGGAACAGTTTGTTTAGTTCTGTGGAACAGAACTAAACAAAGAAGCACAGGAACAGGGGGTTGTGAATGTAGAGGTGCAGCAGGTGAGGTTTCTGAAAAAAATTATATTGCACAATTTAAAACATACACTACAGACAATTATAGTGAGGTGGGCAGGGCATATCCATAAGGGAAAGTTTTGAGTGAAGGTCTGGGGTTCTAGCCATGTCCAGAGTGGTATTCCAAGTAGTTGGCCAAGTGGTACAGTAAAGCTGGGTAAGTTAAGCTGGAGGAAGTGGTAGACCTCCTAATAAAGTAGTCTGCTGGCCTTGCTGGCTCTTCTATAGGCTCGATGCATGTTCGGGGTTAAACCACTGAAGAAAGTGTGATTTGAACAAAGACTAGATTGCAACAACATAAAACCATACCAATTTCCCATGAACTATGGCACTACGATTACAACTACAAGTATTAAAAGACTAAATAGTAAGATGTAGATGTAAAAAAGCAACACAATGGCAATAATGAATTTAAAAAAAAAACATTTCAGAGAACTATTTACAGAAATACTACCAAATTATCATCCATGTCACTGATTACATTACAGGAGGAGGTGCCTCACCAGGAGGGACAACAGGATAACCCTTCCCAAACAGAGGAAGAGCTCAATACCCCTGAAGATCTTTTAGTTTCCCCATACCAACCAGCTGCACAGCTAATTGAGCCACAAACTCAGTGCCCAACCGCACTCTCCGCTTCCAGGAGAACTGGTTCAAAAACTACCCCTGGCTACATTACAGTCCTGCAATTAAGGGAGTTTTGTGTTTCTACTGTGTAAATGCCTTTAAACATAATATTTCAACAATGGCCAGTAATGCAGAAAAAACCTTCATTTCCTTGGGGTTCAGGAACTGGAAGAAGGGTAGGGAGTCGTTTCACAGGCACACCAGCAGTAAGGCACACATCGTTGCTGTAAACACACACACACATACACACAAGTCAGTCAGAATGCAACTTTGCAGCATCTCAGCAAGTGCACAAGAGGCAGCCAGGTCAGCACTGGTACAGATTGTTAGTTCAGTGAGGTACCTTGCTAGACAGGGCTTAGCTCTCAGAGAACCATGCCTACACAAGTCCTGAGTGTCAGAATGAGCTACTGCAGTTAATGAGCAACACCATTATCAGACAAATAGCTGAAACCATCCATTCATTACCTGTACTGCAGTACTCCCTGATAATGGATGGAACATCCATTATCCATTATTATTAACAAGAACCTTTTTAGAATTGCCTCTGATGTGCTGCTCCGTCTAAACCTACCGTTCTCTGGTCTTCGTGGGCAGACCTACGATGGAGCAGCCAACATGTCGGGGCACTTGTCAGGGACACAAGCTCTGATCCGGAGAGAGCAACCATTGGCCAACTTTGTCCACTGTGGCACACACTGGGTAAACCTTGTCACACAGGCTACGTGCACATCCACACCGGTGATAAGGGATGCCCTGCAGTAGATACATGAGCTGGGATGCTTATTTGCCCAGTCTGGAAAATGCAAGACCATTTTCAAAGACATTGCCACGTTCAAGACAGGCTCCTTCACCTCCATCAAGCCTCTATGTGCCACCAGATGGACTGTGCATACACCAGCCATCAGAGCAGTCCTCAGCCAATACAACGCCATCTTTGCAACACTGCAACACTAGAGCGAATGGTCTTCAGAAGCTGGAAAACGGAAACACCGTTCTTGGACTTCTCCTGGGTCAAGAACTCATCATGAGGTTGGAGGGGCTGAACCTAAGTTTGCAGGCAAGAGGGAAGACCACCAGTGGAATGCTGAAAGCTGTTGACTATGTTAGGCAGGGCTTTCTCTCTTTGAGGACCGATGCTGCGTTCATGGCCATCTATGGTAAAGCTGTGGATCTTACCGCAGACTTGGACCTCCAACAAATACAGCCACCTCATGTCCGAATGCCATCCAAAAGATATGGTGGTCCTGCCAAGAGTCATACTCCTGCGACACCAGAGGAGCATTTCCGGGTCCAGTTTTTCAGTGCCATTTACATGGCGACCACCCAGCTTCATGAGCGTTTTGATCAGGAGAGCCTGGGAGATCTGGTCAAGTTGGAGGAGCTGCTGCTTACAGGAAACAGCAATATGGTGGCGAGCTTGTACCCAGAACTGGACCTACAAGCACTACAAATTCAACTGGGCATGTTTAAAGCGAATCACACTTACACTTCATGCAAAGAAGCTGTCCAAAGTCTCCTCCTCTGGTGAGACTGCTACTTGTGGTCCCAGTTTCATCCTGTGAGGCTGAAAGGAGCTTCAGTGCTCTGCGACGGCTGAAGACTTGGCTGAGGACAACAATGACCAAGTTCAGGCACATTTTTCATTTTGGTTCACAATATTTTTGGTAATGTTTAACAGTAGGGTAATCAAACATTTCAGTGTGGTTCAGAATCATTAATAAATAATAAATTTCAACCAAATGTTTTCCCAATTAATAAAATACTTAACTGACCCGTCTTTGGTCATAAATCAACAAGTCATTCAATTTGTTCTGCTTTAAATAGGCCCTTCAGTCATCCAGCTGGTGTCAATCCCTAGCCCTACTGCCCTCCAGAGAGGGTAAAAGCAGAGTATTCTATGATCTTTAGCAACACCCTGAGTTCTAGCAGACTTAAAGAGATGCAACATGCAACATGCAAGTAATCATTGCTCTGCAGCCCACTCACCTGAAAGCCGAGGCACAGTATTGCATTAAGGGGAACGTCTTCATCAACATCTTTCCTTCATAATTATGTCATATTTATGTATCTTCCATCAGTGTGTTGTTGACTTTTCATTTTGCTCGGACCCCGTTAATCACCGCTTGTGGTTATATTTTGCTATTGGTTTTATTCTGCTACACTTTGTAAAATATTTATTTAAACATTTATGAACATTTATGAATTGCCTATCAGTGTGTTTAATTGAATAATGAATAATGCATTTCTTTAATAATGTTCTAGAGTTGCAGATATTCTAAATCGTTTTAGTAACAAAATACAAACAAGGCGGCCTCTCTCACTATTTACAATGCTGAGTTTGAAGATAATGTAATCAAAGAGCCCAGTATTGTAGTCTGATACTCACTTCTACAACTCTACTCCTACTGGTACCTCACCTGTAGCTCAGAGGTCAGAGGTCTCCTCTCAGAGGTCAGAGGTCAGAGGTCTCCTCTCAGAGGTCAGAGGTCTCCTTTCAGAGGTCAGAGGTCTCCGCTCATGTAGCTCAGAGGTCTCCTCTCAGAGGTCAGAGGTCTCCTCTCAGAGGTCAGAGGTCTCCTCTCCTGTAGCTCAGAGGTCAGAGGTCAGAGGTCTCCTCTCAGAGGTCAGAGGTCCCCTCTCATGTAGCTCAGAGGTCAGAGGTCCCCTCTCGTAGCTCATAGTTCAGAGCTGTCCTCTCTGTTCCATGTCCTCTCCCATGCGGCTGGGCCCAGCCGTCTACCTGTGCAAGAGGACCATGCAGAACAAGGCCAGGCTGGAGCTGGCCGACTACGAAGCGGTAGGCTATCATGTAGCGTGCAACAAGCCCTCACCATCTGACAGTAGCTCGTCAGCATCATTAGGTCTTGTGGGCAGCTTTTGTCTTCTATAGTTCGGATAGAAAGATACATTATATTAGAAAGGATATAAAGATAAATCTTCATATCTTTCCGTATAGTTAATACGGAAAGTAGGGAATATATTAGAAAGGATACAAAGATATATATTTGAATACAAATACATTCTCATACAAGATGTCACCTATCAAGATAGTTCATATAGAAAGTATAGAATATAACCATATGAAGCATTTCTAATAAATTCTCATTCACAATGTCTCGGTAACACTTTACAATAAGGGTAGAATAATTAAGTAACTAATGGTCTAGTAATAATTTACTGATGGGGTTCATGTTAACTATGGTGTTCATTTCCAAATTATATGATAGGGGGGTTAACACTTACCCTGACCTTCTAAAAGCCCTAACCCTATTAAATCTTGTATAAATAAATACCATAGCTAACATGAATGCAATACCAGAACATATAAACATCCTTAGTAAATGATTACTAGACCATGAGTTAACAGTTCTTTACTGTACCCTTATTTAAAAGTGTTACCAATTACTTCTATCCAGATAATTCATATTGAATTTGTTAGTATTGTTAATATTGTTTGCAAGGAGTAAATCTGCAGGATTTCCTAATGTGTGTGTGTGTGTGTGTGATTGTGCGTGTGTCTTTCAGGAGAGTTTAGCTCGACTCCAGAGAGCCTTTGCCCGTAAATGGGAGTTCATCTTCATGCAAGCAGAAGCACAAGCTAAGTAGGTCGGACCAACCATCTGCCTTCACACAAACGCGGAGCAGACGTCAGCACGTCACGGAACACATCCCCCTCTGCTTCTGCTCCTGCTCAGGGTGGACAAGAAGAGAGACAAGGTGGAGAGGAAGGTTCTGGACAGCCAAGAGAGGGCCTTCTGGGACGTCCACCGGCCCGTGGTGAGAGGATCATCTCATTCATATACAGTGTGATGGAAGGAATGTGAAATCAGTGCTACCAACATGTCTGTGTACTGAAAGTAATGTCAATTCACCGTGTTATAATAAATAATAATAAACTGTGTTTATTTTTATAGTTACTTTTTAAAGTAAATTGTCTCAAATGAACATGGATTGACACAAGAATGCAGGTCGAGACGTTGAAATCCAATTAGCTCTGATTTACTCGGGGGAGAACAATGTTACAAGTTACATTTAAGGTGCCGTAGAGCGCCCACTAAGGCCTAGGAATAACAATGCAACTATCCATTGCATATATAACAGTACCCTCTGCTAGCTGTACCGATGCTAGCATGTGCAGAGGCTGCCCAATGCAGTCACTTAAAGCTGCTGTATGTGAGAGTTAAAAAGAGAGAGAGCAAAAGAGGGCAAGACTCCATCCCTCTCTGCTCTCCTCGTCGCTACGTTTGTCCACCTTTGACACGGCTTACATGTCACTCTCCTGTGATTGACAGGCGAGCTAGATTCCCCAAAGGGAACATCTCTTCTCCGTGGAAGAGATGTTCCCTTTGGGGAATCCACCCCCCCCCTGATGGGTCACAATGAGCCAGGAGCGATCTCAACTCAAACAGATATCCTCAAAGCTAATTTCAGTCACTAGTCGCTGACGGATGGCTCGGCCATTTCTAACACATAACCCTCAAATGATAGCTCTTTAATCTGACCTGCAGCGTTTTAATGGGTGCTATTCACATGAACCACGTCTCCTCACCCTCTCCTCTTGTGCCCCTCCAGCCGGGCTGCGTCAACACCACAGAGACAGACATAAAGAAATCCTCTCGCATGAAAGAACCGCATAAAACCAGGAAGGTGAGTATCAATACTGAACATTTGAAATCCCAAATAATCAGATAATAACCTGCAAAAATATGAGACAATAAACTGAGTTGGTTGTTCCACAAAGTAAATATTACGGGACATTTTGATTTCAGTTGTAAATAATGTTTCCTTCATTGTTTTCTTTGACCGCCTTAGCAATCCCCCCCCATTAAAACTCTGTAGTCAGTCAATGGGGATCTAGAGCGGGGCCAGACAAGAGAGTAGGAAGTCCAGGTGTTCACACTGCCACACTGACACCATCTTTCTCCCTCCTCCTGTCTCCTCCCCCTCTCTTCTGTCGGTGGTCCTCCCCCTCCTCCTCTCCTCTCTTCTGTCGTGGTCCTCCTCCTCCCCCTCCCCTCTCTCGGTGGTCCTCCTCCTCCCCCTCTCCTCCCCTCCCCTCTCTTGGTGGTCCTCCTCCTCCCCCTCTCCTCCCCTCCCCTCTCTTGGTGGTCCTCCCCCTCCTCCTCTCCTCTCTTCTGTCGTGGTCCTCCTCCTCCCCCTCTCCTCTATCGGTGGTCCCCCCCTCTCTCGGTGGTCTTCCTCCTCCCCCTCTCCTCTCCTCTGTCGGTGGTCCTCCTCCCCCTCTCCTCTCCTCTGTCGGTGGTCCTCCCCCTCTCCTCTCCTCTGTGGGTGGTCCTCCCCCTCTCCTCTCCTCTCCTCTGTGGGTGGTCCTCCCCCTCTCCTCTCATCTGTCGGTGGTCCTCCCCCTCTCCTCTCCTCTGTGGGTGGTCCTCCTCCTCTCCTCTCCTCTGTGGGTGGTCCTCCTCCTCTCCTCTCCTCTGTGGGTGGTCCTCCCCCTCTCCTCTCCTCTGTGGGTGGTCCTCCCCCTCTCCTCTCCTCTGTGGGTGGTCCTCCCCCTCTCCTCTCCTCTGTGGGTGGTCCTCCCCCTCTCCTCTCCTCTGTGGGTGGTGCTTCACCATTGTTCTGTGGGTGTGTGTGGTCCCAGTCAGTGTATGGCTTGCAGAACGAAGTTGGCTGTCACAGTCCTGTGAACACTGCTACCCCAGAGACCAGAGAGCCAACGAAGGAGGAACTACAGCAACAGGCAAGGCCCGCACTGATTCGGCCTCATGGATTTAAGGAACACTGATTCCTCCTGACACCACCTCTCTTTACTCCTCCTTTGTTTCCTCTCTTGTACTTCTCATCAGATTCAATGTTGGCAGGCCCAGCTGGAGAGGCATCGGTTAAAGATGTCCAAGGCTGCAGAAAGGTAAGCCCTTTGTTGACCTCAGTGGTCTTCACTGGATCAGGACTCATCCATTACTCTCTAGCTCTATGACGTTGTTTTATTTCAACATCAGAATGGGTTCTTGGTCTGACAAAGGACAGCCTCTGTTTACAAAATGAAACTGCACCTCAAACACTGAATGGGCTCAATCCAAAGGCTCTGAACACGTCCTCTGCTCCCCTCAGCCTGATCAGCTACAGCCAGCAGTACACTGAGTATGACCCCTGCTTCACCGCCCCGGAGCCCTCCAACCCCTGGACCTCTGACGACACCACCTGCTGGGAGCTGGAGACCAGGTCACCCCCATCACGAACACACACTGCACCTCCAGGGGCTGTGAGGATCAGCCGGTAGCTCAGGAGGAGATCTCTGCATGCCCAGACCACATGGAGCTCATGGTCTCTGCATGCCCAGACCACATGGAGCTCATGGTCTCTGCATGCCCAGACAACATGGAGCTTGCTTCTGCTAATATTGTCCTCATCATCATCATCATCCTCATCGTCATCCGCTTATCCGGGGTCGGGTCGCGGGGGCAGCAGCTCAAGCAGGGGGCCCCAGACTTCCCTTTCCCGGGCCACATTGACCAGCTCTGACGGGGGGATCCCGAGGCGTTCTCAGGCCAGTTTTGAGATATAATCTGTCCACCTAGTCCTGGGTCTTCCCCGGGGTCTCCTCCCCACTGGTCGTGCCTGGAACACCTCCCAAGTGAGGCGTCCAGTGGGCATCCTTACCAGATGCCCGAACCACCTCAACTGACTCCTTTCTAAGCAGAGGAGCAGCGGCTCTAATCCGAGTTCCTCCCGGATGACTGAACTTCTCACCCTATCCCTAAGGGAGAAGCCAGCCACCCTCCTGAGAAAACTCATCTTGGCCGCTTGTATCCGTGATCTCGTCCATTCGGTCATTACCCATCCCTCATGACCATAGGTGAGGATAGGAACGAAGATCGACCGGTAGATCGAGAGCTTTGCCTTGTGGCTCAGCTCTCTTTTCGTCACAACGGTGCGGTAAAGCAAACGCAATACCGCCCCCGCCTCCGATTCTCTGGCTAATATTGTCATACAATTTAATAAAACCCTTTTTTGCGATGTCATCCGCATGGGACTAACAGCCAGCCCAACGTTTGTTTGGCCAGACGTTGTTTGTACGTGGCTCAGAAGTAAGTAAGTCGCTTTGAATAAAAGCATCTGCTAAATGCCCTAAATGTAAATGTCAGAACTGTCAAGCGCCACAATCAGACGTCTGAGGCATTGCCCAACAAGGAGTTTTTTGGCCCCATGTCAAAAGACAAGGTGCACATCACAATGACATGTACAGCACAGGGTCCAGAGAATATGATCATATCATAGCTTTACATTAATGTGTGTGTGTGTGTGTGTGTGTGTGTGTAGTAAAGAGCCAGGGCAACAGAGAGTGCGGCGATGGGGATTTGGCTTCAACGAGGTCCTGAAGGATCCGGCAGGTCGAGATCAGTTCCTCAAGTTCTTGGAGTCCGAATTCAGCTCAGAGAACCTCAGGTTGGTCATAACCCTGTGCTAGGATGTGTTAGCCTCCTGAGACCCTCCCTGTGCTAGGAGCTAGGATGAGCCCCTCCTGATCTCCCGAGGCTCAAGAAGTCATCCATTCATCTGGTGGTCACACAGTGAGCGGTGGACTGTTGCTCAGGTTCTGGCTGGCGGTGAAGGAGCTGAAGAAGCGGCCCATCAGAGAAGTAGCAACTCTGGTCCACAACATCTGGCAGGAGTTCCTGGCTCCGGGGGCGCCGAGTGCCATCAACATCGATTCCAAAAGCTACGCCAAGACCACCCACAATATCAAAGACCCTGGCCGCTACACCTTTGAGGACGCACAGGTGTGATCCTGACAAATTTCCGCTGCCAACCCTCACTTTCTCTTCCTTGTAACAATGTAGCAATGAGAAATGGTGAACAGCAGAGTGTGAAGGAGCTCCTCCCGTCTGTCCCCCCCTGCAGGAGCACATCTACAAGCTGATGAAGAGCGACTCGTACAGCCGCTTCCTCCGCTCCAGCTGCTACCAGGAGCTGCTGCAGGCCAGGAAGAAGGTGAGGCCTAAACTGGAGAGCTGTGTCTGAACAGGAGAGCTGTGTCTGTACAGGAGACATGTGTCTGTACAGGGGAGCTGTGTCCGAACAGGAGAGCTGTGTCTGTACAGGAGACATGTGTCTGTACAGGGGAGCTGTGTCTGAACAGGAGAGCTGTGTCTGTACAGGAGAGCTGTGTCTGTACAGGAGAGCTGTGTCTGAACAGGAGAGCTGTGTCTGATCACTCATCTGTTTGAGTGAAGAGCTCCAAACCGTATCAAGGAGACCACTCCTTCCACTCGTGCCTCTGACCACAGCTCCGTAACGGAGCTATCCTCAGTCCTACAACAGGAACATCATGTCTCTGTCCTGTTCCACTTTCTGCTAAAGCTCAAACTAGCTGGGTCATCTCAGTTGAGGGTTGCCAATTTGTTAATTCATTTTTTGATCAATGTCTTGGTCTGTCTTTAGTGTCCTAGAACAAGGGTGCCCAATGCGTCGATCACGATCGACCAGTCTATCAAAAAGGTACTGTGGGTAGATCGTGAGACATTCCAAAATTTAAATTAAAAATGTAATTAAAAAAAAAGGATCATCACTACGGCATTTACCACTTCAATGATGAAAATTGTCTGTCAGACTTTGACAAACGGTTTCAAGACTCGGCTTTACTCGAGCCAATCGCTAGATGTCGAGGTTCATTTACTTGCATCAAGCAGCACTGTTAAACCTGAACACATCTGCAGTGGAGGATGAGATTTGACAGTACAAGCTGATATTGAGCTAAAGTCCAGGGCTCATGGACAATTTGGGAAATACTGACGAAATGTGCTACCTCCTTGGCTCTACTTAGTTATGCCAGTCAGCCTTTTCCCACATGAAGATTACTAAGTCCAAATTCCGTTCCACCATCACTGATGGTCATTTGGAAGCCTGCTTGAGACTAGCTTCCAGCAGCTACTGTCTGGACTATGCAACCCTGGCTGACTCCATTGACAGTGCAAGTCATCAGAGTATTGACTCAGTATATATGAATAAATATATGTTTAGCATTTTTTAACGTAGGTCGATCATTTTGACCTGGCCATTTTGAAAGTAGCTCGCAAGCCGCAAAAGTGTAGGCACCCCTGTCCTAGAATATGGTGTGTATGAGGTGCTATAGAGTGAACATGACCACTGGTATCTCCAACACACCTAACAGCCTCACACTCTCCGTTGCGCCTCAGTCTAATGCCCGTGTCACACTGTCCCGAAATTGACACCAGATGGCCATACAAATGTGGAATTTTGAATTTTGCACGAAGATGGCCCCGAACTTGGTCAACAGCCAATGAACAGCCGAAGCAAGTACGATGCCTACAGAAGGTCAAACGATGGCACCCGAACCACACACACGAGACGTCATATTGAGGGTACGATGCGTTTGAACTAGGTCACGAAGGTGTCACGTGACCTCCCGTTGGTATAACACCTTCATATAATCATCTATCTATCTGATATTTAGATCTCATCTATCATATCTAAATAATCTATATAATCAATATATAATAATAAATAATAATATATATAATATATCTGTCGCAGCCGTTCAAATTAGGCTATTGATTTTCTGTTAACAAAGGTGTCTGACTTGTTTATTTATGAATCATATCCATTTTTTGAGACCCGCCCGCACCTGCAAAGTTCAGCTCCAGATACGACCAGTCATCCGTGATCAAAATGAAATCCGCACCAAAACATCGCAAGGATCTCCCTTGGGTGGCTTTTACTCGATTTATGCAGAGTCTTCGGGCAGCGCAGTGTCTTCGCTGGAGTCCCCGCTCCACGTCTGACAAATGATCAGCTGTTGGAACCAGACTGAGGTCTCTTCGCAGCTGGGAGTCAAGTGTCGTATCGTTGACTAAAACGGACGTCACAATCCGCCCGTTTTAGCAACTTTTATGCGGGTACCCAACCCGTTGCAGGACTGATATTATATAATACTGTTTATGCTGAGACTTCTTTGCTTTTTGTTACCTGTAGGGTCTGTGTGTGGGCTTTGCTCGCAGGTATCTGGTGTGTGTTTGTCAGGTGAAAACTAAACGTCAAGAGAAAGAGGCGGTAGTTGAAAAAAGTATTTACACCGCCTATTAAGTTCACTCATTGCTCATATAATGATTTATTCGTTTCCCAGTATTATTTCCTTAATTTAGAAGACAGTTTTGTTCATTTTTTAATTGTAAAATAAATGCAATAATTTTCGCATGTTTCAAAAGTCGCAAGTTTTTTTAATTATTGGAAGCGAGTCGAGCTGACCTCGCCTGCTGTACCCACGGTCAAAATAGCCGAGACAATATCTATATAATCATTTTCATATAGGCCTAATAACCTGGAACTGAATTGTGATTAATTGTGATTGAAGCTTTGGGAGTTACACACGGCTCTGCTCTGTAGAGTTGCTCAGGACTGACTGAGGAAGATGCTCTGGGGCTGGCCTTTTATATGTCCACGTTACCATGACACATCGGAAACGCTTGAGCTGCTCAAATTCGGCTGTCTTCGCGGACACCGTGGTCCCATCTCGATGTCATCAAACTCTAATACGACGGCTACACAACGGCATTGCGAGGGCTTCACGTAGTCGTGGTGCCTTCCTAAGACAATCGGGCAGCTTCTTGTTTCCTTCGCATTGTCTTCATGAGGCGATGGCACCGATGATCAGAGAGAACGTCATGAGAACATGACACGACTTGACAAGATGCCCTCACAATGGCCTTACGAAGGGCCACCGCTCACAAAGTTGCTGCCGGAGCCTGAGAAACTCCACCGGTGGTCATACGATGGCTTCAGATGCCTTCACGAATGGTCTGATGTTTTTACGATCAGAGCCGAATTTGAACATTTCCTATATCGTGTGTTCATCTGGTGTCAATTTCGGGACAGTGTGACACGGGCATAAGCTGCCACTGTGAGCAGTACTGTGAAACATGGTTCCTTTTGGTTTTGGTTTTGCATTTTCAGATTTTCTGATTTCATTCTCATTTCTGGTTGTTGCTTTATTGCTTGGCTTGTTGTGTTCAGCAGCTGTAGCTCTACACCCCCCTCGTGTTGCACCTTCTTCCAACATGTCGTCCGCTGGTTTGCTTTGCATGTTTGTTTGCTGTTGTGTCTTTTTTATTGTTGTTTTTGTCTTGATATTGGAACGAAGCCGTCTGCCATTTTGAAGGATTGTTTTGTGATGCGGTAAGTGATTCCTTAGAGAGAAAGAAACATTTGCCATTAAGGAAAATCATGTTTTCTCCTAAATGAGCAACAAAGCATTTTCAATAGTTCAGTAAATGGTTGTTCATAAAAACCTAGAATGTTATATAACCGTATTCTTCAAATGTCTTCCTATTTATTGTTGTCTTATTGCTATTTCATTCCCTTCTTTGTCCACAGAAAAGCAAAAACTTGTTCTGAAGTATGCAGGTAAGAGCTCCCAGCATTACTCCATTCAGACATTGCTGAAGGTCAAATTACATGATGAACATTATGTACTATATCATATTTGGTACGAACAATATCATATTTGACATGATGTACTATATCATATTCGACATGACACTATATTATATTTGACATAATGTACTATATCATAAATAATGGCTAATTGGTTCTTCTGTCATTTTTTGTTAGGACCACAAAGATCAGCTCTCGACAATATTAACTATAGCCAGTGGACATGGAGACGTCTCATATGAACTGTAGCCAGTGGACATGGAGGTGTCTCATATGAACTGTAGCCAGTGGACATGGAGACATGGACGGACATGTGTGTGTGTTTCATTGACATGTTTCAGACAAACATCCCCACCTGGAAACCAATCTGTTATGTTGGGTGTGTAGTAATAACTAACACGAACGCGTTACTTTCCAGCAAACATCTTTATCTCCGTTGTTGTATCAACCTCCATTACATTTTTCTCTCCTCTTCTAGCATCTATCTCATACAGTCTGCATCATTACACCACCTAGAGGTTGTACAATTCAACTGAACATAACTGTATGAGTAACTCAATGCAGTAGTGAACACAACATCTCCCTTTTTCAATAAAGGCAAATTCCTTCATAACACAACTTAAAATTACTTTTGTAATGGGATTCAAGTAACACCATGCCTATAACATTTTAAAATAATAAAATGACAACCAATCAACCATTACAACAGCATTTAACAGTGTAAATTGCATACCAAACATTTTCATGCATGCATTCTTTTCTTTTCTTTAACAGCCAACAAAAGGCATATTTATGCAGCTTCTTTAGTACAGGACATAGTCCTTAGCCCAGGTAGGCGGTTGCCTAAACCTCTCAGGTCTACTGTCCACATTTGACTCTTGTTGAGGTTGCTGAAGTAGTCCACAAGCGTTACGGCATATCTGCAGTCTCTTGGTGCAGATTCAAAAGGACCAACTATGTCGATTGACACTTTTTCCCGGCGGCGTCAGGCAAAGGCACAGGTTGGAGTGGGGCATTGTAGGTAGTAACTGACTTGTCATTTTGTCTGCATGTAGCACAGTCTTTGATTAGTGATTCAATTTGTGCGTCCATTTTAGGCCACCAGTAAAGTTCTCTGAGGCGTTGTTTTGTTCTGACAATGCCCTGATGAGTCTCATGTGCAATGTCTATGAGCCTTTTCTGCAGTGACCCTGGAACCACAAGACGGTGAGTGCCTCTGACCACACAGTCATCCAAAATTGCCAGTTCATCACGTATCAGGTAATATGGCTGTAAGTCATGGTCAAGCACTTTTTTTTGTTTTGGCCAAGGCTTTTGTAGCTGTGCGCGAAGTTTGGTCAGCACAGGGCAGGAATTACTCTCCGCTTTGAAGTCTGCCTGAGTGACTGCTTGAATGTCGTCCAGTATTGTTGCGACTGACTCCACGGTCTCAGTATAATCCATGTCTGTCGCAGGAAGTGGTAGTCTGGATAAGCAGTCGGCAATGTTGTTCAGTGTTCCAGCTCTGCACTGGACCTCATAATCAAACTCCATTAGGCGAGCAGACCACCGGGCTACCTGAAGTCCAGCTCGATTATTCCCCTTGGTAGTCAGGAGTGTAGAGCTTGATGATTGGTGCGTAACAGGAACTTCCTTCCCCAGAGCCACACACGCCACTTTTCAGCAGCCCAGACGCATGCGAGAGCCTCTTTTTCAACTATCGAGTACTTTCTTTCAGCATCTGATAAACTGCGGGTGGCGAAAGTCCGTAATCAGAAGTGTCAGTTGAGACCACTGTTGGTTTGTTTGGGTCAAACAGTTTCAGTGCTGGGCTGGCCACAATGTTTTTGACTTGATCAAAGCTCTCTTCAGCCGCATCATTCCACTTGAATGTCGTATTCTTCCGCAACAGAGCTCTCATTGACTCGACCAGGCTGCCGTAGTTAGGTATGAATTTGCTATACCATGCACTTAAGCCCAGGAATGAACGCAGGGTGGCTGCACCAGTAGGAGCAGGCACATTCAGGATTGCAGTCACATGGCCATCGCTTGGCTGTAAGCCTTCAGGTGAGAGTCTGTGGCCCAGGAATGTCAGTGTAGTCTGACTGAAGAGGCATTTTTCCTTGTTAAGCTGCAGACCTGCTTCCTGGATACGCTTCATTACAGCTTTCAGGTTAGCGTCATGTTCTTCCTGTGAGGGCCCATAGATTATGACATCTAGGTAACACTTCACCCCCTTTAACCCACTGAGTATTTTTGTCATCATTTTCTGGAATGCTGCAGGGGCTAAACTTAGTCCATAAGGAACTCTGCTGTATCTGTGCAATCCTTCATGTGTAATGAAAGCAGTGAGACCTCTGCTCTCCTCATGCAGTTCCAGTTGATGGTAGGCGCTTTTCAGATCCAAGGTAGAGGTAGACATCTTTGACCCACGCGGCTCAGCTAGTACGTCCTCGATCAGTGGTAATGGGTGGCTGTCGGGGACCACTGCCTTGTTAGGTTCTCTCATATCCACACACATGCAGATTTTTCCGTTCTTCCTCCTAGTGACTACAATAGGGGAAACCCATTCGGATGAATCAACTCCCTCTATGATTCCCTGCTTTTCCAGTTCGTTCAGCTCTGCAGTGACAGTATCACGTACAGTAAGCGGCAGGCTTCAGAGTCTTTGTTGCACTGGTTTATCTGTGCGTATCTGCACTTTATGCACAAAGCCTTTGGCATGTCCAATGTCCAAAGTGGTTGTAGTTTCAGGGGGCTTAGGTGACTGTGAAAGCATGGCACAGTCCACTGTTGGTTCCACCAACTTTCCTCCTTTAATCTCTATGTTGAGGTCTTCACATAGATCCAGCCCAATGAGAGGTGTACCAGACTTCACTTCACTTCAGAAGTTTTCTCACAGTTTTTCAGGTAGTATTGAAACACCACATCCTGTTCAACTAACAACAACACTTGTATGTGTACTTGTAGGTGATGTAGCCAGAGTGAAGGTTCCAATTCGTTTTCCTTGCACATCAGTCTTCTTGCCAACATTGAGGACAGTCACTTCAGGCAAACTCACTTCATTGACTGACTTAGCAGAGGATTTGTACACTCTGGAATAGTGGCCTATCTTCCCACATGTTTTGCATTTACCTTCTTTAGCTGGGCATGACTGGTCATTAGCAAGGTGATCAGCAGAGCCACATCTGTAGCATTGTTGACTGGCATCATTCCGTTTTCCCCTTTTTTGCTTATACTTCACTTTGGGGTTTCCTGCCTTCTTATTTCCCTGTCTGTAGACTGCAGAGACTAGTTTCGTTCCACTCTCAGTGAACGTTTTTGCGTCAGCAACGGCGATTTCAATTCGTCTGGCTAGGGTAAGTGCCTTGTCAAGAGTTAGCTCAGGTTCCAACAACAGTCTTTCACGTATACGAGGCAAACACGTTTTCTCCGCTATCTGATCACGCAGCATTTCATTTTCCATTGCACTGAAATTGCACGTTTTCACTAGTTCACGCAGCGCTGCCACATAGTGATCCATTGACTCACCCATAGCTTGAGCACGCTGCTGAAAACGGTACCTCTCCGTGACCAAGTTGACTTTCGGGGTGAAAAAGGTTTGCAAAGCCAGCAAGCTACCACCGTAGGTATCCTCAGTAAGCGGCAAGGTATTGTACAAACTTTGTCCTTCTATTCCCAGACAGTGAATCAGCAGTGCTCTTTTCCTACCCGCGGAAAATTCTTGACCTCCGATTGCTAGCAAGTAGTTGTCAAATAGCTTTCTCCAAGCCTCGAACGTAATCTTCGGTTCACCTGGGCACTCCAGGAATGCAGAGGGCGGTTGTAAGCCGAGTAAAGCCATTTTTGTTGCCACTTGTTATGTTGGGTGTGTAGTAATAACCAACACGAACGCGTTACTTTCCAGCAAACATCTTTATCTCCGTTCTTGTAACAACCTCCATTACATTCTTCTTCTCTCCTCTTCTAGCATCTATCTCATACAGTCTGCATCACTATGCCACCTAGAGACTGTACAATTCAACTGAACATAACTGTATGAGTAACTCAATGCAGTAGTGAACAAAACACAATCATATGAGACAATTATTGGTAACATTTCCACAAATGACAAATGGATCTTGTAGTTTTCCTACTCCTTGCATACATGCCATCTTCACAGAGAAAACCAATGCAAGGGAAGCAATGCTGAAGCCATGGTTTCATGAGTTAACTCAGACTGGGATGGAGATCCCAGTCTGGATGAGATCAGACTCAATTATTATTTTATTTAGGTTTAATTAAGATATTACACTTAAAATAAGTAATGGAGGTGTCGTGGGCCTAACTTAACAAAACATCTGTGAAAGAGGGTGCCCACTTGATAACCCCAATGAAATTCTGCTTACTGTATACTGCTGTATTTACTGCTGTTAGTCGGGCCATTTGTCTCATGTTTTTCACCTTTGGTTGGTAGCTTAGTGGTCAGCGTGCTTATAAGGTTGGTTTGGGCATGAGCTTCTGAATACGTGTTTTCCTTGGATTTTGGCACAAGGGATTATAACATCTGATCCTGTGTATTAATGAAATAGAAATGGGAGGTTTATGGATCAAATATATCAGGAAAAATTAAGAAGAAATGTCATTGTGTTTTTCTTTCACTATTGTTTGTGGTTTAAAACACTGCTGGTGTGTGAGATGATTGTCTTCAAGGTCTCAGGGCTACAGTAGAGGAACGAGATACAAGGTCCTGTCCATCTTATTTGTACATACCTAAATCACAGTTAGTCTCAAAGGGCTTCAGTGGAACCATGGAGAAACTTGCTAATCCAAACAGAAGAACCTCCAGAAGGAACAAAGAGTGGGAGAACCAGGAGGGGTGTCTGCTATGTCAGGTTACATTGTCAGGTAACATTAAGCCTTTGGAGAATAATTGATAATTGTTGAGTACAAAAACAGACCTAAACTCAATGATGTCAAAAGTTGAAAACCAAAAGGGGTTAAAGGTTAATAGGATTCATTGTCAAGGCAGATCTCTGATATTTCTACCTTTTATAGCATTTCACTTTTTTCAGACTTTGAGAATCTTAATAGGCCTACTAGAACACTGAAAAGTCCTATTTAGGGTTAGTACTATTTATATGGCTTCAGTTAGAAGCAGCTCATAAATGTTTGTTTGAAACTTGACTGTATATCATGACATGCACATAGTGATAATATGTAATATATATATATATATTATTTGAGAGCAATTTAATAAAGCACAGCCTAGAATTAAATTCTTTGAATTTGTATCCCTCATTTTACAGGAAGTCCCTGATTAAACCAGTGTATATGTTTGTCCTGCTTTATTTACCCCCAGAGCTAAAGACCATTCCTTGCGATCTTTTCCCGTTAAATTGTCCCGCTGGTCAGTGTAAATGAAGCCATTAAGCCTGAGGTTGTTGTAGGAAATGATTTAATTCATTCTAACAGATTGTTTAACTGACCATATACAGTATCTTTGTCATGTGACCACATGAGGAGAGGGGAGCATTTTAGAATAACTGCAACCTTTGAAGCATTAATAACGCATAAAAAATACAGAATTCTGAATATTTACAATGTGTAAATGCTTTATAAAATCTTAATACTGCAATTGATAAGTTTAGGTACATAGAAAGCCTTATTTCAGTTTTTGGTGTAGGCTTCTCTTAGGTCAGGAATATATGCCTTTTGCAGTTATTCGAGGGGAGTGGTGTGTAACTGAATTTAACTTTTTATGGTATTACTCTATAAGCGATAGCATTTATATAGTAATATATAGAGAGCTTTTTGTGATTGTTACTTCCTCAATGGACCGACCGAGATACAAACTATCCAGCACCCACAACCGTCTTCACACTCAGAATGCAGAGGGACGGTTCAAGTACGACCGATTGTCCCAAAGTGTTCCAGCTGGCGTCAACATGGAGATGATCAGTATTGGTATCATCTGTGGAGCATTCTGGAAGACCGCAGAACATCCAGCAAGACAAGAGGAACCGCCTCAGTGACTGTTAATGGCACATAAGAATAGATTCTATAGAACGGAAAATAATAATGCATTAAAAATGTAACTTAGATCATCCATAGCCCGGCTCATCTGTTTATGGATTCAACAATCTGATAAAGTGGAATTAAACCACAAGACACATCAGTTCCAGTTTATTAATACAAAACAACCCTCATCTTTGTCTTTAAAAGAAAAAACATTAGCTGATGCTTTGAATACAAGCAAAGGTATTTGGTTGTGAAACCAGACATAAAGAATGAATTATAAAGACATTTTACTTTACTCGAAGCACAAGATGCTCTTCCAAAAAGATGACTTTTGCAAATATACTTTGTACACGGACAAATTCACTACCTTACACAATTGACAACCATGAAATACAAATTTTAAAATACATGATTTTATTGAAGTGAAATTAGATGAGCTACTGCAAGAGCAAATACACCTTGAGCGTGATTGGACGAGCAACCCTCAGGTCTTCATTCCCAGTTTGGCTTTCTGTTAGAAAGGAATAACAGCTGCTTAGTGTCGTTTACCCAGTTTGAAACAAGATTCAACATTTCTGTTGTAAATGAGTGAAACTAGTTTGTGTAGATCAATAAGAGTCCATGGTGGACCCCACACACACTTACAATCCCTGAGGCTTGTTTGGGCTTGACGCTGAAGGTGGCCTTCTCCTTGGCCTGCTTGAAGCGTTCCTCTGCAGCCTTCAGCCTGGATGGAGAGAGGCAGGTTCAAGACATTGAGACTTTAATCAACCTAGAATTCACGGTTGACTTTTTAGGCAGGGAACGTGGCTGTTGATAAGCTAGATAAGGGCTGGATAAATGAAATAACACTATCTAACAAATTGCTTGTTCCCTTTGTATTATTAGAAGTATTGTTATGCATTATGCAAAATTGGCAATTTGGCATCCGAGCAATAGTGAGCATTTAACAGACCAGTGACATGTACTGAGATTACCTACAGGTGAGGTCTAACTGTACTTAGCCTACCTATACCTAGTTCTACCTGTACTTCGGTCTACCTGTAGTTAGTCTACCTGTACTTATCCTACCTGTACTTAGGCCTACCTGTACTTAGCCTACCTGTACTTAGGTCTACCTGTACTTAGGCCTACCTGTATTTAAGCCTACCTGTACTTAAGCCTACCTGTACTTAGGTCTACCTGTACTTAGCCTACCTGTACTTAGGCCTACCTGTACTTAGGCCTACCTGTACTTAGGTCTACCTGTACTTAGGCCTACCTGTACTTAGCCTACCTGTATTGGAGCATCTGCTTGTTCTCCCTCTTCCACTGGTCCTTGAAGTCAGAGGAGAACTCGTGCCAGAGGGTGAAGAAGGTTCCGGGGGAGATCTCCTTCTCCCCCGACCGGGCCTTCACTGAGAAGGACACGCTCAGCTCCAGGAACCTAGAACCAGGAACCAGTCAGTCTACACAGGAACCAGTTCACCAGTAAGTCTACACAGGAACCAGTCTGTCTACACAGGAACCAGTCAGTCTACACAGGAACCAGTTCACCCATAGGCATAATAAAAAGTAGACCCCGCATCGGCCGCTACTGCCTACTGGCGCAGGAGAGCCGTGGGGCCGCCATCTTGGACCGGTCGACCGCTCCACTCAGTGTAATCTGTTTGGTGCAATGAACTGTCAGCGCTTTTAATTAATCACACCTCACTGAATACCAAACTGAAGCAGGGTTTTTTGCTGCAAAGGTCATACATGTAGCCATGATACAGGACACATTGTTCGGCGTTTTAATATTCATAGTGGGCTTAACAGTAATAGAATATTCTGATATATGATATAAAGTGACCAGACGTCCGAGATCAAAACTGGGAACATAATCCCCGAAAAGGGGGAAAAAACAGAGACTTTTCCAGTTTGACTAGCAATCTGATTGAAAAAACTAATGTTGTGTCTTCAAAAACAAAACAGGGACAGGTATTTTTTTCTGTAAATCACACACTATAAATATGATAGAGAAGCAGAAACAGATAGGGGCAGTAAAGTCAGCTATTTTAATAAGTTGAAGAAACAATATATGATTAGGCTATATATAAATATATACATAGCATACATAAATAATATATGAATACATTAGATATCTATATATAAACACATGAACGTTTTTGTATGAGCTAAAACCCCTGAAAGAGGACTGTTTTGCAGAGCTTCTTTCTCGTGCTCCCTTTCTGCAGTTCAAGAGAGGCGAGTTTGGCACAGACACAACCAATGACAATGAGTCAGAATGATGGTTGTCGATGCCAAACTGTGTCTCCTCCTGAAAAGTAATCCCCTGAGCACTGTTTGCGTTGGTCCGCCGAGTTGAGCAGGAATATGCTGCACAGTGCTCTGGCATCTTGTGTCTTCTGCTGCTACGCAACTCGGAGTATGACCGGTCCAAGATGGCGGCCGCATTTCTTGCGCACAGCAGCAAATGCGGCGTCTACTCTTTATTATGTCTATGAGTTCACCAGTCAGTCTATACAGGAACCAGTTCACACACAGTTATACTACACAGGATCCAGTTCACCAGTCAGCTCTCACACAACACGTCCCTGTATCGTAACAACATACAAGTTTGTTTCATTGGTCTGCTCACCAGAAGGTGATTGTGATCCAGATGTTTGTGAGACCAATGGCTCACTGGTATGATTCTGGTACGGTATGAGTAAATGAACAAAACATGCTGTATGAATCCATGACCTAACCACTACTAAAGGAACATAGTGGCATAACTCCGTTTGAGGTCACTCACGTTTTGTGGGTGTTGCTGAGTAGCGTGTCTTGTGTCTCCAGTTCACTTTTGGCTGTTAAAAAAGAACACACACACACACAATTAAATGTATCGGTAAAAAAATAATCAAAGCCCTCATCTGGCACGTGACTTTGTTCATCCATACTATAACTTAACATACCCTAAATGACTTTTTTTTACCAGTCAATGATATGTGATGTACATGTTATGTGTAGTTTGAACTCTGAACACAACCACTTCAGCACGTCACCCACTGGTGGCTCTACAGGATGGTTCCACTTTCGGTCAACCAATGAAATAAATAATATCAGTGGAACTCAAATCCCCTTTTACATGAGGGTGAACACAGAGGAATAGGAGTGAGATGAACACAGAGCCAGAGGAGTGAGATGAACACAGAGCAAGAGAAGTGAGAGGACAAGGGCCACATGTAGTGAACACAGAGGAAGAGGGGTGAGATGAACACAGAGGAGGAGGAGTGAGATGAACACAGAGCAAGAAGAGTGAGATGAACACAGGAAGAGGAGTGAGAGGAACACAGAGGAAGATGAGTGAGAGGAACACAGGAAGAGGAGTGAGAAGACCACAGGAAGAGGAGTGAGAGGAACACAGAGGAAGATGAGTGAGAGGAACACAGGAAGAGGAGTGAGATTAACACAGGAAGAGGAGTGAGAAGACCACAGGAAGAGGAGTGAGAGGAACACAGAGGAAGAGGAGTGAGAGGAACACAGGAAGAGGAGTGAGATTAACACAGGAAGAGGAGTGAGAAGACCACAGGAAGAGGAGTGAGAGGAACACAGAGGAAGAGGAGTGAGAGGAACACAGAGGAAGAGGAGTGAGAGGAACACAGAGGAAGAGTAGTGAGAGGATGAGGGTGTTCTGCAGCTCTACCTTGGCTCAGGAACGCCTCCATGTTGTCCTTGAAGGGCTGCAGATGCTCTTCTTCTGAAAGTCGCACCACCTTCTCCACCTCGGCCGTGCACGCTGGGGAGAGGTCAGGAGTGAACCATAGTGAAGACGCAGCAGACATTTCAAAAGGATGCATGTGTTTCAGCAGTAGCCTCAAGAATAGCACAACGTCTAAAGGAAGGAGAAACTGGCTTATTTCATAAGCTTAAATGACAACCTGACACAATAGTATCATATAATTTTTTTTTTTTTTTTTTTTTATATCTGTTGAAGGTCCTAGGTGCTTTGGTTTTGGTGCCTTTTTGATCTCTGATTGAGATGTGTGTGCACCCCAAACCGTCCGTTGTCCCACTGCATCAAAGGACAAGGCAGGGGTGCTGCATGAGCCCTTGCATTTTATATTTACCGCTTGAACCACTATCCCTTAGCATTAGGAATCCCCTTAAGATCAGCGTTATCCAGGCTTTTCTGAGAGCCGTATCTCTCGGTACTGGGTGACCTGCTCCTGTATCAGGCTGATCCTCCATCCTTACCTCTTGGGTCTGATTCAACTCTTGCCCATTTCACATACTCTAGGTCCTCTGTTTCTAGACACACTTCCTTTGGAAATTGTAAACAACCACTTTTACAACAACTTCTACAACTCAACATCTTGGTAAAGTTATTCCTAAAAAAATCTAGAAATCCCATTCAAGTACATACGGGTGAAATTTGAAATTAGAAAGATCATTGAGAGCAGCACAATACATCCCTCTGATAGGGCTCAATGACGCCAGAACAATGCTCTCCCTCCCTAGATCCCTTTATCTTCAGAAGTTGCCCATCTGCCTCATTGTTTAAACAGATAGACTGGATAATCATGCCTTCTGTCTGGGGATATCAGGCACCTGGCGTCTCACTAGCAGGAGCTTGGAGTTCAAGGTGGGCTAGCTCTTCTGTTTCCAACACTATTGGGCTGCTAAGGCAACAGCCTTGATGCCCTGGCAAGGGGAGAGTCACCTTGGGGAGACTGCCTTAGTGTGTGGCTTGATATGGAAGAATATGAAACTTGAAAAGCTATCTTTTTGCTATGCTATTATCTAAGGTGGATTCAGCAAACAAATTAGCATGCAACTAAATGTTAAGTAATCATAACTTCGCTCCAACACTCTCTGATGAGGGTTTACAAACTGGGAAGATGGTACAATCAAATTTCTTTACATTGAGGCTCAGCTTCCTTCAGTCAACTGCAAGTTATATTTTATCTTCCCTGTTCCTATTTCCTCAGGTACCGAGGTTAGGAATATGTCCATCACAATGGCTTAATCACAAAAGCTCTCCTGCTACGCCTCCGTTTGGTGATCTGGTGAACCCAGCCCCAGGTTCCAAACCCTTCAGTTGCATTTTGTTTCTTAGTTTTCTTTTCGTTATTTTCTTGTGCCATGGGGTATGTAGGTGTGCTTTCAGTGTGCTATATGCAATATTTGTATTATCCTTTTTCTTACTCTATTGTATATTTACTTTTGTGTTACCTGGGAGAGAGTGTGATTTTTTTATTTCGAGTATGTTTCTGTATTTATCAAAATGAAAACTTCTCAAATAAAACACTATGGCATGGGCAGCAACCTCCTGAACTGGATCCAGCACTTCTTTGTGGGCCGCAAACAGAGGGTGACCGTAAATGGGCCTCTGATTGGGCCACTGCACTGAGTGGAATCCCTCAGGGGAGCGTCCTAGGACCGATACTGTTTGTCATTTTCATAAATGACCTCCCCGATATGATCCGAAGCACAGCGAAGATATTTGCTGACGACACCAAGATCTTCAACAGAATAATAACCCGAGACGACCACCGTCAGATCCAGGCAGACCTTGACCTCAAGAATGGCAGCTCGGCTTCAATGAGGGAAAATGCAGAGTGGTTCATCTTGGCAGAAACAACCTCATCCTCCTCATCCTCATCCTCATAGTTTATACAATGAATGGTGTTATACTGATCACTGACACATCAGAGAAAGGGCATTACAATTGACAGTGAGCTGAATTTTCATAGCCACATAGCAAATGCAGTAAACAAAGCCTCCAGAATGTTGAGTCTTGTGAAGGCGACTTTCACATGCTTGGATGAAGTCACGGTGCCTAGGCTGTTCTCTGCCATGGTCAGACCCCACTTAGAGTATGGGAATGTAATCTGGTCTCCACGATATCAATCTGACAGCAAAGAGGTTGAGGAGATCCAACGACGAGCTATGAAGCTAGTACCACGCCTCCAATCCCTCCCTTATGAAGAACGTCTCTCCAGCCTCAAACTACCATCACTGATGCACAGGAGACAACACGGTGACATGATACAAGTGTACAAGATTATGAATGGTTTGGACAGAATTGAGCCTGGGCTCAATTCCACAGCACACAGGGACCAGGGGCCACAGTCAGAAGATTTACAAGCAGCAGTTTAGGCTTGATGTGCGAGGCTCATTCTTCAGCCAAAGAATTGTAGCTGATTGGATCTCACTCCCTTAGAATGTGATCATGAGTGATAGTTTGAACTGTTTTAAATCAAGACTGGACCGCTTCTATCGTTAGCAGCAGTACAAGATACCGTGATTTTATCGTTAAGTTGTTATATACAGTTAAGACCGGAAACAACAGTCATCGTGACTCCATATTCCGTATATATGGTATCATCTCATGTCAAATCAGGGCTTCTCTTCCTTGATAGGTTCAACGAATCCATCTAGCCTATCGAGCACAGAAATGCAAGACTTCTCAATGGTGGAGAACTTTAGGGAGGGAGGGAGCTTAAAGGGTTAGGGGACCTTTTTATTGGTTGTTCATCTTCCAAAACCTTTCTGTTCTCCCTCTTTACATCTCTCAGATCTTCCCTAGAGCAGCTAAACAGAAGCTCTGGTGGAGTGAAGCCTCAGGTCACCCCTCCCTCTGTAATGCATTCTCAGAGTGGCACTTCTTCTGGTCTTCTTCTAGCACCTGCTCAGCTAGCTGCTCATTGTTGGTTTGTTACCTCGGAGGTCCTTCCTCAGTTGCAGCATGTCCTTGTGGAACTCCTCAAACTTCATCTGCGACGCCTGGAACAGGTCCTGGGGTTCAGGGAGGGGGTAGACACACGTCTCCTTCCCAGCATCCTGATAACAACAACAACAACAGAGAACATTAAATCCCGTTCACAGCGAGCCCCTGTAGCTCCTGTTTTTTAAATTTAATCATGGTGTAAATGGGAGCGTAGAGATGTGATCTACCTCGTCAAAGTGTTGGAGATAGTAAGCAACGATATATGATAGAAGACTTCTGGTGTTGTCCTGTGAACAGAGAGCAAACATTAAAACATTTAAACATTTATATATAAACCATTATTAAGTCTCCTTACACATAAAGTATTACATGTAGATAAATCCTCTATATATTGATCATTTAAGTATTACATGTAGATACTGCCTCTATATTGATCCTATAAGTATTACATGCAGATGCAGACTCTATATTGATCCTATAAGTATTACATGTAGATACAGACTCTATATTGATCCTATAAGTATTACATGCAGATACATCCTCTATATTGATCCTATAAGTATTACATGTAGATATAGTCCTCAGTCAGTCTGTCTAGTGCCATCCCACACAGTCCTCAGTCAGTCAGTCAGTCAGTCTGGTGCCACTCCTCACAGTCCTCAGTCTGTCTGTCTGTCTGTCTGTCTGTCTGTCTGGTGCCACTCCTCACAGTCCTCAGTCTGTCTGTCTGTCTGTCTGTCTGTCTGTCTGGTGCCACTCCTCACAGTCCACAGTCTGTCTGTCTGTCTGTCTGTCTGTCTGGTGCCACTCCTCACAGTCCACAGTCAGTTGGTCAGTCACTCTGGTGTCAGTCTGTCTGGTGTGACTCACGGCGCTCTTGACGTCCTTGATCTTGGGCAGGATGTCCAGGTTGAAGCCGTCCGCCTGCCCTCTGCTGCGGTTCCCCCCGTTCATGAAGTTACCGAAGGCCAGGATCAGGCCCAGCACCTGCATCACGCCCTCCCCGTTCCGCAGAGTCTGGGAGGAGAGCCGAGGGGGGGAAATATAGTAATGTCGGATAAACCAAGTGAAAACACAGATCTGACCACGTCACTCAGCAACCATTACAGACCACTGGTCATTGCAGAGGGTGGCAGTAAAACAGCTTCTGGTCCACTCCACTGAAGAACTGAGGCAACATAGAGAAAAATATTCAATCAACCCTTTGACATGGTGTGCAAGGCAGGAGCAGTCTGCCTCTTCCTTGTTAGTTAAAAAATAATAATAATGTTAATGTTTTTTGGGGTAAATATTTTATTTACATAATTGTATGAACATATCTTATCTATTGAGTTGTATAGCTAAACGATTAAAGGGAAGGCGGCTAATGAAGTGGCATATCATCGGATAATTCACAATACTAGACTTCCACCTAGTGCACATATTTTGAAATACTGTTTACAACAAATGCAACTGCTACAGTTTTTGTTCATTAAATGACCAGCCTCTGCGCAATGTTTGGTCTCAGCCTAAAATCCTCTCAGTTTTACTAGGATCCTGGTGTTCAGTAAAAAAGTCTCTCAGGACATCGTACAAATCTTTAAGTGTGTCTTTTTTTCCTGACACTTGGCTCTTCCCCGGTCCTGGACACAGCATTTGGCCATGGTTGGGGTTTGGATTACGGCCTCCTGGATTTAAGGTGGGCAACAGAGTCAAGGATGTCTCAACAGCTGAGTTAAATAAAGTGACTAATCAACACACTGTGCAGGAGAAGCTGCTATATTGGTGTTTAAGAACTGGCTGGCAGTCAAACAGTTAATATAGAAAGAGCAACGACCAGGCAGGTGAGGCTCTAGAATTTGGCAGGGAATGGGCTTTTGATCAGATAAGTAATATACTTGATCACCCATTTCAGCATCACAGACAGGGAACCAATAAAGGAAATCCAGAGCAATGTGTGGCCATACTGGAGTGGGGACCCAACAAAGATGAATATGAAAGTAACAAAGAATAAGTTTCTATCAAATTTAGGCATAGTTGAGGCCAGCAGATCAGACTTATGGTTTAAAGTCTGCGCTTGATGTGGGGGTTTACATACCATGGCCCAAGATCCAGGGTGGACAGTTCCACTTCAGATAAATGGAGTTCAAACTGGAGTAGGAGTTGACAGTCAGAAGACTGAGGTGGAAGCAGGCTTTAAATACAGATGCCAGCAGAGGGTTGAAGGATTTGCGGACATTTGGGGCTTAGCCTGGACCTCTGGCGGGGAAATCCGTTTTGATACACAAGCTCTATTTTATTGCTTTTTTTTTTTACACACTCTGGCATCCTATTTACATTCAACGAACAAGATCAGTTGCAGGGCTTTAATGCACGGTCAGAATGACAGATGAAATCCGGGCTATTGGTTTATTATTCCTATCTATTTCATATTTTTATTTTCATAAAGCAGATGGAGCCTCAAGCTTAGATGTCCAGGCCTAAGGTAGAATGGGAATGAAACGCTTGTAGCCTAGTCTTTATCACAAACGGTGTATCAACCACAGGGTTTGAATAAATGTTCATAATGAACGACTTGGACAGCCAACAGGCTGACCAGGGCAGTCTTTAGAGAATGAGAGGTGTCACTCTAACTCTAGATAGAATGGGGGAGGTTGTGTCTCTGTTAATAACAGGAAGGGGTCTTGTGGAGCTTCCACCATGATGGTACAGGGTCAGGAGAATGCAGTTCAGCACATGGCCAGCAGGTAGGAGGGAGGGTGAGTCAAGGGAGAGCAGCTTTGGCATGTAGCCTGCATTCATTTGATAAGTAATAATAGACTACATACACTCATAATAGACCTTGAGTGTATGTATAAGCAAGGTGCAATACCAACCATTCACATGGTGGGGCAGTATACCAACAGAGGTAGGGCAGTACACCAACAGACATGGTGGGGCAGTATACCAACAGAGATGGGGGGGGAATATACCAACAGAATTGGGGCAGTATACCAACAGAGCTGGGGCAGTATACCAACAGAGCTGGGGCAGTATACCAAAGACCTGCTGAGGTTCTGCGAGATGGCAGCAGACAGGAAACGGTGAAGAATGGACACAATAGCTGATATAGCTCATTTTTAAGAACCACTATGTGAGCTAGTTCATAATCACCCCATCTGTCTGATGGGATGTGGTCACTGCACCCTGACAACTCTGCACGCCACAAAAGTAAAACAGGGCCTAACCTGAGCAAGAACATTCTTAAAGAACAATAAAGGTCAATCTGAGATTGATCCAAGACAGAAATACATTTTTCCGCTGGCCTGCCTCCCACTGGACTTAGCTATAAAATATCGTCTAGACGTAAAGTACACAGTGGAGTATGTACAACGCTGTTGGCTTGAGTTGAACTGGTGCACTTTTCAGATGGCTGCTGGCAATCTTCCAACAGTGGGGGTTAGGAAAAAGGACCCTGACGTGCCAGATTGGTTTGTTACACAGAACCAGGGGAAGTGGATCTACCAAGCATCATTTAATGTGGTTCCTCAAAGGATGCCCTTTGAGACTATAATGGTGATTAAGGGCAATACAAATAAAATGTAATTTAATTTAAGTGATGCTGATTGGTCAGACACATTGTGGTTCGGCCACAAGCACAGAACTTGAAGCCTGGCCAGATGGATTCTGGATGAACATGTTCTCACCAATCGAGATGCTTCGGAGGTTAGGGATAAAAGTGGACCAAAAGAAAAAAGGTGTATAGATACAAATACCCTGGATTGTTTGACTCGTGGATGAGCTTGTTTTGTTCCTGAGGAACTTTCGAGGTGAGATACTTATCCTTGGAGTAAATAGCTGCCATAGAAAAGTTATAATGCAGGTTTATGTTGTGTGTGGGTGTAGGTGTGTATTATTCTAAATGGTCTGGTAGAATTTAATTGGTGGATTTAGAGATGCTGGAGTTGTAACTGAAGGGTTTTCTTACCTTGCACACTCGCTGCATAATGTCCAGCTTACGGACTATCGAGGAAATACATTCCTTGAAGCTGGACTGGAAGAGGATGCAGAAAACTCGCTCGTGGAAGTTGGGGATCTGGGCCAGCTGAAACAGGAACCTGAGACATAAGGAGACAGGCAAACAGCGTCAAATCCAGTCAACATGTTACAATTCGTTTTTTTAAGGAGGAAATAAAAGAAAAGGCTTGCTGGTGGTACCATGGTGGGCTGCTATCTGGTTTGTACATGTTACTGGTAGCATTAGTATGATGATCAGTGCCAGACACAGGAACACATACTGTTCAGGTTTGTCCAGGGGCTTGGCGTGGTCCTTCTCTTTAGAAGACTTGAGATGTTTATTGATTTTCTCCATCTCCTCCTGTTGTGCTCTCTACAATTCAAAAATACATTTAGTAAAAAAGGGCTATGTGGAAGGAAATGAGCAATGACACTGTAAATATGTTCCTTACGTTTTCGTAGAGGGCCTGCAAGGTCTCCAGGTCCACTACGGCGTTGTCCAGGTTCAGGATGGCTGGAGACCACAGGGCACACATGGGCGTTACATCTCTGATATGTGGCGCCTCTACTTAGAGTTTCATGGTCATACTGATACATCATAAGTACTAAAATTAACTGAGAAACAGAAAGAATGTATTCAAAAACACAGGACTTGTATGGTGGAGGTCAGAGAAAGGTCAACGTTAGGGACACGCGGTCGGAGGGAAAACGCCAACAGCTAAGTCTAGCTCACCCACAATGAGATGTTGTCTCAGTCAGCTGAAACTAGAACAGCTTTTGGACGTTGCAGTATTGAATGTACTTTGATGCAGCAAGGTGAATAAAATCCAGGGTCTATATGGTGCAAAAGACTGGCTCTGGCCAGAACAACAGCCTCAAAGAGCAGAGAGACAACCTAAAGCTTTAAAGCCCCCTGGCCAGTGGACAGACCTAATCCTGGTGACACCTGCACAGGCTCCAATCTTCTAATGGACAGATTCCCATACCAGCCCCCACAGCCCTGTTATGTTATTTTTAATCCAGGAAAGGCCGCCGAGACAGGATCGCTTTTAACTCACTTTATTTGGTAAAGGTTTTGGTCTATTGTCTATGAAACAAAAGGAGAGGAATTGTGTATAACACGTGTGGAGCGTCTCTAATCTTTATATCTACAATACGCCGCCCAAGAGATTCTGTCTTCTAAAAGTCCAAGTCGTGCTTATATAGATAGGTAAAGGTAGGCTTCTTCTACAACATGCTCACTTCATCTGTGTGTCCGTTGTTGCCCCCTCTTGACTATGTGCAAGTGTTGCAGCTTTACTGCATGTGCTCTGTGCTGCTCCCTGTGGCTATATGAGGATATTACCTCTTAACTATTGTATGTGCTCGGTGCTGCTCCCTGTGGCTATGTGAGGATTTTACGGCTGAAATATGTCACAGCCCACTGACACAAAGACATGTATGCGCCCCTGCTACAGCGATGGTTTCTGTTATACATTACTAAACGGCCCCCTTCACAGGTTCAGCCCTCTGCACATCGCCAGAAAAGTCAAAGGGCAACAATGTTTAAAGATAAATGGAGATTTGTAGAGGGCTTTTCTCTGAGATGTCTTGGGTTTACTTCAGACCGGATCTGGCAGGACAAAAAGTCAACGTTTAAATCTGATTGGCTCAAGTTTCAACATGTTCATATGTTGAACTCAGTTGAAGCCCAGTCAAGATAAACCTTTTATGAATTCAATAAATCGATCAATCAAGCTTTTGTCCTGCTCAACAGGGGCTTTCTGTCCTCCATAAGCTCACCTTAGGATAATACAGATATTCTATCCTCTGGAACATATGGGTCACAAAGAGCTAAACTATTGACTTCATAAAAAGGTTTCACAACAACCCAGATAATGCTGGAGCCTAGGCTCATGATTATGATTAATTAAAGTTAGTTTAAGTTACCATGCTGGATGTCCTTCATGTCCAGGTGGAGAGACGACATCAGAATCCCCACAGCCTGCGATCGCTTGTTGTTTAGTAGTTTCACAACCTGGGAAATACACACACACACACACACACACACACACACACACACACACACACAATGTGAGGATAAAGATGAACACAGAATCATTACAAAATAAGGAAATATTGACAAAGATAAAACCCATATAACTAAATATCTGACTTCCTCATTGGAAATGCATTCCCCATAGCCCTGAGAAGCCCCCTCTTATGGACGAGCTGCTGCTTCCTGTACTGGTACTGTACTGGTGCTGTACTGGAGTGGGCCAGCAGGGCCTGGGGCCCCAGGGTAACTTGGGGATATATCATACAACACTATTCAGGGAATGGTTCGTTATGTGTGCTGGGCAGCGCTGCTCTCTCCTGTTTGGGGCACATTGTAAGTTAGATTGTAAGATTTATTTATTGAGTTACATTTTAAGATTTATTTTTAAAAAGTGTTCAGCGTACACGTGTGCAATAGCTGACCGTTCTTTGGTCAATGGTTGTGGCCAGTATATTGCTGTGACAGGAACGGGGGGCCTGGTGTGTGAGCACTGTTCCCTGCGTTCCCCTGAGCCCGGCCTCACTGACCTGCTTGGCCTTGGACTTGGTGATGGTGTCTGACAGAGGCTTCTTCTTCTCCTTCACGGCCGTCTTTGAGAATAAATCCACAAACTCCTGGAAGTCCACTGATGGTTCCTCGATGCTCTCCCAGACCAGCGCAGACGCCACCTCCCTGACGACACCACGACACCCACATTTTAGACACAATCTGCACTTATACATGTATGTAGCGTTCTGTCAGGAGGTAAGAAGGTGGTTCTACAAGGTCTTTACATGAGGTCTCTGTATGTGCACGTGAGACCATTAGCCATACCCAACATGATCCACAACCGCAGAAGAAAAGGCTCATCCTTGTTATTAAAGATGCTGTAGGAGAGTTGTAGAGAGGGAGCAGAAGAGAGCACCATTCTGAAGCTAAACCACCTCCTCCCTTCTCCCTCCCTCCCTACATTTTTCTGCTATTGAGAAGTGTTGCATTTCACATGCCAGTGATTGACAGGCAACATGGCTTCCCCGAACTAATCAGGAAAGAGATGCCCTGATTGGTCAGATATGAGCAGTGTTCTAAACTGGCCCATACTGACAGCTGGCAGAGGGCCTCCACCCACTGACAGCAGATGGAGAGCCTCCACCCACTAACGAATAGACCTCTGAAGAATAAATCCCGCCTCCTGGTTCCCTCGGTCAAATGTCTATGGTTAATAACATGGGGTTTTTGAATGATCATACATAACAAACTCTATAGGTGGCGAAGAAATTTGGTGCCGTTAAAGAAGCATTAATAATTGTTTACTACTTTACCGGCACTGACAATCCAAAAACCCAGTCGAAACTAGATGGAAAAAGTGTGTAGTTCAAAACATGATGCAGTTTTTACTTCTTCGCCACCTACAGAGTTTGTTATGTACGATGATTAAAAAAACCCATGTTATTTCCCAGACATTTGACCAAGGGAACCGGAGCCTCAGAGGCGGGACTTATTCTTCAGAGGTCGATGGCGGAGAGCTAGGCCCTTTCTAACAGTCTCAACTGTCTCCACATAGCAGCTCTGGAACCTACAGCACTTTTAATACATGAACCCATCACTGATTTGAATATGTAGGAGGTACTCATTATCACTGATTATAATATGTAGGAGGTACTCATTATCACTGATTTGAATAAGTAGGAGGTACTCATTATCACCGATTTGAATAAGTAGGAGGTACTCATTATCACTGATTTGAATAAGTAGGAGGTACTCATTATCACTGATTATAATAAGTAGGAGGTACTCATTATCACTGATTATAATAAGTAGGAGGTACTCATTATCACTGATTATAATAAGTAGGAGGTACTCAGTATTATTGATTTGAATAAGTAGGAGGTACTTCTTGGTCAGCAGCTGTATGCGCGTCCAGTAGAGGGGCTTCATGGGCCTGGGGGGCTCCAGGGCCGCCTTCCTGGGGGCCTTGTCCTGCATCATGCCCAGAGCGAACAGCTGCATGGGCAGAGGAGGGGGCAGGCTGCCCAGCGCCCCCGGGGCTCCAAACAGCAGGGGCGGGGCCGGGGGGCCGCCCCCCGGAGGCGGGGGTGGGGGCGGGGGTGGGGGCGGACAGCCAGCACCTGACCCAGGTAAAGGAGGTGGAGGAGGAGGTGCAAGTCCACCTGGTAGTGGTGGAGGAGGAGGAGGTGCAAATCCACCTGGTAGTGGAGGAGGAGGAGGAGGTGCAAATCCACCTGGTAGTGGAGGAGGAGGAGGAGGTGCAAATCCACCTGGTAGTGGAGGAGGAGGAGGAGGTGCAAATCCACCTGGTAGTGGAGGAGGTGGAGGAGGAGGAGGAGGTGCAAGTGCACCTGGAAGCGGAGGGGGAGGAGGAGGAGGAGGCGGTGCCCCAGGCATGCCAGGCCAAGGTGGTGGGGGTGGAGGAGGTGGGGGTGGTGGCATGGGACCTGCTGGTATTGATGGTGGTGGGGGGGGAGCGGGTAGAGTGATTGACACATGCCCTGGAAGAGGTGGAGGTGGTGGGGGTGGTGGGGGCGGTGGAGGTGACATCATGTTCCCTGGTAGAGCTGGTAATCCGCTCTGTAGCTGGCATGTACACTGAAACTCCGCCTGGACGGCTTTGGGCGACGTGGGGACGGGGAGGCTGGGTTCCCGGGGCAGCGGCTCCTCTCCTGTGAAGCCGTTCATCAAGGCGGCTGGGTCCGCAGGGCAAGGCACTCCGAACCGGTAGCTGTCCTCCATGGGCGACGTCTGCACCGACTTGGCCTCCAGGACCCCGCCGAAGGCCTCCGTCTGGAGATGGACGTCACACACCGCCCGGGGGGGGGGGGGGGGCCTCCTCGCCTCCCCCACCCTCCTGGTCGGGGTGGTCTGCCGTGAGCTCCACGTGGTCAGGCGGGGGCGGGGGCGGAGAGGCGGGGCGCTCCAGCTCTGCGATCTTGGTGCGGAGGTCCTCGATGGTCTGCTCCAGCTGCTGGATGACGTTGACGTGCTCCTCCTTCAGGTGGACCGTCTTGAGGAGAGACTCCTCCTGGACACAGAGGACAACACATTAGAGCTTTGACTGTAGGTTTTAACCTGCAGAGGGACATCTAGATGAATAAAGGATCGCAGTGTAAAGCGCAACCATCAAACTCAAAGAGCTTGAGGTGCAGACTAGAACATTGACAGGCTGCCGAGGCCAACTCTGGGTCCTTCATGCATGGTACATGTACGTCATGTTGAGGTCATCCCTGGAGCGAACTCCGAGCAGAAGGGGTAGAAGACGCAGGCCGGCGATGACGAACAAAGTACAGTGATGCATTGTGGAACGTTTTATAACACTGCCCTTGTGTTATAAAAAACGCAAGGGCATGAAACATTAACACACAAGTAGAAAACGAGGGGAAAGAGTGTCCAGAAAAATGCCAAATTACAACCACTGCACATTATAATAAAATAAGGACATGGTGAAAACATTTTGGACACAAAGACTTACGATCCCCTGTAGAATAATATCAAGGAAGGGGTCCCTTACTTTAAACAGCGCTCATCACAATATATGACGCTACTGCCATCTTGAGGTGGGAAAACTAAGTCCAAATAATAATACAAATCATTCAATGTTATTGTTCAGTATTGTGCAGTTGTTTAGTCATTGCAAAAAGCTATCAAGTTATTGTTGATAGGGATTTTGTCTAATTTATATTATGTTGAGATTGAGACAATCAAATCTAAATATCAGGAACAAAATACCATAAAATGACCATGTAACTCTAATCAATTTACCCTCACATGGACTTTTCACAACTGAATTTATAATTCATAAGCATATAGTCATTGATATAGATGTTGTGGCTATTAGGATTATAGTGATCTAATATTCGTCCATATTGCTCAGTGCTCATTTGGTGTTGGGTGACACCAGCAGCTACTCATTGATAGTGTGCTCCCCCATCATCTTCCAAGCCTACGTTCTCCTTAAGAAAATATATTTACCGGAAGGTATTTCATCCCCTCCTCCTTGATTTCTGGATCCACAGTGTCTGAGAGATGTTCTGGGGGACAGAAGGTTAACATGTTCATGTTTGTGTGTTTGTGTGCATGCGTGTGTGTGTATGTGTGTGTGTGTGTGTGTGTGTGTGTGTGTGTGTGTGTGTGTGTGTGTGTGTGTGTGTGTGTGTGTGTGTGTATGCATGCTGGTGTGTGTGTGTGTGTGTGTGTGTGTGTGTGTGTGTGTGTTTGTGTTCTTGTGCATGCTGTGTGTGTTTATGTGTGTGTGTGTGTGTGTGTGTGTGTGTGTGTGTGTGTTTGTGTGCAGCCGCATGTGCGCGCGTGCGTGCGTGCGCATGCGTGCGTGCATGTGTGTGCAGGCGTGCGTGTGTGTGTTTGTGTTCATGCGCATGTGTGTGAGTGTGTGTTCATGTTTGTGTTCGTGTGCATGTGTGTGAGTGTGAGTGCGTGTGAGTGTGCGTGTGCGTGTGTGTGTGTGTGTGTGCTTTTGACATTGTCGCTTCACTTCTCCACCTTAGATCAGGCAATAAATATAACTAAATCCAAATATACATCACCTAAATGAATAACACACTCTAATCACACTCACCTTCGCATTCCTCTAAAGACGGTTAAATATAGAAAGGAAACAATTTAAGACAATTTTTTTAAAAACAAGACTATCATGAAATGGAAAGAGTCAGACAGGTAGACAGCAGAGGATGTGTGTAGTCGCATTGTCTCTCCTTTACCGCTGTCTGTGTGTTGTAGTTCGGTCCTGTCAGGTTCTCCGGCCCCAGCTCTTACTGAGGGCCAAAGACCCCTGACCTGAGCCGGCAGGCGTCCCTCAAAATGCTCCATGGAGTGGGGGGGCTGGCTGACTGCTGCCCATGTGTACAGCTGCTCCTGCTGCTCAGACAGACAGTGGTGAGGAGGAGGAGGAAGTGTGACTGACCACAGGGAAACCTTATTATGCTTTCACCAAACGCTCTGGGTCCAACGGCTCAGTCTCCCTCCTGTCTCCCTCTGGTCTCCCTCTGGTCTCCCTCTGGTCTCCCTCCTGTCTCCCTCCTGTCTCCCTCCTGTCTCCCTCTGGTCTCCCTCCTGTCTCCCTCTTGTCTCCCTCCGGTCTCCCTCTGGTCTCCCTCCTGTCTCCCTCTTGTCTCCCTCTTCACTCCCTCTGGTCTCCCTCTGGTCTCCCTCCTGTCTCCCTCTGGTCTCCCTCATGTCTCCCTCTCGTCTCCCTCCTGTCTCCCTCCTGTCTCCCTCTCGTCTCCCTCCTGTCTCCCTCTCGTCTCCCTCTCGTCTCCCTCTTCACTCCCTCTGGTCTCCCTCCTGTCTCCCTCCTGTCTCCCTCTCGCCTCCCTCCTGTCTCCCTCTTGTCTCCCTCATTTTGTTCGAACAGTCCTATTTTCAAATAGTTCTAATCGAAAGAGCTAAATACAATGAGATCAACGACAGAGGTGCGGTGAGGATGTCCCCAGTACCAGTACGCAGTAGCGACTGTGTTCACTCACATCAAACCTGGCTGTTGCGGCGGTGGTGCTGGAGGTCATGTGGGCGGGGCTGCCCCCCAGCTGCTGCCTGAAGCACTCAGTGAAGGGGAGCAGGAGGCCCATGGCCAGGATCCTGGAGCACATCCTCTCAGCCTCCTCGGGCTCTGCCTGCTCCTGCTGCGTGAACAGCTTCTCCAGGAGGGTCCGGCCTGAAGGGGCAGGACGGGCGGTGGAGAGGGTGGAGGAGAGGGCGGAGGAGAGGGTTGAAGTAAGGGTGGAGGAGAGGGTGGAGGAGAGGGTGGAGGAGGAGAGGGTGGAGGAAAGGGTGGAGGAGAGGGTGGAGAAGAGGATAGAGGAGGAGAGGGTGGAGGAGAGGGTTGAGGAAAGGGTGGAGGAGAGGGTGGAGAAGAGGATGGAGGAGGAGAGGGTGGAGGAAAGGGTGGAGGAGGAGGAGAGGTTGTAGGAGAGTGCAGTTTGGCATCAGAGGAGGTAGGGAACAACTGCACCAAACACTCCATCCGTCACCCCCACAGAACAAGGATAACCAGTGTGCCGTGTCCTGTTAGTGCCGAGTTTAACAAATAAAAACTCAGTGGCTGCAATCGGAGACAGCCTGCATTTCTACGGCCAACAGTCTAAATATTTGATGGACCAAAGTGGAACAGCTCCAGTAATTAATTAATAAACTTGACTCCTGATTTTTTTGCACGTCTAACCCAGTTTGGGTTTACTCCAGACGTACTCAGGCCTGGTCTGGGCCGCTACTCACCGCTGAAGACGTCCTGCAGGCCGCAGGCGGGGGCGTGGGCGAGGGACGGCTGCCGGGCACTGCTGCACAGCGGCTGGCTGCCCCCCCTCAGTCGGTCCTCCGAGCCGGCTCCATATCCCTCCAGAAACTCCCAGGAGCCCTCGCTCCCCTCGCCGGGCCCCCGGCTCCGCAGACTGCTCTCCAGCTCCAGCTCCTCTGTCCAGTCGGCCGATAGGCTCAGGGGCCGGCCCAGGCTGCGGGGCCCCTGGCGTCGCTGGACTCTGCGCCGCTCCGTTTGGCCTCTGACACGCGTACAGGAAGGCAGGAAAACCAATCAGTGAAAAGCTTTGAAATCTTAACGCCGACACTAACACCATGGCAACCAACAACAACGGAGAGGAACCGAGAGGCCAAAAACGGCCAACCACGTTGAGGGGAGCCCCTCCCCTGCCCAGGGTCAGGGGGTGAGCGGATACAGGGGCAGCTGAACCAGGTCGTGGTGCAGAGACAATCAAATGGGGCCCGCAGTCCAAAAGAACTCAAAGTGCCCACTTCACAGAAAAGGTAATAAAGGGCCCCTCTGGGATACTACTATGACAGAAAGACTCTGACAGACAGCACTGAGGTGGACCTCTAGACTCTGTTACAGACCACACTGTGAGGTGGACCTCTAGACTCTGTTACAGACAGCACTGTGGTGGACCTCTAGACTCTGTTACAGACCACACTGTGAGGTGGACCTCTAGACTCTGTTACAGACCACACTGTGAGGTGGACCTCTAGACTCTGTTACAGACAGCACTGTGAGGTGGACCTCTAGACTCTGTTACAGACCACACTGTGAGGTGGACCTCCAGACTCTGTTACAGACCACACTGTGAGGTGGACCTCTAGACTCTGTTACAGACAGCACTGAGGTGGACCTCTAGACTCTGTTACAGACAGCACTGTGAGGTGGATGTGCCTCTAGTGTAAGGCTCCCACTAGGCCGCCCCTAGGGCAGAGGAACAGTGAAGTGGCCTATAGGCAGCCCCTCTGGCCCACAGACATCAAACGGTCTGTGTACATCACTGGGGCATCTGTGGACAGCTCCACTTAGCAGCTAATAAAAGACCTGGTGCTCATGTAGCTGCCCATCCTCTTCAAGGCAGTCACAGGCCCAGTCCCATTTCTCTCCCCTTAACAAGAACACTTGCTTTGAGTGCCCTTAGCTTCAAGCCAGCTCCTGAGCTGGCTAGCGTTCAAAGGTTGATTTTAAGGGAAAAACAGCACTCTCCCTTGCTCCCCTAAGTATTGGGACATCCTACTCCTTTGTGGGAACGTGCAAAATCTAGGGTTAGGGCTTAAATCTAGGGGAAGGGGGATAATTGGGACAGGGTCACAGTCTCCTGGCTTCACAGAAACATCCGTTACCAATATCATTGGTCTAAACCACTTGCTTGTACTGAAGAGCGTTCAGCTCGAGTGTGCTCTCACCACAAATGGAGACAATGGCAAAATAGCATTTTGGTCTTAATTAATTAATACAGAGTATGTGGACTAAAAAACTGTGAATCGCCATACAAGCACTATAACACATGTGTCATCACAAAGACCATGGTTCAACCGTTGTTCACATCCTGACCAACATACTCACAGGAAATGCTTTAAGGCAGAATCTGATCACCAAAGGGATTTTAAGAAATTATATTGATAAAGAGATGTTTTTGGTTACTATGCTTTGATTAAAGACTGGTATTATCTTTTAAACTCACTGTTGTCCTACTGTGACTGAAAATAAAGAACTGTTAAATAAAGATTTAATTAAGTGTGTTTTGAACTAGGATATGGCTTTAGCACAGTTGTATGTGTGGCTTGTTTGATATGATAATATACAAAAACAGCTTGTCATATATTCCACTTAATGACCTGTGATACACTCTAGCCATTCCTCAGAAAACATCCCTTAATAACCAATAACATCAAACAAACATGTTATCTGTGAGTACATTTCATTCCAATGACCTGAATAGATCAGAGATATTGTAATTACAACCTAGCTTCCTGTACTCCTCCAACCAAACTTTTTTGCTTTGTCCACTAGTTCATCACTAGTATGATCTTTGTTTAGTTCTACTGTAAACACACTCTGCCCAGTACACCTGAATCAATCAGCTAACCTTAATGCATTAAGCTGCTGCAGGAAGGAATGGAGCAGAAAAGAGTCTAATAACCAAAGACACGCCCCTTCCTCTCGCACCTTTTAATTGAGGAAGACAACTTCAGTTTGGTTGAAGTGCGACACAAAGAGAAGAGAGCCAGCGGCCCTGGGTCGTCATACCTGTGCACCTGGCTGTGGACCCTGCGGGGGGACTGGGGACTCTGTGACGGAGACAGACCCGGAGAGTGGCCCGGGGAGCTGAGCTGGCGGGTGGTGGTCTTGATGTAGGAGGGGAAGATGGGGGGGTAGGGTTTGACGCTGGAACCCAGTGTGGAGTAGCTAGGAGCTGAACACGTAGACATCTTGAGGAGCCGTGCTGAGACCGTGGGGCTCTCCTGTGGGGGCCACTGACTGGGGCTCCTCCTGGGCTGAGGGACAGGAACGAAGGCGCTGGTGCTGGTGCTGCTGAAGCAGTGTTGTTGTGACTCAGCACTCAGGCACTCTGACAGAGACTCCACACTGGTCCCCCTGCCAAGGGGAGCGCCCCCCTCTCGCGAGGCCCTCTCCGAGATCAAGCCCTCGATTGGCTCATCACTCTGAGAGTCTTCTTCACCACTGCCGTCCGCAGAACAACTAGGTCCATCCAGACCAATCCGGACCTCCTCAACCATCCACTCCATGCTTCTGTCCCCTCCCTGCTCCTGAGTTGGAGGTTCAACGACACTCTCCAATGACGCCGGGAGATCAGGAAGGCCTCTTGTTGTTGTCTCGGCAACCAAGCTTTCCAAAGCAGCAGCATTGTCTGCTGTGGGGATGGACGCATCAGGAGAGGTGTTCTCCTCCAAAACACACCAGTCCTTTTGTCCCAACAAGACCTCGCGGTCCTCCGGTGCGCTCTGTGTCATCTCCTCTTCGTGTGCGCCATCCCACTGCTGTATCCCCACCTCCCCTCTCCCTGGCTCTGCTACAGTCAGAGGAAGACGAGGAGTTGGTAGGAGGCCGTTTTGCCGGGCAGAACTGGTTGGCCTCCCGGTGTCTAGGAACGACAGTGCGTCCGAGCCCAGCTCCAACTCTGGGCTCAGCTGCAACACCGGGGAGGTCAGGCTGCTGGCCTCGCCGCCATCGTCCGGCCTGTTCTTCTGTCCTCCAGCGGGTCTCTGGTTCAGGCCGCGCTCCTGCCCTCCCCGCTGACTCCCGTTGTTGTGCTTCTGTTGGTGCTGGAGTCTGATGGCCTGCTGGATGTCGGCCAGGAGGTCCTCCTGGTCAGTGGCTGAGTGGAAGCTGTAGATGTCCGTGTCGGACCCCGAGCTGGCCCCCTTTGGCCCGCCCTCCTCCACAGGGGAGGCTGGCTCTGTGGGGGCCGGCGGCTGTGCTTTGCGTGTGCCGTCCACTAGTGCCCCCCCGCCGGCCTCTCTCTGGGGGTGGGGGTCCCTCCTCCGCCCCTCCTCCCCGCGGTGCGTAGCGGCTTCTGCGTTGGACAGGCCGAGTTCGTCCGCAGACAGGTCCGGTGTTTTGGTGCCCTGAGACGGAGCGCTGTCCAGCTCGTCTTGTTGCCATGCCAACACATCCTCCTTGGAGCCCGCGCCTCCTTTCCCCTTAAGGTTGCTCTTTCTCTTGCGGATCGAGAAAACGGACGACTTGGACTCTGATTTGTTTTTCTTCTTGGCTGGCCATGTGCCCGGCTCCCCCGCTCCGCCCCCCCCTTTCTTGCCTCTTTTTGTTTTGTCTCCTTCTCTCCATCCCTCGTCTAGAGCGGTGTTGCTTCCTTCCCCCGATGACGCGGCGGCTGCAGCCTTCCTGTGTTTAGCCTCCTGGTTGCCCATGTCTCTGGGAGGCTGGTCCTCTCAGGCCATGCAGAGCAAAGCCGCTCCCATCGCGGGGGAAATGTCCGGGCAGCCTCGGTGGAGTCACCTTGACGTGCGCCCGGGGCTGATGGAATAAAGGTCGCTGCTGTTATTACGCTCCTCTCTTCCACCGTCCGCGTGATTGCGTTTTTTTTTTTTCCTTTCTGGTGATAAGGGGCGGAGAAGTGGCGACGTGGATGCTGATGCAGCTGAGATGAAGCGCTTGCACACAGAGGCTCCTCCTCCCCTCTCTCTCCTCCACTCGCCTGTCTTCCCCCCCCCCCCCCTCCCGTCTCCCCTCGCCAGCCCTTCTGCCGAACAGAGTGACGCAAGATGCGCACCCGTGGGACAATGTGCTCATTACTAGAGCAGCCGCGGCTGTGCGTCTGTGCGGAGCTCAACCCTGGTTACTGAGCAGGTTGGTGGGGGGGGCTGGGGGACCTGGGGGTGGGGGGGGGGGGGAGAGAGAGAGAGAGAGAGAGAGAGAGTGAGAGAGAGCCTCTCCATTGACTGGCAATCTTAACTGAGACGGAGGGCGGGGGTGCCTGTGAGGAGAGGGATGGGGGATGGCATGTTGATAGGGGTGGGGGATGGGAGCCCTACCACCAGACTGAAGCCAGCTCTGGTGGGGCCTGTCTGTCATACCGGGTACTGCAAGGTAGTTTCACACTGCTGCTCAGCCTGTCATAGCGAGCTCTTTCCTGAAGGGGGCGCTCCGGGTACTGCATGGTAGTCTCTCCCTCCTGCTCAGCCTGTCATAGCGGGATCTTTCCTGAAGAGAGCTCTGGTTAAGATTCCTCCTTCATCTATTGGCACTTAAAATAAATATAATAGGGTTAGGGTTAGTTATTGGTTTATATTTTTTAATTGTTTGAGCTGCCAGTACCTAACTCTGTTATAATTGTACTATTTAATTGGTAAATTATTGGTATTTTAGGTATGTACATTCAGCCTTATTCTGTGGTGGTACGTTCCTATTTAATACATAATTATTGTAATTATTGATATCCCTTTTCCGTTATTCTACTTCTGACCAAATTTGTGCAATTAATGTGGCCAAAACTACTGAACCAATCGATTCCATTCAACATCTGTCACAAAGGTCTAGGTCCCTACATTTGGGCAATGACTTTTAATACCGCCCATTCTCTGACACTTACTACTTACAGACTTTGTAACTTGGTCAATTTTTTTAGCATTCCCCTTCTTTCAAAGGTTAATAAATCAAGACAATTGTATCTTCTATAATCTGAAAACAGAATTTCGATTGCCTTTATACTTTTTTCATAATCACAGTTTAAGTTCCATGTCCACTTAGTTTTCAATTAGTCTCATTGAATTACGCTGAGGGAGGAGCGCGAGGACATGCAGGCAGTGTTACCAGATTGGGCAGTTTTTGCCCCTCAATTTGGGGGGCTGGAAAAATTTGCATTAGGCGAGTACATTCAATTTCGGCTGGTTTTAAAAAGAACTGGCAGGATTATTTGGTATAATTCTTTCTACAAAAATCAATCAATACCATACCTTTCATATTGTTTGCTAGTACCACTACTACTTCAGCTACTACTACTACTTCAGCGACTACAGCAGCTACTACTACTACCATTACTACTACTACTACTACAGCTAGTACCACTACTACTATCTTCCAGCTTTGACAGTATTACAGTTTAGCTTCCATCTTTTCTAACAATGTATTTCAGCACTTTGCTTCTTCAGGTAATGCAATTCAGCGCCAGTCAGTTTTCGATTTCAGCTTCCAGGATTTTCAGCAGTGCACTGCAATACATTTGACCTTTCAGATTTTTCAGCAGTGCACTGCAATACATTTGACCTTTCAGATTCTTCAGTTCAATTATATATTATAAGTATATTCTGCAGAACGTGCAGCACAGCAGTCTGCAGGTAATGGAGCTAGCCATGGTGCTGATCCGTCAGCTTTTATTTAGTCATTGTGCGGCTGATCATACCTAAAGCGACCTCTCAGTGATCTCAGAAACAGGCCTCTTAGGCACACCTACACAGGTAGGCTGCAGACATCTAGGATTGGGCCCGATACCTCTCATCTGGAGGGGATCTCCCTAGCTTCTATCCAGGGTGCCCCCCATCTGGAGTCCTGCAGGGTGTGGAGGTGTTCTGGTGATGAACATCTGGAGTCCTGCAGGGTGTGGAGGTGTTCTGGTGATGAACATCTGGAGTCCTGCAGGGTGTGGAGGTGTTCTGGTGCCTGCCCTCTGGAGTCGTGCGGGTGTGGAGGTGTTCTGGTGCCTGAGTCCTGTGGGTGTGGAGGTGTTCTGGTGCCTGAGTCCTGTGGGTGGGGAGGTGTTCTGGTGCCTGAGTCCTGTGGGTGGGGAGGTGTTCTGGTGCCTGAGTCCTGCGGGTGGGGAGGTGTTCTGGTGCCTGAGTCCTGTGGGTGGGGAGGTGTTCTGGTGCCTGAGTCCTGTGGGTGGGGAGGTGTTCTGGTGCCTGAGTCCTGCGGGTGGGGAGGTGTGCGGCTGCTGCCCGGTCACATCTTTCAACAAGAACGTTCCAAATGTGAGCAATCAAGTGCAACTTCAGACAAAAGTCTGGTTTTGAGTGATAATCAAAGTCAATTCTATTAATGACTACAGAGGCACATGGCCAGTTGTTTGTAGAATATACAAGCAAGCACTGCAACTGTGTCCCTTCAGGGTCCAAAACCTAGGCTCCGGTAGAATAGTCCAAAGAGTTGCGCCGTATGTCTATTCCTAACCACTTTTCCTAGAAGTCTCCCCTCTTCCTTTACGTATAGGATGTCCCAGTGTACCCTATGCTCAAGGAGACAAGACAGGAATCATTGAGGTACCTCTCTTTGGCATTAAGAGCATTCTACCAGCTCTTATCATGGCTGCCCCTTAGGGCACACTCACACTAGGCAAAGTGTACTGTACCATACTCAAGTACGATTGCACCCCCCCCCCCCGCCTCCCCCCGTGCCGCCCCCGTGCTGCTGGCCTGTGCTCACACTAGGCAATCTCAACTGGGCCTGAGTAGGGTTGTCTCTTGTACATATAGGTTGCATATCCGTGCGTGTGCGCGTGTCGGCTTATTAGCATTTATACAGTGGCCTGAGCACACCTCTCCGAAGTGTACTAAGGCGACCGAATTCAACTGTACTTGAGTACGGATGAAGTGCTCACACTAGCCAAACGATCTAGACTTTAGGGGGCAAACGTACTCGTTAAATAGACAATGCCACCTCCCCTGCCCCTCACCCAGAGATATGCTGTAACAAGTGGATCCAACTAGATCTATACTAATAATGAAACAAAAAGACAAAGAGTTGCAATCCAAGATCGGTTTATTTATGACAATTCCGACAATTATTGCAAGAATGAATGCAAGAATCATAATAGAGGATTGACTGTGCATGGTAATTACCTGCAATATGGGTTACTTACTATTAGGGAACACCCAGAGCCTTTCAGAGAGCCTTTTTCTAATCTAAATAGCTCTGGGCCCACCACAACACCCAACCACAACCTTGTTGGTGATGGAAAAGAAACGCAAAATAAGTTCTACACATTAGGCCTATTAGGAAGAGCAAGAAAGGGGTCGACAACAACGTGTAAACAGAATAAACTTTCGTAGTCAGACAAGGAACTGATTGACGTGCATAATAATACACACAATAATATAATGCTCTTAAACATGTAAAACTCAACGTACCGTATGGGCCGTTTCACTAGAACCGTGGCGGACCATGTCACCCGGAACGTTTGGTCGTTCGTCTGTCGGTCGTCGGAAATATTTTCATGGTACACCGGATAGAACATGCAGGAGAGGTAAGCGAGTATTATCGCTAAAAACATCGTTTTTCATGGATATTAATAATCTATCTTTAATTCTGCCATGCTCTGCACACAACATATGTGGGTTTCAATATGATGACTTTAAAATACATTTTGGTTTCTCTCCTCTTCACTATAACTTAGTCATGTTCGTCAACCAGAAACCTGGTTAAGGTTGACTTACCTGACATCCCCTCTGTAGTAAATAATTAATGTAGTAATGGTCTCGTGGTATATTGTCTTATTCGGGCACTAGACTCTAGATGGACGACATGCAATCAGTGACCAGAGAAGCGGAGGTCCCTGCGGCTGTGGGTCGTTGTGTCCTCACCCTCACCTCCTCCTCGTCGGACCCCAGAGAGCTGATCTCCACCCTCCAGACCCTCAACTCATCCTCGGACACCAGAGAGCTGATCTCCACCCTCCAGACCCTCAACGACCTCACGGCCGACATGCCGTGCGGTGCCGCCAGCGCGGAGTTCAAGAGCTCCTACTACACCCGCACTCTCCAAGTCCTTATCAGCAGGATAAACGCCGACTGGGTGCAGCAGCTGACGACTGCCCAGCGCAGGGACCTGTGGGATGGCTTGTTCCTCCATGGTCCCCCCGAACAGGCTCTGCTGGTGCTGACGGACGGTTTGGGGACGCTGAGGTGGGTCTTGGTGGTCGGCGGTGGTTTTAATATTAGGTTCTGTGTGTGTTCTATAATAATAATAATAATAATAATAATAATGAAGAAAAAGCCAATTAAAACAGATGAATCAAAATGTACCCATCAGCCCTAGTGCCGGGAGGGACCGCCTGGTGGACATCTTGGAGGAGTTCCTTAGGAGCGGGGGTCTGGATCGGTTACTGTGGTCCTACTGTCAGGGCCAGGGTCCCCGCGACTCCCCCCAGCTCAGAGAGGCCCTGCTGGGGCGTCTGGCGGGGCTGCCCGACCTCACAGCCAACCGGCTCCACCCCCACAACCGGGAGCTCTTCCTCCCGGAGAGATACTGCTCCCTGCTGGCCACCGCCCTACTCCACGCCCTGGAGAACACCTGCCAAGCGCTGAGAAGTGTGTGTGTGTGTGTGTGTGTGTGTGTGTGTGTGTGTGTGTGTGTGTGTGTGTGTGTGTGTGTGTGTGTGTGTGTGTGTGTGTGTGTGTGTGTGCGTGCGTGTGTGTGTAAAACTTGTATCTTGTTCCACCAGACGGCTGTGACTGCTCCCTGGTGTTCGTGGCCCAGGTGCTGGGTAAAGTGTGTATCCATGGAAACGGTGGTGAGTAGTCCACTACAGAGACTGGGGGTCTGGTCCGAGGCCTTTGTGTTTGAGTCGGGGTTTCTGAGGCAGAGGTGATGTTGAGTGGAGCTTCCTGTGTGTGGGTCCTCTCTGCTCCCAGCGCTGGTGTTAGGGGTGCTGGCGCCGCGCCTTTCCCTCTGCACGCACTCAGACGTGGTGTGGCAGCGTGTGAGCTGGAAGCTGATGGAGAACGTTCCGGAACGCTGGCTCGAGCCCGTGGTCACTGGGATGGTGCTGGCCCTTGGCAGGTAGGGAGTCAAAAATGCAACCTGCTATACGATGAACAATGCATCACACAATACAAGACTATACACAAAACGTTCCACAATACAATGCAATGCAACAGATAATACACAATAACACACAGAAGTACAATACACCAACTATCTCATAGACGGGCCCATACTGTTCTGATGTACAGAATAAGGCTTTGCTACAGGTATGTTGCCACGGTCGCTAGATGTACTGGTTAGGCCAGATGAAGACATTGGGACTTTTTGTGAACTCTGCAAATCCTTCTACACTGCTCCTCTTTCCTCTGTCTATTTGATTCCACAAATATTTCCTTCAGAATATTCCTTAGTGAGTGAGGTCAAGGAACCTGACCTTACACTACACCACCAGATGTTAAAGCTGTATGCTTTTTCGACTTTTCCCTTTGCTTTAGACCAGTGGTCGCCAACCCATCGAGCGCGATCAACTGGTCGATCTTTGAGGCTCTCCCTGTAGCTCCCGAAAAATAATAGAAAACTACATACACAAATAAAATATGCCAATGTTCAGTTTTGCAAGCGCTTCTCGCTCTATCTCTTGATCAGTGATGGGAATAACGGCGTTATATAAAAATCTCACAAAAGTGAGTACACCCCTCACATTTTTGTATATATTTTATTAAATGTATTCATGGGACAACACTGAAGAAATTCCACTTTGATACAATGTAAAGTAGTCAGTGTACAGCTTGTATAACAGTGTAAATGTACGGTCCCCTCAAAATAGCTCAACACACAGCCATTAATGTCTAAACCGCTGGCACCAAAAGTGAGTACAACCCTAAGTGAAAATGTCCAAATTGGGCCCAAAGTGTCAATATTTTGTGTGGCCACCATTATTTTCCAGCACTGCCTTAACACTCTTGGGCATGGAGTTCACCAGAGCTTCACAGGTTGCTACTGGAATCCTTTTCCACTTGTCCTTGCCCTGGACACATGCCCTGGACAAAAGTGCCTCTCCATGTCAGTGTCAAGTAGTTCAAACATCTTTCCATGTTGCATGCTTCCGTGCATGAACATGCACATGCACATGCACATGACTACGAACATGCATATGTATTTTGAGTTCCGTTAAAGAGGGGTGGAGATGGGGTCCAAATTATTCGACACATTTGAGCATTTAAAAATGTACTTGAAAGTATCGCAATAGTTACTTTCCACAGTAATATATAATAATATATATAATAATAATATAATCATAACTGAGCATAACAATGGCACTTCATATGATCTGCTCACTGCAAGTAAAATGTATTATTATTATTATTATTAATAATAATAATGAGTGTTTATTTGTTGTTGGTTACTATGAACAAAATAATTTCCTCATACAAATGGAAAATAGCCCACATGCCTTTTATTTTTTTGTGTTGGAAAGAAATTATTTAATGAAACTTAGAATTGAATGTACATTGTACAATTCAAGACAGCTAGGTTTGATATGCTTGTTACAGTGTTTTCTTGGTTGCATCAATTTGAAAGTTGGACCAAAGCCAATGTAATTCAAACACAATTAGCCAAATAAAAGGCCTCAAGTTGGAAGTAAAATCTGGGCTATGCTTTTTCTCTCAACGCTTCAATAGGTAGAGCTTGCCTTTTACCAAGGCTGAGGTCAGGGATCTTGGGCTTAAAAAGGTTGATGACCACTGCTTTAGACTGTTATACGACGTATGTATACATGTTTTACGTCTGCTAAGCTATAAAAGTCCAAGCCAGGGGGAGTATTCGCGCCCACCGAGAAGGCTCAATAAGTGCCTGAAACAGCTAGTGTGCACCCAAACTACTAATCGCAACAGTGTGGGCGTGCTGACCAATCACAGCAGACTGGGCTACTCTGGAGGGGGGCCTTAAAGTGATATGACAAAAAACATGACACCACCAGATCAGATGAAAAATGCTGAAATTGGTTTTACAGAAATTAACAGTGTGGGAATAATACAGGATATTTTTAACATACAGACATGTAACCCTATTCTAGTAGTACCCCCAAATGCAATTATTAACCCTAAAAAAGCATGACATGGGATCTTTAACTCCTCGCATGATCATACCACTGTTAACCTTACCACTTGACTTCCTCTGAGAGTGACCCTGAACCGTGGGCCGTGTGGTCCTCCCAGACCTGCAGCTCTGTCCAGGGTGCTGGGGAACCTGGTGCTGAAGAACAAGAAGGCTGAGTTCCTCCTGACTCACAAGATGCTGCTGCTGCAGTATCACCACCAGGTGAGACGCCATTACACAACCCTGTCTCTCTCTCTGTGTCTGTCTGTCTCTCTGTCTGTCTGTCTGTCTGTCTCTGTCTCTGTGTCCGTCTGTCTTTAGCTGCTTTCACATATGACCTCCGTCTTTTCTCCGCATTTGTGGAGCAGGAGGTTCGACCGTGAGGGTCATTCACACTTATCCACACTTGACGCCCGAAATGCGGACATCGGTGTCGCTCAGACATCAGTAGAATCTCTGGATGGTTTAGGGGGGCAGGCTTGCAAGGGGCGGGGTATGACGTAGGGTCTAAATTCTCAAGAGGCGGGATATGACGTAGTATAATTGCGGCCGCTGTCACGTTGGTTTGTTGTTGTTTGACCGCAGACAGCATGGAAGCAGAACGGGCAGATCTTCTTAACTGTTGTTGCAGCGATATATCAGATATCCACAACATCCGAGGCATCAATGAAAGATTGGAGCATAAGTTAGAAACCAATAGAAGGAATGATGAAGAAGAAAGGCGTTGCGAACGACTGCGTTACCGGAGAAAGAGATAATTAATAATGTCTTTCCCTTGACATTTAGTTTTCACCTGACATATACGACAGATGTTTAAGGCAACCTGGTCGTACAGGAATCCGTGAAATGAGTCGGTCTACGTCCCGTATAGTAGGCCTAGCCTATATTTTAATTTAACGTCTTTAATGGTAAGAGACCACACGGGGATGGACAATGGATAATGAGCGTTGTTTGTCCCTCGTCGTTTTTCAGGAGGTCCAACATCAGGATATGTCATTCACATATACGGTACCTCCGTAGAATAGACGGAGAATAGACGGATGCACGTCCATATGTGAAAGCAGCTTTGTCTCTCTCTCTCTCTCTGTCTGTCTGTCTCTCTGTCTGTGTATGTCTCTCAAACCTGGTGTCGAGCGAGGAGGTCATGCATAAAACAGAAGGATTTCTTTGACTGGACTGATGGGTGGTGCTGGACTGATGGGTGGTGTTGGACTGATGGGTGGTGCTGGACTGATGGGTGGTGCTGGACTGATGGGTGGTGCTGGACTGATGGGTGGTGCCGGACTGATGGGTGGTGTTCCCTACAGACGGCCGTATTGAGGACCATCCTGGGATACCTGGCAGCCGACAGAGAGAGAAGACCTCTGCTCATACAAGTGAGAAGCTTTGAAACACTCACGCACACGCACACACACACACTTTGTCCAATCGTGGCCTCAGACTGCACAAAGACATGCCCTCCTCCCAGAGGTGAGGCCCACATGGCAGGTGTGTGTTTCTGAGTCCACTGTGGATCTCAAGCGTCCCCAGACCTGTCAATCATTGGAAGCGTTGAGGTGTTTGTCTCTCAATGTACAGGATGTATTTACATTCAGGCAGGCAGTAATGTGTATATGATATATGGTATATCTTTGTAAAATGTGTGTGTAGGCATTAAGGAGTGTGTGTGTGTGTGTGTGTGTGTGTGCGCGCGCGTGTGTGTGTAGGTATTAAGGAGTGTGTGTCAGACGTGGTCCAGCCCCAGCTCAGTGAGAAACACTCCGGTAGAACAGCAGCTCTACGTCAGCAGAGTCCTGCTGCTGTCTGCCTCCCTGCTGAGAGGAGAGGAGATAACACTGCTACGCACTGGTACACACACACACTCACTCACACACACACACGCACGCACGCACGCACGCACGCACGCACGCACTCACTCACTCACTCACTCACTCACTCACTCACTCACTCACTCACTCACTCACTCACTCACTCACTCACTCACTCACTCACTCACTCACTCACTCACTCACTCACTCACTCACTCACTCACTCACTCACTCACTCACTCACTCACTCACTCACTCGCTCGCTCGCTTCTGATCTCTCTCTCTCTCTCTTAGAGCTGCTGCAGTGCATGCTGGGAGGGATGCAGTCTCACCTGGACAGCGGTGTGGTGCGGCTGCGGCGGCTGGGCATGGTGGTGGGCGAGTGTCTCAGCTCCTGCATGGACCTCAGTGGCACCAAGCTAGCCTTTGAGGTAACCGCTAGCTGCTGGCTAGCTGCTCATCGAGCTGGGGTTGTGATGATGACCGTCAAGATCAGTGTGACGATGACCATGATGATTTAGGTGTTAGCGTAGGATGGAGGACGATGAAGGTGACCTGAAGGTGAAGGGTTGTGAAGGTGATGTCCTGTGTTGGTGTAAGATGATGATGATGATGATGGTGATGGTGTTGTGTTAGTTTGAGCGAGATGAGGAAACGGAGGAGTTACGGTCGCTGATGACCCCCCAGGAGGACGACGAGTCGGACCCCGACCCTGAGGACGGGTCAGTAAACATTCCTTTACTCATTTAATATGGCAGAAATTAGATTTGACCCGATTCTCGTTTTGATATTATGAATGAACTTTTCCCCCAAAATGTAGAATAAACACCAGTCCAGATGTGACTCAGGCCCCCAGGGAGTCCCCAACGTTACCTAAGCTGGAGAAGACACCAGCAGAGCCCGACTCTGACCTGGACAGGTAACTTCACCTGCTCACCTCATGCTCACCTGTACATGCAACTATTTGCCTCGCCAAGCCATCTCCATCTCGCGAGCTCACTTCCAGTTTTGCCGTGAGATGGTGACACAGCGGCGCGGTGCGGGCTGCGAGGCTGGGAGAAACATTCAGTCGGCCAATCAGCGAGCCCCAGCGAGATATATTGTGATATATATGACCATACTGGGCAGACTGATTTGGTAATTTGTACAATGGCTGCTGTCAAATATTCGAGCGTCGATGCTACTTTCAAAGAAATCGATACTGATTTCAAAGAAACCTGTACAATGTCTTGTACAGGTAGCTCTACATGCTTAACCTGACTGTAACCAGGAAGTGTTCTCCTGATGGACGTTGTGATTTCTTGTCCGTGTCCAGTGACGACGACCTCACTCCCTACGACATGTCCTGCGACCAGGAGTTGAGCAAAGCCACACCCCCTCGCTACCTGAGCGACTGCATGGAAGGTATCAGGGTTTATTAATACAGTGGACTGCACCAATTTACCAGTTGGGACAACGCTGTTGGTGCAACACTGGACTGTACCAAACTACCAGTTGGTACAGTCCATTGTTGATATGAAAAAAGAGGGACCACTAGACCTGCGGTGCTAAGCCAGGTAGCAGTGGCTCCTGCTGTCTGTGCACGGTGGTGAAGCAATGCTGTCTTGTTCCCCCCCCCCCCCCCCCCCAGCCCTGCAGACCTCCTCCGATGCGGGCCACGTGGAGCTCAGTCTGAGGGCCGCCGAGGGTCTGGTGAGGAGGAACGTCTCCACCACCAGAGAGGTCAGACCCCAGTAGAACCCACTAGAACCCACTAGAAGTCCCTGGGTCTACGACGGAGCGAAATTTCTGTCACATTCACTTTCTCATTCGCTCACTCATTCAGATGACACACACACACACACACACACACACACACACACACACACACACACACACACATATCTCTAATTATCTCTAAATCTGTCATTTAGTCCAACACCCCAGAGTGTGTGTGTGTGTGTGTGTGTGTGTGTGTGTGTGTGTGTGTGTGTGTGTGTGTCTTTCCAGGTCAGCGTCCAGATGACCCGGGTACTGCTCCACCTGGAGGACCGGTTCAGCACGCCCGGGTTCCTCTCCCTCAGACACGCCACCATGGTGGCCCTCGCAGTGACCGACCCTGCTCCTGTAAGGGATCACCGACAACTGTTTAACACTAACCAGCTGTCCCCATAGCACTATCTAAACACTACGGAACACACACCCCAGTGCTCCCCTGGAGCTGCTGCTGAGCCCTTTCAGCGACCCCGTCAGCTCACGGTTACCATGGTGCTCCACAGGGGGGCGCCACACAACGCATGTACATTTGCACATCACGAAAACCATCACTGCGTTTTTGCTAAAATGGTGTCCTTAGGAGTGAAAGTGGTGGAGTGGACAGCAGCGCTCGCCGTCCAGGAATGAAGCTCTGCTCTGTTAAACCGTTTCGACGGAGTCTTCGGATGCACCGCGTCTGAAGTCCGGAGAACCTTCCATTTAATATTACGCCAGCATTTCCCCGCCTGCTCCAAAGGTTGCTGTACCGCTCAAAGGGCTCCGGTGGAGCGGAGGGGAAACTCAACTAGCACCCAGCGACCGGATCCTGTCGTGCTAACCCACTAGCCACTCCACTGGGGATGCGCGTGTTCTCAAGCTACTCTGTTGTACTTCAGTCGATTGGTTTAACTAACCGCTGGTGTTGGTTTCCTCCTGAACAGGTGGCAAAGTATCTGACCTCAGAGTTCTACTCTCTGAACTACAGTCTCCGCCAGCGCCTGGACATGCTGGAGGTAGGACCAAACGCCCCTCACTCTGCTGCTAGAGCCCTCAGAGGCTGCTGCTCAAACAGTTCATCCGGACCCTATACTGGAGTTGGGTGGTCATCATGAGGCCACATGTGGAAATAGACAGCTGCCCAGCGATCTGATAGGTCCCGCACGGCTAGTATAGTCCAGTGAATACTAAACAAAAGGCTCTGGGTTCAAACCCCCGTTTCTGAAGTCTACCCGCAGGCATCCTAGAGCTAGTTGCCTTAGCCCTGACACGCTCCTTAAAGATGAAATCACTGGAAGTCGCTTCAGATGTTCGGAATAAGCTTCTGCTAGATGGCTAAATAGTAAATGAAGATTTTAAATAATCTAATCTTTATGTATATTATCAGGTGCTGGCCATGTCCGCCCAGGAGCTCTCTCAGCCAATCAGGTCAGGGGAGGCTCCGAACGAGAGGGTGGCTCTGGTGGCGGAAGTGAGGTCATATCCTGGAGACGACGCGGTCAACTGGAGACAGGTGGTGGAGAGACGGATCCAGGGCAAGACCCGGCGCATCAGCAAGGTTATTCACTCCTCTATCGCCTACTAGACCTGACCAGAACAGATTAGACCTACACAGATGTGTTCCTAGGATGTCCACTTGTGAAGGGGGATCTGTATTACAAACATGTGATTCAGAACTCTTCATCTACATGTCGCGTTGTCCAAAGCGAGGGCTGACAAGAATCAATGCATAGTGTCATTTATTTCAAAGTGGCTACAGTTACACATGTATGTATATGTATATATGTGTGTCTATATACGTATTATATAAAGATATTTATTTAGTGGTGTATTGCTTTGTGTCCATGGGGTCTGTTCTGGAGGAATCAGGTGTGTGTCTGGCTGTCATAAGTTGTGTGGGTTGGTGAGTTGTGCTCCCCCTGACTCTCTCTCTCTCTCTCTCTCTTAACAGGGGGTCACACACCCTCCGGCTAAGGGGACGGCTAACCGCTACGCCCCTGTCGCCGGACACTTCTTCTTCCCCCTGCTGCAGAACCACGACAGGTAGGAGCTCTCCAGGGTGACACAATACCGCCTGGACACACACCTGTACGCTACAGTCCACTGAACGTCACCGTCTTCATCTCCCATAGGCCACAGGTGACCTTCGACCTTTTGGGCAGCGACCACCTGGTTCTTGGACGACTCATCCACACCCTGGGACTCCTGGTGCACCTGGCGGTCAACGCTCCGGTGAGCAGCTCAATTACAAATGATTAAAAAGTTATTAGCATGGCTGCCCACTGGGGGGCGCTGAATTGACACACAGAACACAGGACTGAAACTAACATTTTCTTTCATAAACAGTTTAGATATTTAATTTATAAAAAGTTCTTGTTTTTTGTGCTCTTTGATCATGTCTTATCGGTTGTTCATATATGTATATATATTTGTTTTTTTGTATTTTCCTATTTGCAGCAAGAAAACAATGATTGTATTCTGTTTGGCTCTTCTCTATTCGGTTGTTTTATTCTACTCTGCTCTGTCTCTTGTAGGTGGCCCCTCAGATGGGCCGAGCACTGCTCGACTTTGTTTGGGCTCTGCGTTACCACGCTGACCAGTAAGTAGGTGTAGATGTGATGGAGTGTGTTCAGGCTTCTCCACCCCTTTCTTACTGACCTTTGACCTGATCTCTCTGTGATAGGATGGTAAGGCGAGGCGTCCTCTTCGCTGTCTGCTCCGTCTTTCTGAGCATGCCCAGTGAGAGCCTCCTGATGGAACTCAGCGAGACGCTGTTTGAGACCCGCGTGTGGCTAGCAGGTAAACATTAGCTTATACCGCCATGTTTGTATCAGAGCCCGGCTGGTAGGTAAATGCTATGTGAGCTTTTTATTGTATTTTATTCTGCTATTTTCTGTTCTATTGTCCAACCCATCCTGCTCTACTGCCCGGCCTGTTTCCTCCACCTCTTTTTAACATGCTCTGTCTCATTTTGGGTCAAACTCATGCATAGTCAACACTGCTGCCAAGATAATAGGGCTCACGCTAGCCAGTAAAAGCAATGCTGTTCATTTTGCTAGCAGGTATAGGCTAAGTTAGCTTTTGAACGGCTATGTGTGTTTGTGATGCCATGCTGCACTCAAGGCGTGTAGGCTAGTAGGTAGCTGCAAAGTCACCTCAGACGGCACCTGCTAGACATCAGAAAATGACCTCCGCACTATGCACACACACACACACACACACACACACACACACACACACACACACACACACACACACACACACACACACACACACACACACACAGACACACACACACACACACACACACACAGACACAGCTGCAGCAAAGACTTCAGGGAAATGAAGAGTGTTCCAGGATGTCCTGTGCAGACCAGCAGTGACGTGATTAGCTCATCTTCCGTTAGATTCATCCTATTTATTTTTTTTACTTTGAACGCTCCAGGGATCACATCCTCAGTTTTAAATTAAAGGAAAGAGAGGATTCAGTCAGTAAATTACCAGAATAACTATGTTTTCCATACTTCTTTCCAGAGTTAGTGAATTCAGATACACGTTATTGAAGAGCAGGTAGGGTTTAGGCATGCTTACTTATAGTTTAAGAACAATAGTTATTATTAGTTGAATTATAGTATACTAAATACTTTTTAAAGGATCCTAATCAACTAATGTTTTGAGTTTGACCCAGAAACTATTATATGTAAATGCATGTCCTGTTGAGTCTCTGCTCGCCTTACAGGGGGAACTATTTCTAAATAGTCCTGTCTCTCTGTAGATGTGGCTGAAGCCGATACCGATGCAGACTGCAGGAGTCTGGCCGTTCAGAGCCTGGTTCTCCTAGAGAAGAGTCTGAAGAGACAGCTGGAGGCTCCATGAAGCTCACGTCTTGGCCTGGAGGAACTCTGAGCCCCACCAGCCCTCCAGGAGGGGTTGGTCAGCTAAGATGATGTGAAATGTAAGATGTGAGACGGTTGAAAGGTGGAGAGAACTATGGAACTATTTTAGGAAGAGCTTAATGCTCTATGGATATATCTTTATTTTTTTGTACAATAAAAAACATTCCATAATACTGAGTTTTTTGCTTCGATACACAACCCTTGGCTGATAAGAATGGACATCTTGATGTCTGGTGGATGTGTGTTGTTTCTGTGACCACGGGTGTTTTTTGTGACGGTGTCTGGTTGCCATGACAGTGTGTTGTATGTTGTGACCTCCCTGACTCGATGGCTATAAGATTACTTGGTCATGAGTCCACCAAATGACCAAATTGCCATAGCAAAGGCACACTGAAGAATGTACTATTGCTCGACCACCAAACGTACGGGACAAGACCCAGCCTTGGGTTAACACGGTGGATAACACAAACCCTCACATCCTAAGAGGGCCACCACTTGGTCGGGTGGAAATTATTAAGACTGAATCACAGGATACTCTTATTGTGCTAGAGCAAAGGATGTCCTCTTGAACCACTTCCTGTGAAGAAACATCTCCCTCACTGCACTGCATCGTGTTTATGAAGGATGTCCTGGGCAACACAACAAGCCAGACACAAGAAGTACAGTACAACACAAACTATTCCTGCCTTAACACTTAGGATATGTACGGAGAAGGATTAAGGCCACATGTAACTTATTTTTGAGTTTTGAGTTTAATGCCAGTAGGCCTATTCCGATTTTTAATTCAGAAATCTGAATGGGTTTGTTTTTCTGATCCATTGGCGTTAATGGTTACGGTAATGCTGATTAAACTGCTGATGCTCTGTGCTCTCCACCTGTTGATTGGTCCATGGAGATAACCAAAGACAGATGGATGTGCTTGAGTATAGTTTAAACGGCACGTTAACCCGGTGTCTGAGTTCATATCAAAGTTCAATCTAGTTAATTCTTTCAGCACACACGTGTAGGCCTATACCAGCAGTGTCACTTCAACTTCAAAGCACTTTATTTGTCCCCAAGGGGCAATTTAAAAGGGCGCATTATAGTAGCTTCAGGGACACAATCAACAAACATAAGCAGCACGCATAAACATAAGCAGCACGCATACTGCACAATCAACCAACATACACAATTCACAGACAGGCTGCACAATCACACAGCACACACCGCACCTCATCATTCAACACAAAGTAGTAGTTTTAAAAGTTTTTAAAGTGCTTCCTTAGTGCTTCAAATAAAACATAAAAATAAAAGTGCATATAGAAGACGAGGAACAACACCTCGTTGGTCAACTGTAGAAGCCAACGGTAGGATAGCTGATGCCAGCGTGGACCCAGAGGCCACGTTAAGGCGATTAAACCTTGAGAATGTGCAGGACGCCGCTGAACAGACCTCTGATAGTAGAATAGAATATAGAATATATCTTTAATTGTCATTGCACAGGTACAACGAAATTGAGGTAGAACTCTCACATCAGTGCTTTTAAACTACCAAAAGACATAAGAAGACAAACAGGCAATAGGCACAGTATAAAATTCAATAAGATAAAACTATAAAAACTAAAACTGTTAAACTGTAAAAACAAAAAAAAGTAAAAACAGTTTAAAAGATTATTGTTGCACATTACATGTTGGAATCTAGTTTTGGCGTTTATTTATTGCACAGATGGCCCTGGGATAAAAACTGTTCTTTAGTCTGTTTGTTCTGCCGTATATGGTCCTGAACCGCCTCCCTGATGGTAGCAATTCAAAGAGGTGATGGCCAGGGTGGGATGAGTTTCTCTACTTATTATTACTTACTTTATCTGATTTTTTTTTAATTATTATTATGTTATTGCTGCTACTTATTTTTACATATATTTTTTATTTTTACATCTTTATTTACTTATCTTGTATTGTGGCTGCTATGTGACTGTTGAGGAACCAAGCCTAATAATTTTACTCTTGTGTACCTGTACAATAAGGTTTAATAAAAGTAACTCTGATTCAGATTCTGAAACGTCGATAAACGATCAGACTTTTATAAATGACTGTAGCCCCGCCCCTTTAGCGTCAGAAGTGGTTGTCAGGGTTACGGCAGAGCGACGCTTCCTCGCGCACCAACAGTGTTAAACACGCATCATAAAGTGATGCCTTGCTCCGGGTTGTAGTGGATTAAAGCTATCTGACCTCGACAGAAAGGCGAAGGCTGTCCGCAGGTAGCGGTGTAGTGATCTCTCTGTCGTATGAAGTGGTTTATGTTGTATAATTATTATGTGCACTTCAATAAGGGTTAGGATGCTCGGATGCTAACCTTAGCTAGCTGCCATACTAGCCACATCAGTGGATTAGTGTCACGTTGTTATTGTTATTAAAAACCTAACGTGTTATTATTTTAGTGTACACTATTAACGAGACACACGTGGGAGGTCGAGCCAAAGTGTACATTGTATCTTTTTTAAAACGCGAAAGCTATTTAATCAGTGCCTATACCGTGAATGCTAACTTATGTGTCTGCTAGTTAAATGATAATCCTTGTCATTTAACTCTCTGTACCTCAGCTTCATAACGTGATGTGTAAGGATTGTATCAGTAAGACTATATTATATGCATGATTATAATGCATTCCATTCATGAGCTTCAAAAGTGCTAATCTGTGTGTGTGTGTGTGTGTGTGTGTGTGTGTGTGTGTGTGTGTGTGTGTGTGTGTGTGTGTGTGTGTGTGCTGGGTGGACTTTAAACTACAGTTCGAATGTAAAGTTGACTTAACGTTAGTACTGTATAGTATTTAGTACTATATATATAGTACCATAAAGTAATACTAATGGAATGCAATAATGTGAGGGAACCAGCTGCTAGTTAGTTATAGTGTAGTACTAATGTGGTGCTAACTTGTTTGTCATGCATTGACTCCATCCTGCCTTTGAAGCAGTCTTACCAACCGCTAAACTGAGGTGAGATTAAACACTCCTCCGTCCTCCAGAGTGGCCCACCCATGGCGGTGTACTTCGACCACCGCATCGAGGCCCCTCCCAGCAGCGGGGTGCCCTCCCAGTTGGCATGGCACCCCAGGCACCCAATCCTGGCCGTCGCCTCCAGCAGCTCCACGTCCGGAGGCAACGTGGACCTCTACCTCCAGCAGGTGAACGAGCAGTCAGAGAGGACCTGTGTAACATATTGCTACTATTTGTAACAATGATTTGTAACATACTGGGATGATGTATAACATATTACGAGTATGTGTAACATACTCTGATTATGTGTGTTACAGACTATGATGATGCGTAACATACTCCAGTAGTTTGTGTAATGGTTGCCTGGTTTTGGTTGGTGGGATTGTATAGTGGCAATGATTTTGAATATTATTGTCATTTTATTTCTCTGGGTGTGTCATTTAGCTTCACTGGCTTCACTGGCCCCACAGCTGCTAACAAAAACTTATCCAAAACAAGTTCAATAGACTTATTGACACTCAGTACGTTTACATGCACAGCTTAATTCGATTAAAGCCATAGTTCGACTATGCTCCGCAATTGGACAACTGCAATTGTCCGGTTGTACATGGTGGTGAGTAAATCGATTCATTGGCCGAAGCGTGTCATGCCCCGGTACGATAGGTGGCGCTGTACCCATTTCAACTAGTGGTAATAGAGCCACCGGCTGACCTCTTTACGTCACCAGCAACAACAAACTCAGGCGGCATTCGAGAAAGATGTTTTCAGTAGACAGCTGTCAGTTCACTTCGGGTCCATATCATTTCGTCTCCATCGTATGCGGACTCCTCTGGCTGCTCTGCCGGCGGAGGAGTCTGCATACGACTGAGAGGTTGGAACAATGGAGCGTCTGAGAAATGATATGGACCCGAAGTGAACCTACAGCTGTCTGCTGAAACATCGCTTTCTCCTCCATGTTCGTTTCAATCTGGACTTCAGAGAGTCAAAGCCAAAGTTAATTTCCCCCAATTCATTTTTTCCCCATGGGCGAGATTAACACCACTACGAATCTTTACTTGTTGTGGAAGTACCAGAGAGTCGGAAAACCAGACGCAGTCTGTAAGATTCATAATATCAGAGAATACCCCCATCATTTCGGCCGCAGTGCAATGAATGAATGAATAAAGATTGTAGTTATTTTACAACCTCGTTGATGAGAAACATTTAGCAAAACATGTACTTTTAATTCATGGCTGGCGTAGTGAAGTTGCATGATTGCTTCGCGCGTTAGCAGGGAGACCGTCAATGCATGAGTAATTGGACATTCCGACGCTGCTATTATGACGGGATTTTTATAAAAACTATAGATATGGGGAAAAAATATAAAGAGGGCATTTTGGGGGCCCCAAAAGGCCTCTATGGGGCCTTCTATGGGGCCTGGGGCTCCAGGCAAGTGCCTGGTTTGCCTAACAGTACGGTCCGCCCCTGATAGTTGGACTAAACCAATAAGTTGACTTTCTTGAGTGTCATGTAAACGCATGACACTCAAGAAAGTGTCTCTCTCGCTCTCAGTCTCCCTCTAAACTAGCTGAACACATACATTTGCAGCAAGTATGTTTTCAGTATCTGGGTAGGTTGTATATGTAGTCTACATCTAGGAAGTTTTCCGGTGGTTGTTCTGCAGGGGGAGTTTGTGGAGAGCTGCCACCTAGAGCGTCCAGACCAGGCCACGGTTCTGCGCTGGCACCCCATGAAGCCTCTGTTGGTGCTGGGCTGGGAGAGCGGCGAGGTCCTGCTCCTCTCGCACCCCTCTGGAGAGCAGAACCCCCTGCCCACCACGCACGCTGCCCCCATCACCCTGCTGGAGTGGAGCTGCTCTGGGAGCCGCCTCGTCACCGGGGACCAGGTGAGAGCGACTGTGGAACCCACACACGGTCAGCACAGAACCTTTCTTTGAGATGGGAAGCAAGAAAAGGACAAAGAATGTAATGTCATTTATGAGGGAAAATGGTGGGTTGACACTTGCGCTCACTTGGAGATCTGAGGACAGCGAACACAGTGCGTTCGATGGCTGTGTCCACAAACATTTAGCGAAATAAACCAAAAGCACCGTCCAAACTAGAAGCACCTTCCATTGATTGTTACGCTAGTGTTCACCACTCACTAGAAGCACCTTCCATTGATTGTTACGCTAGTGTTCACCACTCACTAGAAGCACCTTCCATTGATTGTTACGCTAGTGTTCACCACTCACTAGAAGCACCTTCCATTGATTGATCACTCCGCTGAAGCCCGGCAGTAAGATGACCACTACATCTTCAATGACCAAACCCAATTCCTTCCTATATTTAATGCTGCACCAATACCCAGTTTTACAAAAAATGTGTTTGCGAAAAGCATCACAATATGGAAGAAGAATTCCCTCCAACAGAGATTTCCCAGTGTTTTTATGCTCTTATTTCATTCCTGTCCAGAAGCCAGACTGTAGATCCTGTGTGAAACCAGTTTAATGTGGTGTGTTTAGATGGGCGTGTTGGCAGTCTGGAAGATGGACGCCAGAGGACGTGTACAAGGAACCCCCCTGGTGAAGCACGACTACAGCAAAGCTCTGAGCTGCTGCATCTTCAGAGCCCCGCCCCCCGGAGAGTATGTACAACACGCACATGCACGCACGCGCAACACACACGCACGCACACACACATGCAAGTACGCATGCACGCACCCAGTGACCCAGTGTTTTGTATTGAGGTGGAGTGTGTGTGATGTTGAGTGAGGTTGTATGAGTGTGTGTGTGTGTGTGTCTGTGTGTGTGTGTGTCTATTAAGGTAATGCGTGTGTTGAGGTAGAGTATACATTGAGGTGTGTGTTGAGGTAGAGTGTATATTAAGGTGTGTGTTGAGGTAGAATGTATATTGAGGTGTGTGTTGAGGTAGAGTGTACATTAAGGTGTGTGTTGAGGTAGAGTGTATATTGAGGTGTGTGTTGAGGTAGAGTGTATATTGAGGTGTGTGTTGAGGTAGAGTGTACATTTAGGTGTGTGTGTGTGTGTGTGTGGTTCCAGGGACATGGCGATGCTTGCCAGAGCAGCGGTGGGTGGAGATGAGAGAGCGCTGGACCAGTTCACCTGGGGGAGGGAGGGGAAGGAGGGGAGGGGCCAGAAGAGCAGCCTGCAGGAGGGCCTGGTGTTCTACGTCAGCACTGTGGACGGTGGGCTTAGCACCACCACCACCACCACCACCACCACCTACTATGACCCAAGACAGACACTACAATACACATCATGAAACCACCCAATATAACCCAACACACAATACAACACACAGCATGACACCACCATACCCCACCCACTATAACCCAACACAACACAACACAATACAACACATAGCATGACACCACCATACCCCACCCACTATAACCCAACACAACACAATGCAATACATAGCATGACACCACCATACACCACCCACTATAACCCAACACACAATACAACACACAGCATGACACCACCATACACACCTACTATAACCCAACACAAAATACAACACACAGCATGACACTACCATACACCACCCACTATAACCCAACACTTAACACACAGCATGACACCACCATGCACCACCCACTATAACCCAACACACAATACAACAATACATTACACTATAACACACACAATACCAACACACAGCACAAGGCAAACTATACTTTACTGTACTATACCATACTATGCAATCCATTGAAGGTAGTGTGTGTGTGTGCGTGTGTGCGTGTGCGTGTGTGTGTGTGTAGGCAAGGTGCACAGTGTGGACGAGCGCGGCCGGATGGCGATGCTGTTGGCGCTCGACAGCCCCATCCAGAAGCTCTTCTACCTGGAGAAGAGAGAGGCGCTGGCCGTGGTCACGGAGAGCCTCACGCTGTCACAGTACACCCTGGGGCCAGAGGGGGGCGCCCAGGAGCTCATGAAGGTCAGACCGCTAGGACTGCTTCATTGAGTCGCTAAGCAGATGCTGTTATGCAGATGCAGACATCTCTTACTTAGCTGCCAAAAGCAGACATCTCTACCTGTTCTTAAGTTCTTACTTAGCTGCCAAAAGCAGACATCTCTAACTTTTCTTAAGTTCTTACTTAGCTGCCAAAAGCAGACATCTCTAACTTTTCTTAAGTTCTTACTTTACAGCCAAAAGCAGACATCTCTACCTGTTCTTAAGTTCTTACTTTACAGCCAAAAGCAGACGTATGCTGTTATTCTGAAAGGTTTTCTCTGATAGATACAGAATAAAAATACTGATAGCCAGCTTCAAATATCACAGTACACAATGTAGTTTTCCTGGGAGAGGCAGCTTTGTGAGGACATGATGAGGTTGAAATGATGTTATTTTGAAGTGGGGAATGTGAATAGTGATGCGCTGTTATTTTGAAGAGATGAGGACATGCTGTGAACATGTTGTGAATAGGTGCTGTAATATGCTGTTTCAGGGCTTATCACAAAACTTCATGGGATTTCTTGTTGACAACACAAGGTCTCGCATGAGAAACGCGATGGCATTTCATAGACAACAATGTCTACCCATAATGACAACATTTTTTATTCATTCCAAAATAATCCTTTCTACACAAACAATAACTAATATTCCAATGTTCCTATGCTTCCAAAACGGATGCGGTCATTGTGATGTGACTTAGCATCGATGTAAAAGCCCCATTGTGAAATGATACACTCTTACTGTGAAGAGTTGCTGTGATGCGCTGTTATTCTGAAGAGGTACTGTGTGTCCAGGTGAAGCTCAGCGGTCAGAGCGGGAGGAAGGCTGATGTGGTCTGGACAGACAGCGGTTTACTGTTCACTGCCACCGGAGAACAGGTCATCAGGTGGGTACAAACACAGGTGCTGCTCACAACACTGATGAGGAATCTGCTTTATGTCCAAGACACATGGGCCCTGTTCAATTTGTCTGCACTAGTTTCAGTCTACTGGTTTGTCCTATGATAGCCTCACGTGTCCGACTTTACATAAACAACCTACACCGGGCGACAGCCAGCTTGTCAGGAGCAGTCAGGGTGAAGCGTCTCGCTCAGGGACAACTCGACACTCCGCTAGGAGGAGCCGGGGATCAAACTAGCAACCTTCTGGTTACCAGTCAACCCGCTCTACCTCCTGAGCTACTGTCGAAAGCAGTACTCACTCATGCTCATGAGTCTTCTTCGGTAGAATATCTCTACAACAAACCAGGAAACAAGGGGCAGAGTGTTTGACACGCGGCCCGGGCTCTGTGCCCTGTTGTAACACGTTTGTCCAGGAGGAGGCCTCTGAGAAAGGGTGACCGTGTTGTGTTGTTGCAGGGTGTGGGATCTGGAGAGGGATGACAACTACGTCCTCTCTCTGGACGAGGCTCTGGGCTTCCAGAGAGGAGAGCTTATCAACTGTGTCTCCTACTGCAGCGCTAAAGGTAGAACACACACACACACACACACACACACACACACACACACACACACATGTTCAGCACATGCACATATGTTCAGCACATACAGATGCAGAGCATGCAAGTTAAATATATAGAGTGTGTGTGTGTGTGTGTGTGTAGAGGTGCTAGCAGCAGGGACCAATCTGGGCAGGGTTGCTATGTGGAGGATGATGCTGCAGCCTAGCAACGGCAGGACTGATTCAAGGGTCTCCTGGAAACTCCAGACCCCGACCGAGACAGAGGGCAACGTCACCCAGCTCCAGGTACCGTCAGCCTGCCCGTCTGTCCGTCTCTGTCTCTGTCGTTCTCCATGTTCCTGACTTTTTCCCTTCCTTTCTCCCCACCTGTCAACCTGCTCATCTACCTGTCTGCCTTCCTGTCTGTCTCCTGACCCCTGATCCCCCCTGACCCCCCTGACCCTCTGCCCCCTCCAGTGGGGCTCAGGCCTGAACCTCCTGGCGGTGGCCAGTGTTTCGTCGGTGCTCATCCTGCTGGAGCACGTGATGCTGGCCCACTTCAGCCAGCAGGTGGCGGCGGTGCAGCTCGCCCCCTCCCAGCTCAGCGTCAGCTTCTCCGCCGAGGACCCCCCGCTCGCCCTGCGCACCCACATACACATCAAGGGGGTCTGCGTCACTGCGGTAACCTCTCACACGCTCCACACAGACGCACACACACACACATACAAGCGTACGATACACACACACACACACACACACATCCTCGCTGCATCCAGCCATCCATGTGTCATCCCAGACAGGGTTAAAAATTAACACACACCTGATCCTGAGCTGTGTGATTAGAACATTCTTTTAATCCACACGTGGTATTCCATGTGTTCATTCTTATGGGCCGTTTTGGATCACCAGTTAACATCAATCAAAGGTTCTGGCTACATGTCCCTGGAATTTGTACCGCATCATGTACCTAGGGTTCAAATGCTCCTGGTTGGGAGGCACTGCTCGATGTGTGTCACCATGGAGGTAGACCTGAGGAATGAACCGTGTTTCAACAGGACTCTGTTACCGTGTGGAGTGGGAAGCAGGTCATCGTCTATGAGCTCTCGGCCGGTGCTCTACGTAGTACAGGTACGTACATATTCAACACTGACTAAACATGTACTAAAGCAACACACTACTGGTACTCATAAAACACATGAGTTGAACAAATACTACATGAGCTTGTGGAATAGATATGACAATTTTTTTCTCTCCTCGTCTCATCTCATCTCTGCTCTCTCCTCTCCTCTCCTCTCCTGTCCTCTCCTCTCCTCTCCTCACCTCTCCTCTCCTCTCCTCTCCTCTCCTCTCCTCTCCTCTCCTCTCCAGGTGTGTTCCAGTGTGATTCTCAGGTCTTAGCGGTGCAGGCTGACAACATCTACACTGTAGAGCCTAACAGGGTGCAGGTCCGCACACCACAGGTCAGTAGACACACACACACATGCACACATGCGCATCTCATGGGTGTGTAGTCAGTGTAGTGTCTCTCCGACTCTAGTTACAACCCTGAGGATGTTCTGTGTGTATTTGTGGGGTCCTTGGTGAATTTGGTGGGACCAGTGTTTATTGCTGTTGTTCCGTGTGTATGTGAGGCGTGTATCCATCTGTATGTGGTCATGGTGCTCCCATTGATCGTTATGGGCCAATATTCCCTCTATTCTCAGCCAGGGTTAGATGACGCAAAACATGTGAGACAACTCCTCTATACGCTGCTAAAATGACCTCACCAGTCTGTTGAATGTTATCCCCTTTTCACCAAAATGGGTGTGAATATGCAGGCTTATAAAACGCAGGAAAGCAACCTTAAATCAAGTGTGCACTCACACTTTTTTCTGGTGTGTAGAGATATTATCGGCCCCAGAAATCCTGATTGGACCAGCCGTAAGTGGGGACCTGTGGGTATTAGTGGGGACCTGTTGGTGTTAGTGGGGACCTCTGGGTGTTTGTGGGGACCTGTTGGTATTTGGGAGGACCTGTGGGTGTTTGTGTGGAACCATGGGTGTTTGATGGGACCTGTGGGTCTCTGTGGGGATCTGTGGATATTTGTGAGGACCTGTGGGTGTTTGTGTGGAGCCGTGGGTGTTTGATGGGACCTGTGGGTGTTTGTGGGGACCTGTGGGTATTAGTGGGGTCCTGTGGGGACCTGTGGGTGTTTGTGGGGACCTGTGGGTATTAGTGGGGTCCTGTGGGGACCTGTGGGTGTTTGTGGGGACCTGTGGGTATTAGTGGGGTCCTGTGGGGACCTGTGGGTGTTTGTGGGGACCTGTGGGTATTAGTGGGGTCCTGTGGGGACCTGTGGGTGTTTGTGGGGACCTGTTTGTATCTGTTGGGACCTTTGTGACCTTGTAGTTGTCACGGTCCTGCAGGGCACGGTGAAGCAGCTGCTGGCCTTCTCAGAGGCTGAGGGGAACCCTGTGCTGCTCAGTGTGTGCCAGACCTACCTGGCCGTCGGCACGGATACCGTACACGTCAAAGTCTTCGACCTGACCAGACGGTATGGGATTTGGACTCTCTAATGTCATATGACATTCAAACAATATTATGGGGTGGATCAGTATGGGTAAGCCTGTTCAACTCCAAGCTGAAAGGTTCCAAGTTCGATCCCCAATTTCTGAATTGTAACATGTAGCCATCCTTGAGCAAGATGCCTTAACCCTGCCCTGCCCCTTAATGACATTCACTGTACGGCTGCTAAATGGATAAACGATATCAACGAAGGAAGGGTCTTCCCAGTCTCTTGGTTTAATGTGAAGAATAAAGACTATAGTACTCTCCTGAACTGGTTACCCTTGCATTTAGTATTTTAAATTCTGAAGAATGAAGAATTAAAATGTGTGTTTGTCTCCAGAGAAGCCAAAGCCCACTGCAATGCCAAGAACCTGACTGAGCTCATCCCCAACCTGGGAGCTCTGCACTCGGTCAAATGCAACGCCAGCGGCAGCCAAGTCAGCCTCCTCGTCACTCAGGTATGAAACAGTAAAGGTGATGGAACAGACTTTGCGCAGGTGGTGTATTAGACATGATCAGGGTGGTGTAATGGACGTAGTGTAATGCAGGTGTTGTAACAGTGCAGGTGGTGTAATGTACCTAGTGCAGGTGGTGTAATAGACGTGGTGTAATGCAGTGAAGGTGTTGTGTTAGTGCAGGTGGTGTACTAGCCGTGGTGTAATGCAGTGCAGGTGTTGTAACAGTGCAGGTGGTGTAATGTACCTAGTGCAGGTGGTGTAATAGACGTGGTGTAATGCAGTGAAGGTGTTGTAACAGTGCAGGTGGTGTACTAGCCGTGGTGTAATGCAGGTGTTGTAACAGAGGTTCCCGTGTAGGTGAACGGGCGTCCGGACCGTAAGGTGTATGTGTACGACGTGGAGATGGACACACTGCTGCACTTTGACTTCTTCATGGGACGGCCCCTCAGCAGCCTATCCCAGGACATTGAACGGTAACCTTGGAGCAAAGCACTCACACAGGGGTTTGATTCCCTACCTGACTTGTGTAGAGGGAACCAAACATGTTGTTTGATAAAGGAATATTCCTAATCTATCACTGATGTCACTGATCCAGAAATAGATGGTAAAGATAGATCCAGGGCCAGATATATTATTTTGAATGTACCATACTCCTAAAGAATACCATAGGCTGTTTCTGTGATGGGGAAAACATATCCATTCCTAACCTACACATACGCACGCGTATCTGCACATGTATGCAATTCACATCTCGCGACAGACGCACTTTGCAGCATTTGTTTGCCTTGTTTTTTTTTAGGGCTTGGGTCAATTGATCAACACACCATATCAATAGATATCACAATACTCCTTAAAAAAAAGCCCTTTTCAATAACAGACCACATTTACTTAAGTATCACTGGTCCGAGTAGTTCCCAAAAATGTTAAATCCCAAAAACATTTGCCACCTAGGCCTCGTGATTTGCCTTGTTTTGTTAACTTCAATGCAGCCTCAATTTCCACCGTAGTTATGGGCCGATTTGCTGCCTTTGGTTCTTTTAGTGTTGGTAGATCTTGATTATTCAAAAAAGATCAAATTTCTGACGTTCAAAGTGTGGAGTTAATTGATATAAATCCTGGGCGTATTTTTGTCACAGTTTCAGATACCAACCTTTACTTGGCACTTGTATTGAGTCTATAGATGCTGTGGATTCACCTGGTTTCAGTTTTACAGCTTATGCTCGGCTTGGTTTACTGAATGCATGATGCACGGCGCTCATTTCCTCAGTCAATCATTGAACTCTACCGTAGCTCCCCTTAACTCAGTGTTTACTGAGTCTGAATATTTTTTCGTCAGTAACCTTTTAAGGGAGGGACATTTTCCTTCTAACACAAATGTATTCAATTACAGCATTTCCTAAATGTGTGTGTGTGTGTGTGTGTTGTGTTCCAGGCAGCAGCCTCTGTTCCCCGAGCTGAGCGCCCGCTGTCCCGTGTCCCACTTCTGGGATGAGAGTGAGGCGCGGCTGCTGGTCTGCGAGACGGTCCCCGTCGGGGCGGAGCCTGCCACCTCATCTCACCCAGACATGGTACCCCACCCCGCGCTGGTCTTCTGTTTCTGTTGCGCTCCAACCGTGAACACAACGGTTGGGTCACCTCGAAACCGCCGTCCACTGTCTTCTTCCTCTTTTCCCCAGGCAGATGTTTCCGTGGTTACCTTCTTCTGCACCCAGGAGCACGGCCTTCTCCTTCACGACGTCTTCCCCAAGCCGCCCAGCCTGCAGGGTCTGCTGGCCCTCCACGTCCCCCACTACTACTTCACGCGCAAGGTAGCCCCGTCATGCCCTCTGAGCCCCCGCCACCACTGCCTAGCGTCTGTTTGAACCTGCGTCTTGGATCCTCACTACTACTGACTACTATTTTATTATTATTCAGTCATTATTAACTGCAGTTATGTAGCGCTTTTCAAAGCAGTCAAAGTGCTTTACATACTGACAGCCCGTATGCGCCAGAAGGCTCGCCACACGAGCCTGTCACAGGGGAGAGGTGAGGAAGGAAAATGGGGAACAAGAGACCGGGGCTGATCAAGGGGCCATGTTGGTACAGGAGGCAGGTTGAGGATTTGGCAGAACGCCTTTTCCTGCAACGAGCGCCCTTTCTCCTCCCTAGGGCTCTGGGGGATATTACATAGGGCATAAGTACTCCCAACACCTCTACCAGCACCGTCAGGTCCCCGGCCTTGACCCCCTAGAGACACCAGCAGTGGAAGGCAGATAATCGTGGGGCTGGCTACCTCACACACCATGTAGTGCTGCAAAGCACTACATGCTATAACGCTACACAATGGAATATAGGGTCTGCTAAATGATTCTAAGTAAATGTCATTTTAAATGTCCTGTTTCCCACACAAGGAGGCGCCGCAAAGCCCTCTGGGTAGGCTGGTCTGTGCTACTAGGACTATGGGAGGAGAGCAGGACCTCTGGAGGCTGGTTAGGGTAGAAGCATGTGATATCCTCTGTCTTTGAGCATGGCACTCCACTGCCCTCACTGAGATGGTACCCGATGCAAGCTGTTGTACTGCTGGGGCAAGCTAGGCACAAACTTCATAAATGCCGGCAATTCATATTTCAGTGAGTAATGATAACTGTTGCGATCTCTATGAATGTGTGTGTGTGTGTGTCTGTGTGTGTGTGTGTGTGTGTGTGTGTGTGTGTGTGTGTGAGCGGGCGTGTGTACATGTTCTTTCTGTCAACACACAACACACCCAGCTGTTGTTTTGGAGGGGTGGTGTCTATCTGCCAGAAGTAAGTTCCTGTGGATGTTGAGTTCCGTTCCCCCTCCGTGTGGTTCAGTGGTCTCCTGTGTCTCGTGCGCCCCCCCGCCCCCCCGGACCTGGTGATGTGGTAGACCTGTCCTGTGCTTTAACTGGCCCCATCTTACCTTAGTATCTTACATTCGTGACATCACAAGTGACACTTAAATCCCTGTATTGATTCATTTTTTTGCTACCTTTTTTCCGCCATATTTATTTTAATATGTAGAAACACCTGAAATGTTCTCGTTTCACTCTATTGTGTCCAAATTGGTGACTTATAAGGTCATTTTTCATAAAAGCAAGTTGACAGTGACGACAAGCACAGCTACAGTACTGTTGGTGTGAAATATTGTTCCTAGGGGTAGCTATTTAAAAGCACCAACCTAAGTGGATCCGGGGCATGCCTTAAAGGTGCC